>NW_004443965.1:13647990-13683123 GCF_000243295.1 Trichechus manatus latirostris
AGAGGGTAAGCAAAAAAGAAGAGGACCCTCAACGAGATGGATTGACACAGTGGCTGCAACATTGCACTCAAACATAGCTATGATTGTGAGGATGAAGCAGGAACGCGCAGTATTTTGTTCTGTTGTACATAGGGTCACGATGAGTCAGAACCGACTTGACAACACCTAACAACAATGATTTATTGAAGAAACTCTTCTTTTCCCATCGAATGGACTTAGCAACTTCATCAAAAATCAGTTGATCATAGATATGTGGGTTTGTTTCTGGACTCTCAATTCTATTCCGTTGGCCTATGTGTCTATTGTTATACCAGTACCAGCCTGTTTTGATTATTATACCTGTATAATATGTTTTAAAATTTGGAAGTGTGAGTCCGCTTACTTTGTTCTTCTTTTCAACATTGCTTTAGCTATTTGAGGCCTCTTGCCATTCCATATATAGTTAAGGATTTGTTTTTCTATTTACTTAAAGAAGGCTGTTGGAATTTTGATCAGGACTGCATAGACTGTATAGATCACTTTGGATAGTATTGACATCTTAACAGTATTAAGTCTTCCAATCCATGAATACAAAATATATTTCCATTTAAGTCTCTTTAATCTCTTTCAGCAATGTTTTATCATTTTCATTGTGTAAATGTTTCACAGGCATTTTATTCTCTGAGATGATATTGTTAATGGAATCATTTCCCTAATTTCCCTTTCAGATTTCTCATTGCCAGTGTATAGAAACCCATCTGATTTTTGTTTGTTGGCCTTGTACCCTGCAACCTTGCTAAACTTTTTTCTTCTGGTAGGTTTAGGCTTAATTTGCTCTTCTCTTTCTAATTCCTCAAGTTACTGAGTTAGGCTGTTGCTTTGAGATCTTTCTTCTTTTTTCATGTAGGCATTTATTGCTCTAAGTTTCCCTCTGAGTACTGCCTTCACTACATCCCACAAGTTTTGGTATGCTGTGCTTTCATCTTCATATGACTCTAGGAAATTTGTGATTTCTCTTTTGATTTCTTCCTTGATCCATTGGTAGTTTAATAGTGTGCTGTTTAATTTCCATATGTTTGTATGTTTTCCAGTTTTTTTTTCCTCCTGTTATTGATTTCTAGATTCACCCCACTGTGGTCAGTGAAAATTGTTTGTACGGTTTCACTCTTTTAAGGTTTATCTAAACTTGCTTTGTGACCTAACATGTGGTCTATCCTGGAGAATGATCTGTGTGCAATGGAGTAGAATGTTTATTCTGCTATTGTTGGGTGAAGTGTTTATATATATCTGTTAAGTCTAGTTGGTTTATAGGGTCATTCGGTCCTCTGTTTTCTTGTTGATATTCTTTCTAGATGTTCTGTCCAGTATTGAAACTGGTATATTATTATTGTAGTGCTATCTATTTCTCCCTTCAATTCTGTCAGTGTTCGCTTTATATATTTAGATGCTCCAATTTTGGGTGCATATATGTTTATGATTGAAAGATCTTCTTGATGAATTGACCCTTTTATCATTATATAAAGTCCATCTTAATCTGTCCTAATAGATTTTGTCTTAAAGTTTACTTTCTCTGATATTAAGATCCACCCCAGCTGTCTATTGGTTATTGGCATGAAATTTTTTTTCCATCCTTTCACTTTCAACTTATTTGTGTTCTTGGGTCTAAGGTGTATCTTCTGTAAACAGCATATAGTTGCATCATGTTTTTTATCCATTCTGCCACTCTCTGCCTTTTGATTGGAGCATTTAGTCCATTTACATTCGCTGTAATTACTAATAAGAAGTGACTTACTTCTGTCATTTTGTTGTTTTTTGTGTGTCTTAAGCCTTCTTTGTCTTTGTCCTTTACTACTACTTGCTTTTATGTTTCGTTGGTTTATTGTAGTCAACTATTTTGATTCTCTTTTCCTTTTTTTGTGGATTTTTAAAACATATTTTCTTAGTGGTTACCATGAACACTACATTTAACAGCTTGTGTTTATAATATACTAGGGTAAATTGACACAAACTTAACTTCAGCAACACACAAGAAATTCCTCCCCATTTTTTTTGTTGTTATCATTGGTTATGTCTTTATATTTCCTGTGCCCTGTAACATAATTTTATACTTGTTTTTTATACATTTATCATTAAACAGCATGGAGAACAAAACAATTAGAATTATTAAGCATGGATACCTTATTACTAGTCCTTATATTTGTCCATGAAATTCCCTTTAGTAGGGATCTTTCTTTTTACATATGATTTTGAATTACTTTCTAGTGTCTTTTCCCTTCCATCTGCAGAACTCTCATTAATATTTTCTGTAGGGCTTGTCTGGTAGATATGAACTCTCTCAGCTTCTCTTCATCTGGGAATGTTTTAATTTCACCCTCATGCTTGAAGGATAGTTTCACTGGGTATAGTACTCTTGGTTGACAGTGTTTTTCTTTCAGCACTTTAAATATATCATTCCATTAACTTCTGGCCCCCAATGTTTCCGAGGAGAAATTCGCACCTAATCTTATTGGGGAGTCTTTGTATGTGACTGTTTGCTTCTCTCTCACTGCTTTCAGCATTCTCTCTTTATCCTTACTTTTTGAGAACCTGACTATGATGCGTCTTGGTGCAAATCTCTTTGGGTTTGTCCTACTTGGTGTTCTTTGAGCTTCTTGGATTTGAAGACTCATGTCCTTTGTCAGATTAGGGAAATTATTTGTCATTATTTCTTCAAATATTCTTTTTGTCACTTTCTGTCTCTCATCTCCTTCTGGAATTCTCATGATGCGTATATGAGGTCTCTTGATGTTGTCCCATAATTCCATTAAACTATGCTCGGCCTTCTTGAGCCTCCATTCTTGTCGCTCTTCAGCCGCTGTAATTTCAACTCTCTTATTCTCTAATTCTTTGATTCTTTCTTCTGACTGATTAACTTTGTTGTTAAATCTTTCCATTGTGTTTCCCATTTCAGTCATTGTCCCTTTCACTTGCAATATTTCTGTTTGGCCTGTTTTTAGCTCTCTCTCTTTTTTTTTGATCCTCATTTTGTTCATGTATTGTTTTCCTTATTTCTTTTAGATCTTTGTCTATGTTTCCCCTTAACTCTTTGATTATGTTTAACATTTTATTATAGTCCATTCTTTTTATTATTTGGTCTTCCAAAGATGCATCTTTGCTCCCTTGGTCAAGTTAATTTGAATGGACCATCTTCTCTTTGTGTGTCTTGTGATTTTTTGTTGGGGCTTTGGAATTTTCAAAAGTGTTAACTTTCTCAGTTCTCCCCCCTATCTGCTGAACTACTTTCTGCAAAAAACTCTTAGGCAGGTAGAGCCTTTGGCCTTTGCTCACCTTTCATCTCCCTGTCTGACAGAGACTCTGTCTGAGATAGCTTCTTCCCCTCTCTGGTTTAAAAACTTCCAGGTCTCAGTTTTCAACTTTCAGTGTCTCCCAAACTCACCAGAGAATGTTGTCAATCTGTCCACCAGTGGGCATCATCACTCAGGTGAGATATCATGAAGTAATCAATCTGTCCACCAGGGAGCACAGTCCTCTCTCTCTGACTATTGTTCCCTTCCCTTGTCTGTCTCTACAACCATGTTTTCAGTTGGAAAACCCACATCCAGCGAGCTCTCTTTGGGGCTGAGTGTTTCCCTCTGGTTTTACCTAAGGCTTCCTTCCCTGCTCTGTGGGGTCTGCTTTCATCTGAGCTGGCATTCAGGGGAAGCAGAGGCTGACTTTCCTCCATTTCATGAGGAGGAGGGGCTGGCACTCACCAGAAGGAGAGATATTGTTTTGTTGGTTTCACAGCCCTAGTGGCCCTGTGGTGTCTGGGGGAACAGTCTCTACTTAATGACCTGCCTTCTGGCTCCACTGTAGGGAACCTTCTGTAGGAGTTCATATCAGTTTAGCAGCCAAGAGTTACCAGGTGGGGGAGGGGCTGTCATTCTCCAAACAGACCCTTAGGAAGCTCTGCCTTGTTGCTATTAGAGCCCTTCCCCCTTGTAGTATGTCAGCTATAGGTATAGCCTCCACTGAAGATGTCTGTTTCCTAGCACACAGCAACCTCAGTCAGCAGTCCTCAGTGTTGACAGCAAAGGGGAGCAGACAGACCTGAACTGATCACCAGGGAGTTCTGTCCTGTTGATTTCAGAGGTGTGAGCTATGGGGTGTGCAGGGAGGCAGGTAGAGTGCTAACTATGGGAGCAGACTGCACTGCAGGGGCCTTCTGTAGTAATTTGCAGCAGCCTGGCCACCACCTGTGGCCAAGTAGGGTAGGAGCTTTCACACTCCAATTGAACCCCTAGGGAGATCTGCTTTGTTGCTATCAGAGTCCCCCCAGTAGATTGTTGGCTGGAGTGTGCAGTCTCCACTTAAGACTCCTGCTTTCTAGCACACAGCAGCCTAATTCAGCAATCCTCAGCACTGACAGAAGGGGGGCAGACAGACCTGTACTGACCCCCAGGAAGGTCTGTCCTGTTGGTTACAGAGGCCTGAGTTATGGGGTGCAGGGAGGCAAGTAGAGTGTTGGCTACGGGAGCAGATTCCACTGCAGGGGCCTTCTGTAGCAATTAGCAGCAGACTAGCACCTGACAGTGTCCAGATGGGAAAGGTGCTGGCACACTCCAAATGGACCCCTGAAGAGGTCAGACTTGTTGATTTTAGAGAAGAAGTTTGGTATCCTGTCTCTTTGTACATGCAGAGGGTGCAATGGTTAAGAAAGCATGTTCTTTTGCTGAGTCACTTCCCCAGTTCACAGCAGCCAGGGGCCCACATGGCTGGGGTAAGGGCAAGGATGGTGGAAGAAGCAGTTTTCCTACCATATGCAATTGTTTGTTGATTCTTTGATTATTGCTTGTCTGAATCTCCCTGCTACTGTCCTATGCTACCCAATTCAGAGTCCCTCAAGGCTGAGCACTGTTTCTTTGTTGTATTTTTTGTCATATTTGTGGAGGAGGGAGGTTTTTTTTTTTTTGTGGTCTGTTTAAGCTGCTATCTTTCCAGAATCTCCATCCATAGAGTTTTGATTGGCTGATTTTTGGAAACAGATCACCAAGATCTTTCTTCTTAGTCCATCTTAGTCTGGAAGCTCCACTGAAATCTGTTCAGCATCATAACAACATACAAGCCTCCACTGACAGATGGGTGGAGGCTGCACTTGACCTGCATTGGCCGGGAATCAAAACATGGTCTCTCTCATGGAAAGTGAGAATTCTACCACTGGACCACCAATGCTGTCAGAGATAGTAGTAAGCAAGAAAAATAAGATCCCTAACCTCATGGAGCTTACCTTCTAGTAGGGGTGAAATGGACAATAAACAGACAGACTAACATTCAAGGTAATCACAGATTGAGATTCATGCCATAAAGGAATGAAACAAGGTGGTGTGTTGGAAAGTAACCAGGGTAGGAAGGTTAATTTAGATTGGATGGTCAGGAAGGTGATATTTGATCTAGAAACAAAAGTTCAGAATATCGGAGGATAAGCATACCAGATAGAGGGTGTCCCTGTGCTAAGTGCTTTAGGTCAGTATCCTATTCAATTTTCACAAAATCCTATGAGGTAAATAGGGTTAGTAGCTATATTTTCCAAATAAGGAAATTTTGGTTTAGAAGATTGAATACGTTGGCCCAAGACCACACAAGTATAAGGTTGGCAAGGCTGGGATTGAAACCCCAAAGCCTAAGTTTATGACTATGACATGTGGATCTTAGAGGAGGGAAGAAAGCTTAGAGACACCTAGCTCAGTGTTGTCATTTTATGGATGAAAGAAGAGAGGCTGACAGAGTATATATGACTTGCTCTAGATCATGAGGACACGAACAGAAACGAGGTCACCTGCTCTCGAGTTCAGTACTTTTCTCACTATGCACCATTGTCAAACTGGTTTGCAATAAAGGTCTTAATAACCCAGCCAGTTTCACCACTAGATTTTAGTTTCTAATTAAGATAACAGTTGGCTGATTTTTGGACACCAAAAGCGTACAATGATTTTTGCAAGCTGAATGAATTTGACAGGTTTTATTCTAGCATTTATTTTTGTTTTTGTTTTCTTTTAAATGCATATATGCACATTATAAAAAGAAATTGAACCAACACATGAAAGAACATTTAAGGAAAGTCTTTTTCTTACCAGCGATATCTCCCCTCCTCCTTAGCTTGTTTTTTTTTTTTCTTTTCCCTAAAGGTAATCATTGATAGCACTTTGTGTGTATCCTTCTAGAAATATCCTGTGCATACGTAAGCATATATGTTTACATACCCTTTTAAAATAAAGACGATACCATATTGTACACAATATCTGCACCTTGCTTTTTCAATTTAACATTAGATGTTAGAGCTCCTTCCTTGTCATCACTTAGTGCTGACTCATTCTTTTTAATGGCTACAGAGTATGCCACTGTATAGGCAAAACTTAATATATTTATTCCATTCCAAATTGATCAATATTTACGTAGTTTCCAGGCTTTTGTGATTGCAAAAATGCTGCAATGAACATCTGGTAGACATATTTTTGAGCACATATGCAAGTCTATTTGTAAGATATATTTGTAGTGCAATGGCTGGGTCAAATGGCATGCAAATTTAAGTTTTGGTAAGTACTGCCAAATTACTTTCTGATGAAGTTAGACATGCTCAACAACTTTGTGTAAGAGTATCATCTTCAACCTGGGTGTCTCGTTGATGAGTGGTCCCTTTTTCTGAGAATCCAGCCTAAACTTATGGGGGCTTTTGGGAAAATCCTCACACTTCTCTGCTCTGGATTGCACTGGGAACCCTCCTCTCTTTCCTGCACACTCACATCTGAGGCTATAGGTACCAACCACTCATGGAGCACCTGAACTCCCTCTTGGCTTGCTCTCTGTGTTTGGTTTAGAACCTTCCTGTGTCCCTATTCTCTGGGTACCTGGCCTACCTGGATCTAGCTCCTGAATATGTATTTTCCTTAGTTACATCTCATGAGGAGTCTCTGGGTGATGCAAAATGTTAACACGCTTGGCTGCTAACCAAGAAGTTGGAGGTTTGAGTCCATCCAGAGGAGCCTCAGAAGAAAGGCCTGATGATCTACTTTAGAAAAATCAGCTGTTGAAAACCCTATGGAGTAGTTTGACTCTGACATACATCGGGTTGCCAGGAGTCAGCTTCGACCTGAAGGCAACTGGTTTTTTTGGTTTATATCCCATGAGACACTGCTTCAGGCAATTGCCCCAGTCTTTGGACCCTTACTCACTGGGCCTTTGTCTGGAGAGAGGTGACAAAGAGGAAAAGGGAGAGGGAGGAAAAAGAGAGAGAAAGAGAATGAGAGAGATTGGATGTCAACTTTCTTGTTTTTGCTCTTGCACTTGTCTCTTCTGGGTTTGGTTTCTTTAGATTTTGAACCTTAAAGGGAACTTCGAACTACTGATTCTTCAATCATTTGAATCAAATTTCAGCAGATCTATTATTCTCACTTACTTTGGACACGTTACCAGGAGGGGCCAGTCCCTGGAAAAGAACGGCATATTTGGTAAAGTAGAGGGTCAGCGAAAAAGAGGAAGACCCTCAATGAGATGGATTGACTCAGTGGCTGCACCAATGGGCTCAAACATAGCAACAACTGTGAGGATGACGCAGGACCGGGCAGTGCTTCCTTCTGTAGTACATAGGGTTGCTACGAGTCAGAACTGACTGGAGGCACCTAACAACAATATTATTTACCAGTGGAATCCTTAGGATGAGCTACATCACTTGCTTTTTTGCTTGCTGTCAGTTAGACTTATAAAGACCTAGAGTCTGAAAAGATCTGAGGGAGTACCGAATCCAGAGATTTTCAAAGTCTCCTTAGGGAGGGCTGGTGTCACATACATTTGCCTCAGGGGGTTCCTGAGCGGGGATTGAGGGTCAGGGGCTACGGTGGTGGTGCGGGTAGTCAAGGCTCTGGGCCACTCTCTGTTGTTTAATCAGAGAGATTATATTTTTATCTGGTTTATATTATTGGGCTTTTGTGTAATATTATATTTTAAAAAGGACCCTGCTGCCTAAGGAAAAAAAATGTTGAAGAAGAAAACCACTGGTCTAGTCCAATTCCCTTTTTTATATTTAAGGAAACTGGTCCAAGATCATCCAGATCTTTAAAGGATGAAGGAGGAATTTGAACTCCACAGATTTCCAGTGCAGTGCTCTTTCTGCTCTAGGAGCCCTCATAAGCCATCGATTTGATGGAAAGGCCAAAATTTCTAGTTTAAAGTTGAACCAAATCTTTGCTGAAATTTCTTAGCTCCTTAAAAAAATAATTTTCACCTTTACACTGAACCCATATGGGAATAAATGTGTAAAAGGCTCTCAGAAAAGCTGTTCCCATGGTACATATTTCTTTGCCATCTAGAAATTCCAGAAGGATTTGCCATATAGTGTATCTCAGGAGAAAACTGTTAGGATACATTTTCTCGTTGTATTCAGTGGACTTCACCCATTTCCCCTCCAGAGAGCCTGGAGAAGACTGAGAAACACTTAGGTCTGTTCCATAACTTACCTCAGATTTGTTTGAAGTGTTGCAGTCACTGGAGGTTTTCTTCATTTGGTATTTTATTCCTAAAAATCACCTTTACTGAACTTCTTTGCTTGTTTCAACAAATGACGCACACCTGCTGCCCTGTAAGACTCACGAGACCAGGCTGTTTCCAAATTACACCATAAAAAATAAACCAAGCCAAATCCATTGCCATCGAGTCGATTCTGACTCATAGCGACCCTATAGGACAAAGTAGAATTGCCCCCATAGGGTTTCCAAGGAGCCGCTGGTGGATTCGAACTGCCGATGTTTTAGTGAGCAACCATAGCGCTTACCACTGCGGCACCAGGGCTCAAAAAATTACACTACAGTGTATGTAAAAAGTACATAGAAAATAAAGACACAAGATGCAACGCTCATTCATATATTTCTAAGTCGAAACAGATGCATCTGAGAAACGGATCGGAAATAGAAACATTTCACAAATTCTAGAGAATAGAAATGTCAGCGGATGGGATTCATGGATACTAGTTCCCTCAGTGTAATAGCCCTTGCTAAAGGGAGAATTTTCTTAATGCTTAGTTCAGATTTTCCTTTGCTTTCCTTCAGTCTTTTGCAGTTACAACCACTTCAACCATCTTAATAAAAAAAGTCCCTTTTTGTGGTGTTTAGTTACACCCTTCAAATGCTCATGGATATTTATACTATTTCTCAGGCGTCATTTGGCCAAGTCCTACATATTTAATTCTTTTACTTTTCCCTCATAAATGAATATTTCTGGCCCTTTGATCTTCCCCTCCCCATTTAGGAACAAGCTGAAGAGAGCTATTGATAGACTCAGCCTCTTTCCCCACCAAATGACGGGAGTGAGGGCAGGTACGTAGTACATTGCTTATCCCGGTACAAGTGCACAGGTTTTCTTATTGCGAGATATGGAGGAAACTGTGGTTTTGAGAGTTATTTGGATGGGGTAGTGAAAGATTTGCATTGGGAAGCAAGGAGCAACAGAAAGTTATATCAAAGACTTGGCTCCTCATATGGGGCCTTCTGGAATTTCCTTGCCTTGGAATCCTTCCCTTTTCCAAATAGGACTGGATAAATAGATCTTATTTAACCCGGCTGCTTTCTTTGATAACTTGGATATTGGAAGTATGCTAGGATTTGGTTTTGGCGACTGCTTTAAGTCTAATTTGATCTTCCTCCTTTATAAGAGCCTAACACATTGCTCTCGAGTCAATTCTAACTCATAGTAACCCTGTAGAACAGAGTAGAACCGCCCCATAGGGTTTCCAAGGCTGTAAATCTTTACGGAAGCAAACTGTCACATCTTTCTCCCATGGAGAGGCTGGTGGGTTTGAACGCCTGACCTTTTGGTTAGCAGCCAGTGCTGACCACTGCACAACCAGGTCTCCATTTACAGAAGCCTAAGTGGAGCCCTGGTGGCATAGTAGTTACGAGCTTGGCTGCTAACCAAAAGGTCAGCAGTTCTAATCTACCAGGCGCTCCTTGGAGAACTCTAGCAGCCTATGGGGGCAGTTTTACTCTGTCCTATAGGGTTGCTATGAGTCGGAATGGACTCGACAGCACTAAACGACAACAACAACAACAGTGGAAGCCCTGGTGGAGGAGTGGTTAAGAGCTCGGCTGCTAACCAAAAGGTCAGTCGTTCAAATCCACAAGTTGCTCCCTGGAAACCCTATGGGACGGTTCTACTCTGAACTATAGGGGCGCTATGAGTTGATTGGCTATGAGTCGGAATCAACTCAACAGCAACGGGTTTTTTGTTTTTTGTTTTTTTTTTTTTAGGGAGGACTAAAATCAAAATCCAAGTGTAAATGCACACCATAGTGATTCTTGTTTGGATTCAGTCTTTCACATGTATGTGTTTGCATGAACATCCATTAAAAAAAACAAAAACAAAAACCAATCCAGTTGCAAGGGAGTTTATTCTGACTCATGGCAACCCCACGTATGTCAGAGTAGAACAACTCCATAGGGTTTCCAATGTCTAATGTTTCGGAAGTAGATCGCCAGGCTTTTTTTCCAAAGTGCCTCTGGGTGGACTTGAACCACCAACATCTCAGTTAGCAGGGAGGGCTTAACTGTTCGTGCCACCCAGGGACTACATGAACACCCGTACTTCTTTCTTATTGTTGTAGCTGTGTTAAGTGTATTTACGGAAGCACACTGTTTATTACGGGGAATAGTTGGAGTATAGATACAGGGTCTGTAATTCAGGAACTTGTTCTGAGGTATTAAGACAGATTATCAATGCAGTTCCACTACTTAATTAAAATGAAGGATGTTCCCCATGAGTAAACCAAAGCTCGTCAAATGAGCTGATGTGTACAGACAAATGATGCTGATACTGGAACAAGAGTGGTGACACTTTCCCTGGGTCTCTGGGCTGAGATGCTGCAGAGTTTTCAGTGTACTGATTGGAGAGGAGAGGAAGACAGTATCTCCTTTCCCTTCAACTGTCTAGTGTTGTTATGTAGCAAGGGCCAGACTAAGACTAGTGGGGAACAATTAAGAGTAGGAAAAAAAAAAAAAAAAAAAAAAAAAACCGCATGAAGGACAGAGGCAAATAAATAAAGAGTGAGAAACCAGAATCCCTTATCAACCAGATTTAGAACCCAAATGACATTTAACTCCAGAATTTTTTTTTTTAAATCTAGAATGTTTCCTGTGCTTTTTCTCTGGAATTCCTCTTAGGGATTAACTCGAGGCTAGGGCTGTTTAAGGATGATATTGAGAATCCCTGGACCATGTGGGATTTTCCAGCAGCCAACTTGTCTAGTATGATGAGGGGGCATGTAGTCAACATTGCCTTGATTTCCCCACTGTATTCATTCATCTCATAAACTTTTGAGCAGGTGTGAGGGTTATTCTTTCTATAACTTCCATGTAGCCTGTTATCCCTTTTCATTAGTTCTAGTCACAGCCTCTCAGTTTTACAATTTTCAGGTATGAATTCATTCACACCTTCTTTCATTTATTCAGTCATTCAACAAATATTTATTGGATGCCTAATAAGTGCTTAGGGGAAGTATGCCCAACTCTCCAAATGGACCTCCTAAAGCCTCTTCCATAAGGGTTGGGTGGGGTAGGATGAACAGCCCACTGATAATTCTCTCCAAAGACATTCTCTCTCCTGACTCTCCAGTTTGAATTTCTCGTATGGGCCAGAGGTAGGTTTGGGGGCCAACTCTCCCCCGCTCTATTGTGAGTTTTGCAGGAATGGTCCAGCATCTTTAGAATTATAGTTTTGTTTCTTTGAAGCCCTTTACCAAAAGTCTGAGACAATAGGAAGAGTTGCATTTAACATCTGGCTACACTTATGCTTTGCTGTGTGAGTATATGGAGTCCCTGGGTGGTGCAAATGGTTAATGCACTCAACTGCTAACAAAAATGTTGGCGGTTCAAGTCTACTGAGAGGTGACTCAGAAGAAAGCCCTGGCAATCTACTGCCAAAAAAAGCAGCTATTAAAATTCTATGCAGCACAGTTCTCTCCGATACACATGGGGTTGCAATGATTTGGAACTGACTCGACAGCAGCTGATTTGAGTGTGTAAGATGCTAGAGAGGGGAGGTTGGAGATAGCTCTCTAGGAGAGAGACAGACAGACAGAGAGATAAAGAGAATAAAGGTGAGAGACTCAGTCACAAGTGCAGCCAAATACCGAATAAAACCAGATGTTCTTTTATTGTCCCTTAGTCTTTTCTGTCCACATTGTTTGTCTTGACATCTTGTCTTGACCTCTTGTCTTGCCTTGCTCTATTCCATCTGGGTCAAGTGAGTCCTCCCTCTGTCATTCAATTTTACTCTTCTCTGGCCATCCCACTAGATTCCTCCACATGACTCTCAGCGCACAAAATCCCCTTGTTCAATCTCCCAGAACCTGTACTCGAGGGACAGCCTGGCACAGCAGAAAGGCTGTGGATGTCACATCTTGTTTATTGCAGCTCCTCAGGCAAGTTGCTTACTATTTCTGACTCTCAGTTTTCACATCTGTAACAATGGGGACAATAAAAAGGCCCACTGAGGAAGGTAGCTAAGAGAATTAAATAAAATAGTGCAAATGAAGGCATATTGTCAAGGGCTACATGATATATTACTTCTTTTTTATTCTACTATATCATTACCAATGTAATTTGTGTGCACGTCTGTGTACTTGACTTCATTGCGGGTGGGGGAGGTGAGTAAGTTGTCATTATCCCCAAAGAGTAATTTCCCTTTTATCTCCTCAAACTATAGTTCCCCTTTCCTCTCACTTAGACAAAGAGTTTGAACAAATGCGTGTATTGTATGCCTGTCCTTTGACCATACACTGGCAAGTTCAAGGGGCTGGAGCCATGCCTTTGCTATATTATACTGATGGCTTTGCAAGTTGTTGGGACCCTCTTGGGAAAAAGCCCTTCAATTATCTGTGTGTAAAGGAAGCGGGAGATTGAGGTCAAGCCATTCTGCGGACACAGGCTTTAGTGAAGCCCAGGGGCGGTGGAGATTTTACGTTGGTATTTGCTTCCCCAGAGCATTTGGATTTGATTTTTGCCTTTGGGTCCCTTCTGTTGTCAGGAGGATGTACGTAAATAAACAGAAGAAGGGCAAACGAGAAGGTGCCAATGAGGGACACAGAAGAAGTTGCCAGCATTGGCATCACAAAGGATAGGCTCTTAACTGGCACTGAAACAGAATTGAAACACAGCCCTCAGTCTTCAGGGCCACAGATGTTTTGGATCAGAAAAACCGTCAGTGTGCGTAATGGATAATGACAACTTTTCCACGCTTGCCCGTTAGGAGAAAGAAAACACTTTGCCACGTCATGTCTTAATAGACGTTATTATCAGCTCTGCTTGGACTCTGTACATGAGAGGAAATCAATTGCCAAGATGAGGGGTGACTGAATACGGCCTATATGATGAGATTAATGTCTTACCATAGGAATATGTTAGTGGAAAATATCTGGTAACTCTATTACTGATGACAGGCAAGCTATAGATGATGCAGATTGTTTAACCGTGGGTAGGTTTTTTCCCTCTTCGAGTTGATTTCTCCACCAAGGGTAGGGTCTGTGCATTACTCATTGATTCTCTCTCAGTGCCTAGCATGGTACCAAGTTGGTAGTAGTTGTTCAATATTTATTTCTGGAATCAAGTGGAGAAAAGCTGTGTTAATAATACTAATTGAATAGACTGAGGAAAGTCTGAAAAAAAGCCGGACTGTTAAAGAAGTTTTGTTTGGTTTTTCTTTTTTGCATTAGATTAATGATATCGGGCAAACTTTACTAAAATGACTTCTGCCTTGGGGCCTGGACAAGCAGATGATATTTTATTAGACCAGAAGGAATGGGCATGTTCTCTTTGAAGTGGAATTGGGTAAGCAGTCAGCTGAGAGGTATCCTGCCCAAGCAGCCAGCTGGGAGCAAAGGGTCACTGGGCAAGTCGAGGCCAGGAGCGGAGCATTGTTTTTGACCTGGTTGTGGTGCCAGAAAGGTCTCAATAGGGCCATTTATTTCCATGGGAGTGACTGGCAAGAGTTTCCTGCCCAGCTGCAGCTGGGGGCCTGTCTTTGCTTGGGTGCAGGTAGAAGGAAAAATAAAGGCAGGTTGTCAAATGGGGCTGGTGTGGCAAAAGCATGGTGGCCAGGAACACTCTGGCCCAGCTCTTTGAACCTTCTTTCCCGTCCTCAGGGTTATTTTGATGTGGATTAAGGAGGAGGAAAGGACAGCACGCCAGCTGATGCAGAAAAACCTTTTTTCTTTCCTGCAGTCAGGGATTTGGAGTTATCAAACAAGGCGCTGATCCACTTGTTCAGAGTTAACCCATTTTTTTAAGAGAATTAAAATCAAATAACATCATTTTCCATTAAAGACAACAAAACTCAAAAAACAACAAACAAACCAAAAGTGCATGGGGAAAGTAGAAAAAGAAAAAGTTCCATCCCTTCCATCCCAACCTCCTACTCCCGCTTCTCTTTTCAAAGGAACACATAGATTCCCACCAAGTCCATCTGCTCAGGGGAGAAGGGAGAGTGGTCCAGAGGTCTGAGTCTACCAGGCATCAAACAGAGAGCTGAGTGAACACGTGTCACACATCTCACCCTCTGCCTACTCTCTGCTCGTATCTCCCTCGGCCAGTTTTGGTTTCTATTCCAAAGCACATGGGTCCTTACGCATCATATTTCATTGCTGAGATCCAAAAGCTACACTTAGGCTATCCGTAGAAATAATGCTCTAGTTAGAGTGAGAAGAAAGCTGGGGCAGGGACGGGGGGAAGGCTTGGGAGCGCTCACCCTTTTCTCACTAAATAACAAAAAATTCTAGGAGATATCTTGCCAAGAGTTAGGAGAATCCTGAGAAGGATTAGGAAAATACTTCCTCAGGGGAACAATGTATCGGAAAAGCATAAAGTAATGGAAAAGGACATGGGCTTTGGAGTCAGACAGGCCTGGGTTCAAATCCCAGCTCTGCTCTTACTGGGATTTCCTTATTGTTACTTGCCTTATTATAGCCTAAATTTACTAGCCTAATGTTACTATGCTCTTGTTATTTAAGTTGTTAAAAATAGAGTCATAAATTATAAGAAGGCAGTGAGATGAGGGAGTGATCAGGCTCTTTGGTGGGTGGAAGCCCCAAGCATAGCTGGGAAGTAGCCCAAATATACATTTTGAGGGTCTCTCCCTCCTTTAAGGAGCTCTGGTGGAACTGTGGTTAGAGCACTTGGCTGCTAACCAAAAGGTTGGTCGTTCAAATCCACCATCCACTCTCCGGGAAAAAGATGTGGCAATCTGCTTCTGTAAAGGTTTACAGCCTTGGAAACCCTATGGGGCAAGTTCTGCTCTGTCCTATAGGGTTGCTATGAGTTGGAATCGACTTGATAACAGTGAGGTTTTCTTTTTAATTTTTTTTTTGGTTTCTCCCTCCTTTGTCTGCCACACTTTTATTCTCTTCTCCCAAAGCATTTACCATGTCATGCCCCTCACTGTAATTCTAAAACAAGACCTTGAGAAAGCTAAGCGTTAAGCCAAGAAACTGAATCAAAAGGTGAGATGTCATTGATTATGGAAGGGAATGGGCGGGGTAGGGGCTAATGGTGGTGAGTAGTTTCTTCCTGGCACCCTTTCACTTAGTGGAAGTGCTTGGAAGGTGCCTATTTATCATGTCATTCCAAATTCTTGGAATTATTCAAATGTGAGTGTAGCACATTAGTTTCCAAGTCTCTTTCCCAAGTGTCTTAGCAAGAAACCTCCTACTTTCTGCCTTCCTCTTTAGAGCAGGCTGACAGGGATCTTTGCTCTCATTTTACTCCCCTGAGCCCCACTCCATAAGTGTGCCAACTAAGATTTATGCTGGTTGCTCCTTCCAGTTCTTAGGGTACAGGTTCCTTGATGCCCTCCGCCTTTCCCCACCTCCATCCACTACCGTTAACTTTTGATTTTTCGGGTATTAGAGCATGAGAACCACAAGCTATGACAGTTAGAAGACAAGTTTTGCAGGAGCAAAACATCTAGGACTGAGGGTTGGGCAGGCAATAGGGGAATGGTTAAAGCTGGGAGTACCCATCAGTGCCCGTCAGAAAAATAGAAACCACAGTAGATCTTTCAACAGAGAAGATTTAATATAAGGAATTGGTTAAACTTGTTTCAGAAAAAGCAAAAAGGGAACACTGAGGTAATACCGAGGTAACAATTACGTTATACAGCTATTCCCTCCTGGGCTAGGAGAGCAAAGGAAAGAACCTAGAAGCTCAGAGGAGGGTTTCACAGACTTCTGAGGAGACGGTACCTCCCAGCTGGTGAAGATACCTGAACAGTTTGGAGGAGGGGCCAGTGGGGATAGAGAGTGATGAGGCTGGTCTGAAAGGACAGAAGGAAGCAGGAGATTGAACAACTGCCACTTGCAAGATGAAGGGCCATCGCTAGGGTAATGCAAATGGGAACGAGAGGCAAACAAAAAGGAGAAATTTGCTTCTCCTACCTTCTACCTTGCAGTTACCTCCGACTGGCAGAGCCTAATATGGAGCCAATGGATGAAGAGTTTGCAGAGCCTCATCCCCAGCAATACAGAGCAGAGTATAGAAAGGTGGTTTGGGAGTCGAGAGACAATATCTTAGAGTGAATAATTGAGGATGGTTGCCAGTAAATCACAAACTAGAAGCAGCGTCAAACTGGGTGTTTGAAGAAGATAATAAAAGACTTTCTCTAGTGGAGTGTTTGCTACCTCTGCCTTTTTGTATTACTTTCACTGTTGTGAATACTGACCCCGTGTGTGCGTGCGTGCGTGCGTGTGTGTGCGTGTGTGTGTGTGAGTCCACTCCTTCATGCTGGGAATAAACACTATCACTCTCCTCTGTGTTGTTAATGAGACTCCAAAATAAATGTTTTCTTTTAGATTATACCTTGTAATTTATGATTCAGCACCAGAAAAGAAACTTTAGTGGATTGGGAAATGGGAAAAAAAGAGGGTATACTCAAAGAAACTTAACGAGGGCCAGAACTGGAAGGATCTGGAATAAGGACAAACCCAATTGCCAGTAAGCTTCAGTTAAGCTTCATGTCTCCAAATCTTCGAAGCAAGCTAATGGCTTACAGTTTTCCTTTCTTGCTTACATAGTTCCAGGAAGACAGGCAGCTTACGCCCAGAAAGCTCAGTAACTGAACTTTACATAACACCTGGGAACATACGAGACTATGTGTGGGGAAGTGATGACAGGCCATTTGCAGGTTGAAGTTGGTGCCTGGAAATTGTTCATCACCTGCTCAGCATGCAGAACTACTGGAAACTAAATTGATGTTGATTATGCAAGAGAGATAAATAGGAGCAGAATAAACACCACTTGAAAGGCACCATGATCATTGAATGAATTAGAGCCGAGTCACAACTTTTTGTGCCTTGATTGAGTTCTATTTCGTTCTCCTCTGTCGGGCACTGGTAAAATTGGAGCCCACTGTAAGAAGAACAGAGTGTAAAATTGCAAGTGCACTGTTTGGTACACTCCTACATGGCACCAAAATAGATAAGTGCTGATCTCATAAACAACATTATCTGCTGGCAGTGTTGTTTTCTGGCAGCACAAATTATCAGTGACAGAGAGAAATTACAATCGCCAATAATAGTTCCAAAGAGTAGACTGTTTACCTCATTCTGTTTGCAGGATTTCTGTTGCCAGCACCTAAGGGTTAATATATTAATTATTCATTTATCAGGAAGACAATATGGGTTGGGCTAAAGAGTTTGGGCTCCGGGATCAGACGAACCTGGATTTGAACTTCTTTTCTTCCACTTACTGTGTGATCTTGAGCAAATTACTTAATTACCTAAACCTTAGCTTTTTAATCTATGTTTTTGTTGTCAGCTGCCTTCTAGACGGCCCCCAACTCATGGCAAGCCCAAGCACAATGGAATGAAACGCTGCCCGGTCCTGCACCATCCCCATGACTGGTTATGGATGGGACCATTATGATCCATAGAATTTTCACTGGCTGATTTGTGGAAATAGATGACCATTTCTTTCTTCCTGGTCCATCTTAGTCTGGAAGCTTCACTGAAATCTGTTTAGCATCATAGCAGCATGCAAGTCTCCACTGACAGACAAGTGGTGGCTGTGTGTGAAGTACATTGGTCAGGAATGGAACTTGGGTCTCCCCCACGGAAGGTGAGAATTCCACCACTGAATTACCAGTGCCTCATTCTTCGTCTTTAAGGTGGAGATAATTATATGTCCTCTCCTGAAGTATAGTTATGAAGACTAAATGAGACGATGCAAATGAGATGTTCGACAGAGTTCTTAGTGAAAAGTAGGTACTCAAGAAATGTTTGCTGTTCTGTCTTTACAGTGTTGCTATTATTAACAAACATTTGAGCACTTTCTGTGTACTAGGCACACAGTATATAACGCTAGCCTTAGGGATTAAAAGATGAATTAGACCCAGTCCCTGTCATCAAAGAGTTTGCAACCTACAACCAAAGGATATTCAAGAGCCTTTATTTAGGGAAAATGACCCAGCTTGAATAATCGTGTACAAATTCATCCTGGGAGATCTTACTCAGTGAGGGAAATACCAGGTCTAAAGGAGGAATAAAGCTATGGATGCAAGGTGAATACCGAAATCAGGAAAGGATTCTGGATGTGCAGGGCTGGCTGGGCACGATGGAGGAAGCAGGATGAGTTGGGTAGAGAGACAATCTTCTTTCTCTATGTACTGCTTTAAGTCTTAACGAACATACTGTGCTAGATAAATTTAGAGGATAGAATGCCTACAAGTCCTGACTTGTTTAAATGATACAATGGTTTTGAATTAATGACAGAGACTCTGTTAGATATTATTTACAAAATGTGAATATTCATCACTGATTGTTAAGTGGCTCTCTAGTTGTTGCTGAAATTGATTATTGAGGTTAAGGTGTGAAATGTGTTGATTCCAAAATGGTTTGAAAGGCCACGACTAACAAAAGCTACTCATAATCCTTGAGTTAGGAATTGAGCATGTGGGCCTTCTCTTAGCCCATCAGCAGGCTGTGACAGATCTCTATTGCTCCTGAAAAATAGGCTTTCGGTATCTTCTGTGAAGAGAAACAGTGTGGCCCAGTTATAAAAGGCCCCTTGAAAGATTTACATATGCTGCCTTATAGAAGATGAAGGGTGACAGGACCCTGAAGACCACAGAGGAAATAGCTATGTGCTGCCAAGATTTAACACGTCTAGAGGTTATTTTGAGGGCCATCTATACCTTGGTAAAAGGAAATAAAGACTCTGTTAATTAAGAGAGTTATTAATTTTTCTATCCTGTAATGGAATATTAAATCTCAGTTAACTTATTTGTTTACCTGACTGGGTTAGTGTGAAATTGCTAGTCCTCAGCTGTCAGCATTCACTTATCTGCAGTGGGCCCCTTGCAAATTTTATAAGACCTTTTAGGGTTGATAGGCAATCACTATTCTCTTTCATATTATTACAGAAATTTGATAAACCACCCACATTAAAACAAAAAAACAAAAAAACAAACAAACCCATAAAAGAACACTCTGGCAAAAGGAGATCATGGCTTTTGGAGTATAAATTTTCTTTTTTATACGAACACTTTTTTTCTTACACATACTCTACTATTTTTGGTTGACATGTGCAAACAGACGAAAGAAAGCTGCATCTTAGGTCAAAAAAAAGAAAGCCATTAAATGGTTTATATTTTAGTGAGCCAGTAAAATCCAGAAGTTTTCCCTCTGGATAAAAAAATTTTCCACATAGCATGCATTTCCAAAAAAAAGGATAATTTTTCCTATGTTCACTCTAAATTGGTTTAGCCCTTGAAAAGGGGGTAACATGTGAGGTTTATAGTAAATTCATTTATGTGACACTGGAACCTGCTGTAAGGTAGCTCAGAGTTTGTGCCATGAAAGGACATGGGTGAAATACCTTATAATTTGATCATTTTCAGATCTTATTTTAGTACTTTGGTGCCAAAAACCCATTGAAGGAGGTTCCTTAAGAGGCTTTTATAAATATATATTATTAATGGTAGGTTCTCCCATGAAATGGAGAGAAGTATTACATAAAATTCCAGGGTTACATTAAAATTCATTCAGTGTATCCCATAGGTTTACTATATCCTTCCATTGCCCACTTTTAAATAATTGATTGTATGTTTTTTACTTATTCATTTTTAAAAAATATGGAGTAATTAGGCTTAATTGCAAATATTTAAATTTTAATTAATATTTTAGAAATTATTTCCAGAAAGCAGTAATCTAAAAGAGGACACTATCTTTAACTTTAAGGAAAATGATCAGGTTGGCTGGAGTTCCAAAATTTCCCTCTCTGCCTAGGGAGGCTACCTTGGAGTGGAGCTTTCTTAGAAAGATCACTGATCATGACTCTTCTGGGGATCATCTTCTCATTCCTTTTCTCCTCAACTGTCCTTCCTTTCCTGTCCAGAATGCTTTGTAATGTCTTCCCTGAGGGTTTAGATCCCTGGAGTTGGTCATTTGCTGACAAATTTCTTTTTCCTCGAATTTCTTCTGCTCAAAATTCCTTATTACAAATAACCTGACTCTTCATCTTTGGTTGATGAAAGTCTTGTTCCTTCATATTGACCAAGTGGGTGATGGGCCTAGACTGAACATGGGAATACAAAGTTATGGAGACAATGATAATACAAAATCATGGTTGTAACTATTGTTTATTAGTTCATTAATGGTGCCTTGCTGCAGCATTTTTTATAATAGAAAACTGAAAATAATCTAATTATACATCAATAGTGGAAGTGTTAACTATAAAACCCAAACCCATTGCTGTCGAGTCTGTTCTGACTCATAGTGACCTGATAGGATAGAGTAGAGCTGCCCTGTAGTGTTTCCAAGGCTGTAATCTTTAGGGAAGCAGACTGCCACATCTTTCTCCTATGGAGTGGTTGGTGGGGTTCAACCACCCACCTTTCAGTTAGCAGCCGCATACTTAACCACTGCACCACCAGGGCTCCTAAATACACATCAATAGTGGAAGTGCTGACTATAGTGGCATGTATTTATACTGTGGAATATGGTGTGGCTATTAAAAAAAAAATTAGATATACATGTACTGACCTGGAGAAAGGACCAGATCTTTTTAGTTTAAAAAGAGGTAAATTGCAAAGTAATATGTATAGTATATATTAAAGAAAAAAGAAGGGAAATGTGCATTTTTGTTTTACGAACTTGTATGAACACAGAGAATGGTGTGGAAAGATTCATACCACACTTCCATTGGCACCATCACAGGATGGATAGCTGAGAAGAAGATTATGATATATCATCTCTATGTTTCCTATTATACATTATTTGTTATGATAAACATGTATCAATTTTGCAATTAAAAATCCAGTTAAGTTTAAAAGAAAGTTGTTAAAGTTTTTATGCCCTCATGACATCCAATATTTATTAAGTTATTCCTGTGGGAAGATACTGTACTAGGTTTTAATAGATTATAATAATAATAATAATTCTATAGGTAGATATAGTATTATTTCCCCTTTACAGGTGAGGGAATTTAAGCTTAGAGAAAGAACCTGACCAATTTCACAAAGTGACAGGCTTATTCTATCATATAGCCATATATCTAGAAAATGGAGATCTTCTGAAGGAGGGTTTATGGCAAAGCACCAACACACACAAAATTTCAATTTTCAAAACATAGTTTCAATGTGGTATATTCATACAATGGAATGTTATTTAGCAATAAAAAGTAATGAACTAATGATATATGCTACAACATAGATAAACCTTGAAAAATTATGCTATGTAAAAAAAGCCAGACACAAAAGACAACATATTGTATGATTCCATTTATGTGAAGTGTCCCGAACAGGCAAATCCACAGGGACAGAAAGTAGATTAATGGATGCGTTGGTCTGGGGAAGGTTGCTAAGGAATGAGGAGTGACTACTAATGGGTAAGGGTTTTTTTTTTAGGTGGACAAAAATGTTCTAAAATTAGATTGTGGTGATGGTTTCATGACCCTATGAATATACTAAAACCCATTGAGTTGTACACTTTGAATGAGCGAATTTATGCTATGTGAATCGTATGTAATTAGATGTGAATTACATATAGCGAAGCTATTATAAAAAAAAAGTTTCATTAATGGACATTGGTTAATGGTCAGAAGGGGTATATACACACTTCTACCTAGATTGTTCCTGATTTTCCTGGGCAATAGGACTCATTCTGATCAGATTGTTCTGTTTTATTGAAGTCCAAATAACCAAGCAGAACAGTGTCAATGCTCCCAAAGAGTTCTTTTTTTTGTGGCTATAGAACGTTAAGTTCAAGAAGCTTGTATGGGTTTCTCTGCTTCATTAAAATGATCTTCTCCTTCATAGCCCCCTTTATTAATCAAAGTCTGCTTTAATTTTGATGGGGTTGCGACACTCTCCTAGAGTTGCGAGAAGTCTTGGCTCTGAGTATTATCATTAATTCTTTCTTCAGCCAGATTTTTTTCAACAACTCCAAACAAATTCTACTTCTCAAATATTGTATTTTAAACCTGCCATTCTTTCCATTCACTCTTTTCTGTCACTGATTTATTAGCATAGGTTCAACTGTTACTTTACAGTTGCTTGAACACTATTAACAATAGATATTGTGTTTTACTAGTAAAATAGTTACAGTTATAATTGTTTTTAAAAATTAAAAATCAATTATTACTAACAACTAGTTGCAGTCACTCTCGGAAACTTTCTGTTGTAATAGTCACTGTTACCATTTGGGCTCTGATGACTCACAATGCAACTACTGAAAATGACATAAAAAAAAAAAACCTTAATATGTTAATGAAGATGACTGAAAAGAATCCAATAAACATTTGAGTACAGATTATGTTTAGGACACTGTAGGATTTTTATGGGAGATATAAAACCCACTAGGAGTATTAAATCTTTTAGGGAGGCAAGACATGAAGAATTATAAGGTTAAGTAACAATGTAAGAGTTAACAATAAATATCCCAAATGCTACAAAAGTTAATTGTTCAAAGTATAAAAGGAATCTTTGTTAATTCATTGATAAAATAATTGTTTACTCAGCATCTCTGATAAGTAGTCTCTCATGAGTGAAGTCGATAGTTCTGTGGGGGTGAGAAGCCTGATGAGAACTCTGGCTTATTATCTCTCTTTCTCTGTGAAGAATGATAGAAAGTCCCTAAGCCTTATGAAACTTTCAATCTCTTGAGAGGACAGGCAAGTGTGCAATGACTCCATTTGAGTTAGAGTGACAACATCACCCTTAGACCCAGACATCAAGTCTCCTGTCCTGGGTTCCTCCTTTGAAAGACCTGACTTTAGTCCTCCCTAGGGAATATAGAGTTGTGGGGCTAAGGTGATAGGCCCACCCAGAGTTAACATCATCCTGCTCTAGAACATACTCTGTGTACCTGGGACCCTGGACTTCCCTGTCCAAATAGTTCAAGTCAGCTTATAGGACCTGTGTGGGTGTCTTCCCTGGATCCATCCTTGTGAGAGTGCACTGTGCTGCCAGTGTGTGTATCCCTGGGCCAAAGGAGTGGTGGTCAAGGGCAGCTGTTTGTAAGAGGTGTGGACAGAGCTTGAATGTACAGGTTGGTGTGTCTGCAAGAGTGTGTGTAAGGTGCCTCATGATATAAGGAGAGAAAGGGATTAGGTCACAGGCCAGGGGCTGTCTCTCCCCATCTACCCAATTCTGAACTGGAACTCAGAGGAGTCCAAGAATTCTAAATTCCAACCTGGCCTTCCAGGTCACCATGAAGGTAATTTGTCAAGCAAGAAGGATGAATCAATTTTATTTCACAGTCTGTTTCTCTTACTCTATGCTCAGCAAATGTTAGGGGTGATTCTTCAGAATATGGTGTCATCATAGAAGCAAGAGCAATAAACTCTGAAGAGGAGGAGGCTGCACAGTAGAGGTGACATCTGAATTAGGCCTTGAAGGATCTATTTAATAAACATTTTCCTGCACTTACACTGTGGCAGGCATATTCCTAGGCACTGAGATACCTAGAAGAATCTGCTCTGGTCATTGCCAGCAGGTAATATACAGAGGTGAGATTTATAAACAAAATTCCCCTAAGGTAAGGTAGACGCTATAATGGAGATTATACTGGGGACACAAAAAGGGGACTGATCAACTCTTCCTGGAGGCAATTTGGCAAGGCTTCATAAAAGAGGCAGTCTTTGATGTGGGTTAAGAAGACTGAGTAGGAGTTTTTAGGTAGACAAGGGGATAATCAAAGACCATCCCAGGCAGAAGAGAATAGCAAGTGCAAAGACACAGACATGGTATGTTTGGGGTAGTCTAGAGCTTATGTGTGGAAAAGGTGAGAGATGATGTTTGTTCATCAAATTTTTAATTACTTACTTTGGGCAGGCACTAAGAGTTCTGGGCTACACCTGGTTAGAGGTTAGAAAGATGGGTAGGATTTGATATTTGATATCATTTGGTGTGATGAAGAGTTCAAAATTTATAACTATTATAGTTATTTACCCCATACGTCTATCAGTTTGTCATATTGTGGTGGCTTGCATGTTGCTGTGTTGCTGGAAGCTATGCCACTGGTATTCAGATACCAGCAGGGTTACCTATGGTGGACAGGTTTCAGCTGAGTTTCCAAAATAAGGTAGACTAGGAAGAAGGACCTGGCAGTCTACTTCTGAAAAAAATTAGCCAGTGAAAACCTTACGAATAACAGGGGAACACTGTTTGATATAGTGCTGGAAGATGAGCCCCTCAGGTTGGAAGACACTCAAAAATATGACTTGGGAAGAGCTGCCTCCTCAAAGTAAAGTCCACCTTAATGAAGTGGATGGAGTCAAGCTTTCAGGACATCCATTTGTAATGTGGTACCACTCAAAATGAGAAGAAACAGCTGCAAACATAGTTATCTAAGCAGGAGACTAGAGAAAGGATAAGACAGGGGATTACTGCAAAAGTCCAGACAAGAGATAAGAATGACCTGAACTAAAGTCAGTGGCAATGGTAGCTGGGACAGGGATATGGCATGAAATTGAAAAGGCTTATTAAGGGGAGCCACCACTTGTCTGTCAGTGTGTCATACTGTGGTGGCTTGCATGTTGCAGTGATGCTGGAACTATGCCACCAGTATTTCAAATACCAGCAGGGTCAACCATGGTGGATAGGTTTCAATGGTGCTTCCAAACTAAGACAGACTAGGAAGAAGGTCCTGGTGATCTACTTCTGAAAAAATTGACCAGTGAAAACCTTATGGATAACAGCAGAACATTATCTGATACAGTGCCAGAAGATGAGTACCTCAGTTTGGAAGGCACTCAAAATATGACTGGGGAAGAGCTACCTCCTCAAAGTAGATTCGACCTTAATGATGTGGATGGAGTAAGCTTTTGTGACCTTCCTTTTCTGATGTGGCACAACTCAAAATGAGAATAAACAGCTACAAATATCCATTAATAATCTGAACATGGAATATACGAAGCATGAATCAGGGAATATTGGAGAAATATTGGAAGTTGTCAAAAATGAAATATAATGTTTGAAGATCGATATCCTAAGCATTAGAAATGCATTGGCACTAGCCATTTTGAAATGGACAATCATATGGTCTACTATGCTGGGAATGACAAACTGAAGAGGAATGGAATTGCATTCATCATCAAAAAGAACATTTCAAGATCTATCTTGAAGTACAACGCTGTCAGTGATAGGATAATATCCATACGCCTAAAGGAAGACCAGTTAATACGACTATTATTCAAATTTATGCACCAACCACTAATGTCAAAGATGAAGAAATTGAAGATTTTTACCAACTTCTGCAGTCTGAAATTGATCAAACATGCAATCAAAATGCATTGATAATTACTGGTGATTGGAATGCAAAAGTTGAAAACAAAGAAGAAGGCTCAGTAGTTGGAAAATATGGCCTTGGTGATAGAAACAACGTGGGAGATCACATGATAGAATTTTGTAAGACCAATGATTTATTCATTGCAAATACATTTTTCACCAACATAAACGGCGACTATACATGTGGACCTTGCCAGATGGAATACATGGAATCAAATCGACTATATCTGTGGAAAGATACAATGGAGAAGCTCAATAACATCAGTCAGAACAAGGCCAGGGGCTGACTGCAGAACAGACCATCAATTGCTCCTATGCAAGTTCAAGTTGAAGCTGAAGAAAATTAGAATAAGTCCACGAGAGCCAAAGTACGACCTTGGGTATTTCCTACCTGAATTTAGAGACTATCTCAAGAATAGATTTGATGCATTTGAACACTAACGACCAGAGACCAGATGAGTTGTGGGATGACGTCAAAGACATCATACATGAAGAAGCTAAAAAGTCATTAAAAAGACAGAAAAAAAAAAAAAAGACCAAAATGGATGTCAGAAGACTCTGGAACTTGCTCTTGAATGCTGAGTAGCTAAAATGAATGGAAGAAATGATGAATGAAGTAAAAGAGCTGAACTAAAGATTTCAAAGGTCATTTCCAGAAGACAAAGTAAAGTATTAAATGAAATGTGCAAAGATCTGGAGTTAGGAAACTGAAAGGGAAGAACACGCTTGACATTTCTCAAGCTGAAAGAACTGAAGAAAAAATTCAAGCCTCGAGTTGCAGTATTGAAGGAGTCTATGGACAAAAAACTGAATGACGAGGAAGCATCAAAACAAGATGGAAGGAATACACAGAGTCACTGAACCAAAAAAAAAAAAAAAATTGGTTGATGTTTAACCATTTCAGGCGATAGCATATAATCAGTAATCTATGGTACTGAAGGAAAAAGTCCAAGCTGCACTGAAGGCATTGGCAAAAAATAAGGTTCCAGGAATTGATTGAATATCAATTGAGATATTTCAATGAACGGATGCAGCACTGGAAGTGCTCACTTGTCTATGCCAAGAAATTTGGAAGACAGCTACCTGGCTAACCAACTGGAAAAGATCTATATTTGTGCCTACTCCAAAGAAAGGTGATCCAATGGAATGCGGAAATTATTGAATGATATCATTAATACCACACACAAGTAAAATTTTACTGAAGATCATTAAAAAGCAGCTGCAGGAGTACACTGACAGGGAACTGCCAGAAATTCAAGCTGGATTCAGAAGAGGACGTAGAATGAGGGATATCATTGTTGATGTCAGGTGGATCTTGGCTGAAAGCAGAGGATACCAGAAAGATGCTTACCTATGTTTTATTGACTATGCAAAAGTATTAGACTGTGTGGATCATAACAAATTATGGATAACATTACAAAGAATGGAAGTTCCAGAACACTTACTTGTGCCCATGAGGAATCTGTACATAGACCAAGAGGCAGTCATTTGAACAGAGCAAGGGGCTACTGTGTTGTTTAAAGTCAGGAAAGGTGTGCCTCAGGGTTGTGTCCTTTCACCATACTATTCCATCTGTATGCTGAGGAAATAATTTGAGAAGCTGAACTATATGAAGAAGAACATGGCATCAGGATTGGAGGAAGACTCATTAACAACTAGCGATATGCAGATGACAAAACCTTGATTGCTGAAAGAGAAGAGGACTTAAAGCACTTACTGATGAAGATCAAAGACTACAGCCTTCAGTATGGATTACATCTCAGCATAAAGAAAACTAAAATCTTCACAAATGGACTACTAAGCAACATCATGAAAAACAGAGAAAAGATTGAAGTTGTCAAGAATTTCATTTTACTTGGATCCACAATCAAGGCCCATGAAGGCAAGAGTCAAGAAATCAAACATCGTATTGCACTGGACAAATCTGCTGCAAAAGACCTCTTTCTAGTGTTAAAAAGCGAAGACGTCACCTTAAGGACTAAGGTGTGCCTGACTCAAGCCATGGTATTTTCAATCACCTCATATACATGCAAAAGCTGGACAATGAATAAGGAAGACCAAAGAAGAATTGATTCATTTGAATTATGGTGTTGGCAAAGAATATTGAATATACCATCAACTGCCAGAATAATGAACAAATCTGTCTTGAAAGTAGTACAGCCAGAATGCTTCTTAGAAGCGAGGATGGCGAGACTATGTCTCACATACTTCGGACATGTTATCAGGAGGGACCAGTCCCTGGAGAAGGACATTACGATTGGTAAAGTAGAGGATCAGTGAAAAAGAGGAAGACTCTCAACAAGATAGATTGATACAGTTGCTGCAACAATGGGGTCAAACATAGCAAGAATTTTGAGGATGGTGCAGGAGTGGGTAGTGTTTTGATCTGTTGTACTTAGGGTCTTCTTTAGACAATGGAATTTAGCAAAGCAACACACCACAGTGTTGCTCTAAAGTATGAGTTCTTCCAGAATTTTAAAATCGATTTTGATTTACAAAGTCAAGATGTATTCAAAACTGGAAAGGACTATGCTTATTAAATAAAGGAGTAACACCCACAAGTCGTAATTCTTCAGGCCACTGATGTGTTTTGCCTTCTCTTGCCTCAGAAGACCTCTTGATGCTATTGGCAGAATGATGAGAGCATTCTGGGTGTTCTTTACAAATCTGCACAAAGGCATCACATACATGGTGCAGAACTGAGGTTGGAGAAGCCTAGGTGGGCTGTGGGACAGTGTGCTCTTGATTGGTCTTCTAGGCTTTGAGTTGAGGGTAGAGCAGTAGAGATGCTGCCTCTGGCCTGGCCTTATGTGCCATTCCGTGGTCTTTTAGTTATGGGCTGCTTAGCTCTTTGCTAGTTGGAGAAATCTTAGTAAAACACAAATGGAGCAGTTAGATGGAGAGATGGAAGGACAAAATTAGTGGAAGAAAAAAGCAAGGGTACTTTTGGAAAGGCTGTTTTGATGGTAGGTGTACTTAGACAGCTTAGTCTTCAGCATTGAGATTTTCCCCTGTGCCTGGTTCTTGGTTTAGATGGCTGCCTTTTGGTTTTGGAATATGACAAAAGCTGTGGATATGCTGCCTTCATATGAGAGAAATAAGGGCCCCTTTGTTTTCTAACAGTGAAGTGGGAACAGAAGGGCTTTACATATGTGGCTGTAGTTATAGCCTGACCACACAGAACGGGAACCCTTGGACACCCTGAGCTCCTGAGGCCGAGAGAAAATAAACCTTTCTAGTCCTGCAACCCTCCTACTCCCTGCTTTCTTCCTTTGGCAGTGTGAGTCTATAGTGAGGTGGTTAGCATTGTGCTTGTGAAATTTGCTCTTTATTCAATTTACAACTGCGGTTCCCTGTGCCTCCTGGCCCCTGAGGACACCTGGCATGGCTTTGAGCTCAAAGTTCTTAGGGCATTTCAGGCTGCTTCATGGCTTCTGTCTCCACCATCAGATGCCCATGCTCGCAGAAAATGTCAACTGTACCACTCACTGCACAAAGGAGTGATTCTCTCTGGAAAGGCAAAGAGGAAACATCTAATGTTGCAGCCAGCCATCTGGCTATCTTTGGGGACTGAACATGCATATTAATTTACTCTTTTGTTTATTACCTTGTTCACCCTGGAACACTTAGGCGGTGTTAACTGCAATGTTTGTTAAACAGGCTCCCCACTGCAATCCATCCTTTCAGTCCCAATTGTTGGGCAATTACCACCACTAATATGCTTCTAGTTGACTGTACCAGCAAGCAAAGTGGACTGCCTGGGTCTGCTTCTCTTGGAGGATGATCAATCAGCTTTTCTGGCTCTTTAAAATGAAAAGATGAAATATAGAAAGATTTAATTTTCTGAAGTTAAGAAATTTAAAGGGGGTCTTTTGGAATGCTCCCTAGTGGAATGCATAATGGAATAGTACTGTCTGAAACTCATTTGCATAGAAGGTACAAAAGATGTGTGTAGGTCAAATCTTCATTGAACTTGTAGGCAAAACAGAGTCCTAGACTTTATTGGACTGTATTGAATGGGTTCTAGTCACTGGTTTGCAAAATGAGTCCACTCAAGGATCACATGACCCACACATATCCTTTGTCTACAAATCAAAACATCTGTGTCGACTCAGAAGAGAGTCAAGTGGAGAGATAATGGCTGATTAACTGGATCACCGTGCACACTAAACTGGTCCCTACCTTCACTTTCTACTAAGAAAGGAAGATATCTCTGCAAATGTGGGGTGGAAAGTTATTTCCAGCTGGGAAAGTGGCTTGGGAGAAGGTGCAAAGACAGGAATGGAAAATAGAAACATAAGGTAGCAAAGAAGAAATTTAGGACAAAATCCTTTAATGTAGGACATTCTTTTGTGATTTTTCTTTAACTGACACTTCAGTGATACGAGATAAAGAAAATTCTGTATGAAATATTTGTAATTTCTGACCCCAATCTGTCAGGGTATGGAGTCAAGCAAGAGTAGAAATGGTTTATGATACAGAATGGGAAGGGGGAAAAGAATTGGAAAGTTAGGGATTTTTAGAACTATTTAAGGAACATAAAGTTTGAGGTCTCCCCCAGAAACATCATTTCTAAAGGTACCCAGAGCTTTATGCTTTAACATCTTTTGATTTTTTATGTACTGTGTTTATGTACATATACATTTGTTTATAATGTCATAAAGATAGGTATCTGGGTAGACATTAGTTTTTCCATGGGCCTGCAGTCAATGCAATTTCTGTTGTTGTTTTTAGCTGCTGTCCAGTCGGCTCTGACTCATGGAGACCCCATGCACTACGTAGTGAAATGCTGCCTGGTCCTGTGCCATCCCCATGATCAGTCTAAGATTGGACTATTGTGAGCCATAGAGTTTTCATTGGCTGATTTTTGGAAGTAACAGCCAAGTCTTTCTTCTTAGTCCATCTTAGTCTGGAAGCTCCGCTGAAACCCACTCAGCATCATAGCAACACACAAGCCTCTGCTGACAGATGGGTGGAGGCTATGCACGAAGTATATTGGCTGGGAATTGAAGGACAGAATTCTACCACTGAACCACCAAATGCCTCACGCAACACTTTGGTTTCATTTCTCTTTCTGTCATGTAGGCTGTCTGAAATATGTAAACTTTGAGTAGCTTGGAGGAAAACCATGCTGACAAAAATGTAGTTTGGTGACTTACATTGTTTGCACTGTTTTGTGAGGACAGATTTAGTAAAAATTAAGGCAGGTAATACAAAAACCCATGAATTCACTCTCCAAAACTGGGCTTGTTGGAGGTAGCTTTTAGAATAGAAGACATGGATTATTTAACACTTTTTGGTTATTTTACATTTTGTTCCTAAATCCCCTAAAATCCTGGCTTACCAGTAATTTTTATCAAATTAGTTTGGAAATTAAAACTACTCACTTTTTCTTTTTCAAGTAATCTGCAATACCTAGCATGCTGTATTGCAAATAACAGATACCCAATAGATTCTTGTTACATATATTCCAAGCTGAACATTAAAATCTTGTGACTTTTCCCTGATTATGGGCATGTTTATAAGCACACCATATATTTTAATAGTAGTTAGCTGTTTTACAAAGGAAGTTCACATATCTTCTGATTTAATCCTTATAGCATTATTATTCCTACTTTTAGACCAGGATATGGATGCTCATAAAGTTTCAGTGACTTACACACTTTAATTATTTTTTACCCAACATTTTATCATAAAAAATTTCAGGTAATTTCTGATGTTTTCCATTCCTTCCTAAAGATCCAAGTTTCCATCAGCCTGAAGAATATCCTTTATCATTTCTTACAGTGCGGGAATACTGAGATAAATTATCTTTGTTCCTTTACCTGAAAATGTCTTTATTTCACCTTCATTCTTGAAGAATATTTTCCCTGAGTGTAGAATTCTGAGTTTATGTGTTTATTTGCTTTTCTTTCTGAATTTTAAATATGTTGTTCTATTTTCTGTTTTGCCAACTATCATTTGAATAAATGTTTCCTTGTATATAATGTTTTTTAAGCTTTTCTCTTTATCTTTCATTTCTAGCAGTTTAAGTATGATGTGTTTAGGGTTTACATAGCATCTTGAACTGGTAAATTTATGTCTTTCACTGAATTTGGGAAAATTTGGGCTCTTAAGTTTTCAAATATTATTTTTTCTGTTATATTCTTTCTTTCTTCTCCTTCTAGAACTCCAGGTACATGTATGTTTGTTCTTTTGATACTGTCCCACAAATCCCTGAGACTCTGATTTATTTATCTTCTGTAAAAATATTTCTCTCTCTTTTTTTTAGATGGGAAACTTTCTGTCTTTAAGTTCACTGACTACTAAGTGTCTCTGTCATTTCCATTCTGCAGTTTAAATGCTCATCCATTGAATTTTCCCCCAAATAATGTGTTTTTCTGCTCTATAATTTCCATTTGTTCCTTTTTAGTATTTTCTGATTCTCTGCTGATATGTCCTATCTTTTCATTTATTAAAATAATTTTTTTTTTTTTTTATGTTATGGAGCACAGTTACAAAACTGCTTTAAAGTGCTTGTCTGATGATGCCAACATCCATGCATCTCAGAGTTGGTCTCTGTTGATTGTCTTTTCTCTTGAGAAGAGTCATATTTTCCATATGCTGAGTACTTTTGGATTATAACCTGGACATTTTGAACAATATATTGTGGAAATTCTAGAATGTGTGTATTTTTTTGAAGACTTTATTTCTTTTGTTATAGCACGCAATTAACTTATCTGGACTCAAACTATAAATGCTGTCTCTCAGCAACTCTATCTATTTAGTTGTTTTGTCCTTGGCTGAACTGCTTGGAGTCTGCTCACACATGTGTGGTTAAGTGGTCAGCTGGAGATCTGGGAGAAGCTTACACACAGGATTTGGAGCTTCCCATTTCTGAATCTCTACTTCTTGAGATCCTGCTTTCAAGCTAGAAGCCACGAAAACAGGAAACTCACCCAGCGTCATTTTCTTTTTCCAAGTGTCATCTCCCCTCCAAAATTTGCCTGCTATTGGTTGCTCTCCAGTGTACTTCTGGTAGCAGATTTTTTGCTTCTTTTTTAATTTTTTGGTTTTTGTCCAGAGTTTATAGTTATCTGTAGGAGAGTCAGTCTGTTAGGAGCTTACTTGGACATTTTGAATTATTTTTTAGCATTTTGATGATAACCACATATTGGAAGAACTACAACTCCAAAAGCTAACACTCCTTTTCCAACTCTACATTTGCATCACTTGTCAATTATCCTCTAACTTGGTTGCTGAACACTAGTTCTCCTTAGGTGAATGGAACAATTAGAGGACTTTGTTGTAGAACATAAAAGCTTATGCCAGCATGGGTTTGACTATGCTGTGCAGGCTAAACATTCCGCTTTTATGGACCTTAGAAGCCTAAATAGCTAAAAGCTTTTTCTGATATCCTTGTGTTTAAAACAGAGCAAAATCAGTCACAGCAAGAACCATTATAACTATCTCTTTATAACAAAGTGAGTTTGAAGGTTGGTACAATGGCTCATTTATTTCAAGTCATATTTGACATGAAAAATGTCAAGCTAACAAACAAGCTGGGGCAATCTTGTGGACTTGGCTGTGATGGAGTTTGAACCATTTTAATGGATTCAAAACATAGGAACAGTACATATAATCTTAGCTAAGTGACTTAAAAATACAAACATAATGCAAACCAGTTGATTTTTTCTTTCATGGTTAATGTTCCGTTAGTTGAACTGTTGGAGCCCTGGTGGTGCAGTGGTTATGCATTTGGCTGCTAGCCAAAAGGTAGGCAGTTCGAATTCACCAGCGGCTCCTTGGAAACCCTATGGCACAGTTTTACTCTGTTCTGTAGGGTTGCTATGAGTTAGAATTGACTTGATGGCAACAGATTTGGTTGATTTTTTTTAGTTGAACTGTTAGAAGCATCCTTCACAGAGAAAAGAATTTTTTTTTTCCTTTGACAGCATTTTCAAATGTAGTTTGGAGCATACTACATAGCTCCACAGCTGATTTTCAGCCTATGACAAAATATTAGATATTCATTAATACAGTCTGTGACATAATCTAATAGTATTGAACGAACATCAGCTATACTTAAGCATTGGGTAATAGTCTAAATTGGGAAAATTCCAGCTTCATTAAAATCACCACTAGAAAACATTATCATTAAATATTTTTTATAATAAATAGGCTGTGCATATTATTTTGAAGAGGAGAATTACAAAAAATTCCCCCTTTCCCTCTTCATTTGTATTTCTGATATTATGACTTGAGGAGTTCTTTGAATGGACACCAATTTCTTTACAACAGAAAATTGTTTGAAAAGCAAAATGATACACCACTTCGTGGTATAGTTTTGTGGTTTAAACTTGATGTTGATTAAGTTGCTCTTCAGTAACTGAATCCTCCTTTAGCAATAATTTTCATTAGTTCAATCACTTACTTATTCTGCAATTGCTTTACTTTTTGATTTGTTTCATTGTTATAGCTATCTGTTTATGAAAATGAAAGTTTAATCATATTCTCTCTAAGACCTTTTATTAGACGGCAATCAGTATAATTGAAGCAGAAGTTGCATTTTGAATTCATCTTTTTATATACATGCTGACCTATCAAGTAAGAAATGTTTCCTAGAATTTATGTTTTGACTCTTTATCTAGTATATGATACCAACAAGTCTCTGCTTCTTTAGCTACACCAATTTTTTTTTTAATCCATTCTTATGGTAATATTCAGACTCATTTATTTAAAAGAATGAATGGTACTCTGCTTGAAACTTCCCCTTGTTAAACTGGTTATTAGAGTGTTGTTCTGTAAGGGTAGAAACAATTGCTCCTTCCAGTAATTATCTGCTTTGCACACACCAGTTGCTATACAGCTGATGCGGGCTTATGCTGACCCAATGTGTGTCAGACTAGAATTGTGATTTAGAGGGTATTCATTGTCTGATTTTTTGGAATTAGATCACCAGGGCTTTCTTCTAAGAACTTCTGGGTGGACTCAAACCTCCAACCTTCAGTTGGCAGTTGAATGTGTTAACTCTTTGCACAACCCAGAGACTCTGTCTTGTACATTTAAAAAAAAAAAAAAAAGTCACGCACGTTGCCGTCGAGTAGATTCCGACTGATAGTGACCCTATAGGACAGAGTAGAACTGCCCCATAAGGTTTCCAAGAAAGGACTGGTGGATTTAAAGTGTCCTTTTGGTTAGCAGCCGAGCCCTTAACCACTGTGCCACTAGGGCATTTAATCAGGATCTGACTGATTTACATTTAGTGGGATGAAAGATTAAAAAATAATAGCGTTCTTTGAGGATACATATTTTTCATTTGAGAATGTATTGAATACATTTTCCTTAACTTTAAGCTTTTTGGTTCTTGGATAATTAAAT
>NW_004443965.1:13683223-13734078 GCF_000243295.1 Trichechus manatus latirostris
ATGAAAGATTAAAAAATAATAGCGTTCTTTGAGGATACATATTTTTCATTTGAGAATGTATTGAATACATTTTCCTTAACTTTAAGCTTTTTGGTTCTTGGATAATTAAATATTGATACTTATGTTATGGCAAGTAATATTGCTCCTTTATTTAAATGACCTTTTTCATTTAGTGTAAAAATGGAAAAGTCTTAAAAAAAATTCTCATATACTTTGCCAGTGAGGGGGGGACAATACTCTGAAAACTTTATATAATAAAATCCTTCTATTCAGAGTACCTTGTGAAATTGAAGCTATAAAGCTTAGGTAGGTATATAGGCACATAGCGTCATGCCATAAATGCCTACCAAATTGGATTTTATGGTTTTGGAAGGATTATTGATGTTGAGCTATCTTAGTTCCATCTTTGACATTGGTGAAATTATAGGATTAGTGTATTTAGGCTTAAAAAAACTTCAAGAAAAGTGGTAGGCAGGAAATCATAAAACTCTGCGTATAAAGTCTCTTTCCTCTCTATGGATTTCAGCCTATTAAATTGAATATTTTGTGGAAAATATTTGCTTCATGATCTGTAGAGGAGTGTATATTTTTTCATTGTTACGATTGTCTTTTTCACATTTACAAACCAATGAACTGCATCAGTATTTTTGGCTGTAAAACTAGATATTCCTTCTAACAAGGATATAACTGGAGATTGACAGAACCTTGTTGTTGTTAGTTGCCATTGAGTCCATTCTGACTCATAGGGACCTTATGTGTAACATAATGAAATGTTGCCTGGTCCTTTGCCATCCTCACAACTGTTGCTGTGTTTGAGCCCATTGTTGCAGCCACTGTGTCAATTCATTGCAATAAGGGTCTTCCTCTTTTTCTCTTACTCTCTACTTTACCAAGCATGATGTCCTTCTCCAGTGACTGGTCCCTCCTGATAACATGTCTACAGTATGAAAGATGAAGTCTAGCCATCCTCTCTTCTAAGAAGCATTCTGACTGTACTTCTTCCAAGACAGATTTGTTCATTCTTCTGGCAGTCCATGGTATATTCAATATTCTTTCCCAGCCCCATAATTCAAAGGCATCAATTCTTCTTCAGTCTTCCTTATTCATTGTCCAGCCTTCTCATGCATATGAGGTGATTAAAACTACCATGGCTTGGGCCCGGAGCACCTGAGTCCTCAAAGTGCCATCTTTGCTTTTTAACACTTGAAAGAGGTCTTTTGCAGCAAATTTACCCAGTGCACTACGTTGTTTGATTTCTTGACTGCTGCTTCCATGGGCATTGATTGTGGATTCAAGGAAAACAAAATCCTTGACAACCTCAATATTTTCTTCATTTATCATCATGTTGCTTATTGGTCCATTTGTGAGGATTTTTGTTTTCTTTATGTTGAGGTGTAATCCATACCGAAGGCTGTAGTCTTTGATCTTCATCAGTAAGTGCTTCAAGTTCTCTTTACTTTCAGCAACCAAGGTTGTCCTCTGCACATCGCAGGTTGTTAACCTAGTGGATTGCATTTGTGTTATGGTGCTGTGGAAATCCCAAGGCTGACTAATTATATTTTCTGCCCACACTAGGCACTATCACCCTCCTCTCTCCTGTCCTTTATTCCCATTCACTACCTTATAGTTAATTATGTACAAAGTGTTGTGATCTTCTTAAAGACAAAAGCTAAGTCTTACTCATCTTTTCCCAAAGCCTAGCATAGGACCTGGAACAAAGTAATTTCTCCACTAATAATGATTCTATAAAACAAATCACCATAGATATGAAAGAAATAACAATTGATATTTTCATTATTATCTACCAGATGAGTGAACTGATATATAGTGCAATGATATGTGGAATCCTTCTTAGCAAGTGTATTTGTTTCTATTGCTGCTGTAACAAATTCCCACAAATTTAGTGGCTTAAAGAAACACAGATTTATTCTCTTACATTTCTGGAGGTAAGAAACCCAAAGCCAGTATTACTGGGCTAAAGTCAAGATGTCAGCAAGGCTGGTTCCTTCAGGATGCTCTGAGGGGAAAATATTTATCCTTGCTTTTTTCAGCTCCTTCAGGCTGCCTGCATTCCTCGGCTTGGGGACTTTTCCTCACATCACTCGAACCTCTTGGTTTCGTCTCACATTTTCTACTACTATTCTGATCTCCCGTTTCCCTCTTGTAAGGTCTCTTGTGATTATGTTTGCCTCACCTGGATAATCCTGGCTAATCTCTTTGTCTCAAAATCCTTAATTTAATCACTTCTGCAAAATCCTTTTTCTCCATGTAAGTTAACATTTACAGGTTCTTGGGATTAAGATGTGGACGTCTTTGGGGGGCCATCATTCAGCCTGCCATAGCTAGGTTCTATAGATCTCTAGTGGGAAGGCTGACCCAGAGGCCCAGTGTCTGGAGACCTGATGCCAAGCGCTAGCAACCTAAGCATTGTGCTCCTCACACTGCCATTGTTCTATGAAAGTAGCCATTTCCCTCACAGAAACCAGTGTGATTCTCTCCATAAATTAAATTCTCCAAATGTTTGCACCACTTAGACAAAGAACTGAAAACCACCTTGATGTTAACCAAGTAAGATAATGCAAGAAGCCTATAAATGTTGGTCAGTTGGTCTATCTGTTGATTGGTCTGCCTAGAATTTCAAACCTGATGGTGATTTGGTGAAATTGAATCTAAGACAGTTACAAGCTTTTTAGCACCTGCATTCCTAAATATGTGGAATTTTGACAAAATTGAATTTTTCAGAATTATTCATTAAAATACATATCACACTCAGCATTCTAGGACAAAAGGAGCAAAATTCTCAGGCAAGTACACCTCAGAATTAGTGCTATCTTTATAATCTGTCAAGCAACACTGGCAAATGTGTGAAGTAGGCTCTAAAATTATTGACATTAACACCAGTAAAATTGTGAAGTAGGCATTAACAATCTTTAAATAACGTCAGAATGTTTGTACAGTGGGCAGGTAACTGTTTCCTCAGTAAGCTGTGCTCTGCCATTGGGTTTGGCCAGAAGCCCGCTTCTAATTGACTTGCTTTTGAAGCAGTAAGTCTTAACTGAGATTGTCAAATGTACTGGTAGTGACTATAGTCCTTGAAAATACTGTCCACTGTGAAAATGGAATGGCCATGAGCACCAACATGTTAGTCTTTATTTCTAATGAAGAAACAGAGACTAAAGAGAAGGAATGAGAGATGGAGGAGATAAATCAAGCCCTCTCCCCAACTGATAAGACCATTTTAGAAGAACAGAAGGAGGCAAACAGAAATGACCAGAATTATAAAATCATGAAATATTAGAGCTAGGGAATACCTCAGACTTGGATTGGTAGAAATATGGACAGTAGAACTGACCAACCTTCAAAAATCTGGTAATTAGAATCAATTAAGATGGTGTCTTTGTCATCTAGTGCCGCTGTTTAACAGAAATACCACAATTGGATGGCTTTAACAAAGAGATATTTATTTCTTCACAGTAAATAGGCTAAAAGTCCAAATTCGGGGCATGAGCTCCAGGGAAAGGCTTTCTTCCTGTGTCGGCTTTCTCATCAGTCTTCCCCCGGACTAGGAGTTTCTCTGCACAGAGACCCCGGGTCCAAATGACACGCTCTGCTCCTGGCACTGGTTTCTTGGTGATATGAGGTCCCCCTGTGTCTCCCTGCTCACTTCTCTCTTTTATATCAAGAGATTGCCTCAGGATACAATACAGTCTTGTAGATTGAGTCCTGCCTCACTAACACAACTGCCAACCACCCTCCCTCATTAACATCATAGAGGCAGGATTTACGACATATAGGAAAATCACACAATACCAGGAATCATGGCCCAGCCAAATTGATACGCAAATTTTTCGGGGGACATAATTCAATCTATGACAGATGGTAAAATTTCATCCTCAAGAATCTCTGAACAGTATATCCTGAACCCTATAATTATTTTTGGAACAGTGTTCTATAGGACTTGTGTTATACTTTTAGTTGTACTACATTGAGACAGTTCATAAAGTAAAACAGTAAATCACATCTTTATTACAGGATGAACCCATTCCTATCTATCTCTTCAACCAAGTTTGAACTTCAGAGTAGGTTAATCACTGCTGGTGTGTTGATCTAGGACATTTAAGAACAACCCTGAAACAAGAGAGGCATGTGGAACAATAAGTAGGGACAGTCAGCCCAAGATCTTAAAATGATTTTTACGGAAATCTCAGGAAAGTTATCTACATCGTCAACAAACTGAGGCACAGGACAACTAAATGAGTAAGCCACATATTTTAAAGCACACATCTGTGTGTTATACTTTAAGTCCTAATCTTTTCATTACCTTTTACACTTGCTCTTATTATGAATTCAAAGTGATTCTTATCATGAACGGTGTTGGTCCTTTTGTACTCCTCCCCACCATTCTTTGGATAGCTCTCTTTAGGAACTACCTTCTCTCTTTTTATGTGCCTTCTTTGAGATCTTATCTTACCCTAGACCTAAGTGTTTACTTGGAATACAGTGTTTTGCATCATAGTGCTGAGTGTCATACCAGGCACGTGAGAAGCAACACAAAATGACCATGGGTAACTCTGATTTTTCACAGATTTTTATGTACTTCTGTGTGGTTTGTATTCAGGTTACCAAGAGTTCAAGGCTCAACTTCTACTTTGGGAGTTCCAGTAATCTGAGTATGCCTTAGGAAGCTTCTTCTGCAATGAAAATATCTTTCAGTTCTTTTAATTTAAATAAATCAGTTGGGGAAGATTACAGCACAAATGAAGGATGTACTTGGATGGGTGACTTGTAACGAGATACTTAGGCAAATGCAGATGCCCAGGCACATCTTTGGTGATAGCTTCACAGCGGGAGGGCTGGATTGTTATGGAAAAATGTAGACTGAATTTCTCTGCTTGACCCAAACACTCCTGCTGTGCCTCACCTTCTGCCCAGGTAGTTGCATAGTTGCTATCTAGCTCAAGTCACAACCAAAGATGAACTATGAGTGCTGTATCCAAGTGGCTATGAAAAGAACCCGGTCCTCCTCTGAAAGGCAAGTGCAGTTCTCCAATGAGTTTGACAGCAGCCATCACAGGCTGTTCTAGGAGTAACTGGAATGTCTTTATCAGGAAAAGCAACTGAGTGGGTGCTGGACCTGGTCCAAGGGGCAATGGAAAACTACACACTGAGGCAGGCAGTTGAGAAACCTTCAAGAATTAGGGCTGTGACATGTGCACTGAGACTTGGCTTTAGTTTGTCATATTGTAGTGGCTTGTGTGTTTCTATGATGCTGGAAGCTATACCACCAGTGTTTCAAATACCATTAGGGTCACCCATGGTGGATAGGTTTCAGCCGAGCTTCAGTCTGAAACAGACTAGGAAGAAAGGCCTGGTGACCCTTCTGAAAATTAGACAAAGAAAACACTAAGGATCACAACGGAATATCTTCCAGTTTAGTGTTGGAAGATGAGCCCTCCTAGATTGGAAGGCTGGAAGCTGAGTCCCCTAGGTTGGAAGGTAGCCACAACAATGGACTCAAGCATACTGATGATCACGAAGATAATAAAGGACCCGGCAATGTTTTATTCTGTTGTACGTGGATCTCCATGAGTCAGAGCCAACTTGATGGCAATTAACAATAACAACATAGTCTGTTTGGACTGATCCAACATTGGGGCAGAAAAAACACCTTAACTCATTTTATTTGTGCGTATATAACTCTCTTTCTCAACAAGAGTTTTCCTGGATTAATTTATGCAACACTGTGCTGAGCATGATTCTTTATTCTAAAGCGAAGCTCTTAAATTGAAGTATGTGGGTCATTTGACTTCTGAGTACCCTTTTGTACTGTGACTGCTTAAACCTATCTAATTCCTATTAGGCCTTTCAGTATGAATCTGTCTAGGGTAGAATTAAAGACCTGTAGAAACACACATGAGGTTGGCTTCACTTTTGCTTCCCCTATTCAAGCAGAAGGAGTCCCTGGGTGGTGCAAAGACTTAATGCGCTTGGCTGTTAACCAAAATGTTGGAGGTTCAAGTCCAACCAGAGGCACCTCTGAAAAAAAGGCTGGTGACCAACTTCCAAAAAATCAGCCATTGAAAACTATATGGAGCAGAAATCTACTGTGACACACGTAAGGTCTCCATGAGTTGGAATCGAGTCATCCGCAACTGGTATGTAAGTAGGATAGTCTTCCAATCTGTGGACTGAAATTCATGATATGGCATCCAATTTTCTAAAGAGGTAGGGTAAAATGTATTTTTTTTTAAAAAAGAGAGAATAGGGTAGGGTTTGTGGTGTTTTTTCTCTCTCTTTTTTTTTTTTTTATGCCAACTAGCCACTCAATAGTTGGACCAGGAAGCTTCCTGACAGTACAACAATTCTGAGGAGAAATGTGGTCACTGATCAATAAAACCCCAACGTGGGGAAAATAACAGGAGGCCAGTTGTATTAGGAACGTTCTTTTCAGCTTTTTCATTTCTTCTAAGTCTGTGTGTTTGTATGTGGCAGCTCTCTATTTTCTCACACAAAAGCTCAGTGGAGTAACTGTTCTCACTAATTGCTAATGGGCCAAATTGCTGGTGCTCACAAGGAGAAACTCTGCTGACAGATAATTAAATATCTAAGTAGTTGAACGTGTCAGGGGAGAAAAATAATGTCTTCATCTCATGAGGTTCATTTTTTAAACTGTATTTGTTGAGCTTGTTTTTCTCCATTTTATCTTCACTCCTGTAATGAGAAAAATCCAGAAAGACTGGGAAAAAAAAAAAAACCCATAAAAACAAAAAACCCTCCTTGCCTCCAGACTTTCTTAGCCCTTATCTCAGTTCTTAAATATTGAGGGTGCAAACAGGTCCCAGGGAAGCCCGCGGGGGTGGAGTCTTAAGACTTCTTCCCTCTAGATCTGCTGTGGCCTTCTGCTGAGCAGTGGACCCTTTCACAGTGACTTCTGTTTTTATTCTGGAATAAATGGTGCTTTGTTGGGGTACTTATTTTATGTAGTATAATTCTCCCAGGGGAAGAGACTGTCTTCTCATGGTGGTGATTAGGTGATGTACTCCAGAACAGTGTAGGGACACCACATTTAAGCAATAAATGGAGTCCTCAAAATTCGGACTAAATAAAATGACTTGAGTGGGTGGGGGGAGGAGAGAACTGAAGGCAGTTTTAGATTTAAAGGGAATCCTTCTGTGACTTTTTTTTTTCCGTAAAATATTGAATCTTTTTTTGAAGCAAATTATCACATCCCAATTTATCCTGTGTAAATCTGGAATGCCACATGCAGGCTTGACTTGAACTGGAACACGCATTCACTAAGCTAGTAGGAAGCCAACACCTCCCCCTCCCCGGCTAGAAAGGAAACTCCGTGAAAGCAAAGTTCTTGCTGTTTTATGGACTGTTGATGTTCTAGAGCACATTGTAGGCACTCACTAAATATCTGTTTAATAAATGGGAAGGATGAGAAAGCATCCTAGAACAGGCTCAGAGAAAGAAAATCTAGAATTGCTGATTAGTGCTGATACTTAAAAGCGATCTCTTTGGGTGAAAACTGTAAAGAATTTGGTCTGGGGTCTCAACATAAGAGTGAAGTACTTATTTCACTCTTACACAGTTTCTCCAGACCAGTGGAATTCTTTTTACATTTATGTAGGCCACAAACACAATCTGCACAGAGAAGAGACCTGAAGTTGGTGAACTGGGGACGTTCAGTCATGAATCCTGGTGGGCTTCCTTCCTCTGCGGCAGAACATGGCTGTGAATTAGTACACGGGCCATGAACTGTCAAGGTGCACATTTACAGCACTTCTTATTCCATGCCGTGGACTTCCTTTGCCAAAGCTTAAATGGGAACTGATGTGGGGGCTGGGGGAAGGTCACACCATTAAAGGGAAACATGGTCCTGAGCTATCTTTTACTTCCAGTGAAGCTGGGGACACGGTCCCCATAACGTGATTCTCCTCTTCATGTTACACTCGGGGAAAACCCAAGCCACATGTTTGAGTGGCACCTTCTGAGCTCCTGTTTCCAAATTCAAACTGAGCTGACACGTGGTAAACATGATTTCAACTCAGGAGCAAATTTCACTTAATCCACAAGGCATTTGAGTTACATGAGTACAAAATGAGAAACAGACATGACTGCAGGTGCTTTTTGCCTGCACTTGTATAACTAACTTAAAGGTGTCTTTGATTTCAATAAGAAATTTGGCAGACAGCTTGTCCATAAAAGCAGTTTAATTGCATTGGTTTTTGGTAAAATGGCTTCTCTCTCCTCCCACCTTACTCTCACCACACACATTCAAACACACATAAAAACCCCATTAGAAAGAGTAGAAAGACTGTGTTAAAAAATAAAATTTAAATTAAAGGCCAACCTCAGTAATCTGTAAGTTTCCCATCCTCCCCGGAAACGATGATCAGTTTTCTTGCTTTGAGTAGCCTGATTTTAAATCGGTAATAATTACTCAATAGTCCAGATTGCTTCCAAATCTATTGTGTAAATAATGTGGCTTTTACATATATTAATGAATAGATATTTAACTAATAAACCAAAGCAACTTCAAAGAAGTCAGTCAACTTGAACGGGAACATAACACATTTTTTAAAAAATTGCCTAAATAAGGATTTGCCAATAGACCATGACCGTTCATAGCTCAGAAAAGAGCATGTTACTTTTGTACCTGAAAATATTTCCAGCAAAGTCCTCATTTCCTGGTCCAAAGGTTATGTGTGATTGAGGCAAAAGTCCGCCCTGCTTTTGCCTCATGGGTTGAGACCTTTGGAAAGATTCCTTTTTGTATTCTCGAGCTTTAGCATTTGGAAGGGATCTGGGTGGACTGAACTCTATTCACAGCATAGTGGCCTATTTTGCCATCCAAGGGAAGCAAGAGAATTCTGTTTCATCTTTTCAGCATAGGCCCATTGACCTTGGGCAAGACACGTTATGTCTCTGGCCTTCAGTTGCCTTATCTGCAAAATGAAGGGATGGTCTGGATGACTTCCAAGGTCCCCTCTGTTTATAATTCTGTGGGAAGTTTGAGCTTCACTCTGTGCATGAAGAACAGTCAACGGTAATTTAAATTTTTCCATAGCCTAAAGCTTCCACACCTGTGTGAAAATTATTGTAGGCACTTCTCTGAATTAGTGACCCTCAACCATGTCTGTCCAAATGTGTCCACACAGGTTGTGCACTGCCCAACTCCAGGGGGCACCATTCACATAGGCTCTGAAGGGAGTTATAAAATGTGCACCCTGCCTTGAACATACAATATATTTTCTTTCCTGCTACTAAACAGATTCGTGTTGTTAGTTTTTTCACCTCCTGTGTTTGCTGGAGTTCTGCCAGCTTCTTCCTTTTGATTCCTTTGCCAAGAAGACTCTTCCCTGATCCTCTTCCCAAGCCTTGATTCGAGTGAGACTAACATGCAGTTTAAAAAGTAATCGTTCATACTCTGATGGATTCTGCTATGAGAGTGAGAGAGAAAAAAGCCAGAATTGGGGTACCAGGCTACTTTGTCATCCTCTGCCTGGTATATGTAGGGCAGGATAGATGGCAATAGAACATATAGTTTTTGGTGGCCTTGGGGATGGGTAACCTCTATATTTTGTGTGTTTCCAGAAGAGAATGGTATCAGCAACAGATTGTTTCTTGAAACTCTGCTTAGTGGTTTGGCTCCTGGGAACTTTTCCAGCTTGTGTTGTGGAGGGAGTTTGATCTTGAACTTGAACCGGAGGCTTGGTGGCACACGTGGAATGATAGCTGACTGTTTCTCTGCTCACACCACTGGGAAAAGGCAAAGACCACTGGGATTGCTCATGCCGGTCCTCTCCCTTGTGGGGAGCAGAACGGGGACCTTTGAAAAATCACTTAAGAATAAGAAGTAGGAGCTGAAGTGCTTTTCAGCTAATAAGGAAAAACTAGTTATTTCTTACCAAAGTCATATTATAATTTAAACCTGGATTCTGGGCTTCGAGATATTCTCACTAACTAACTTAGTGGAATTTTCACCACCTGCTACTGGTAAGATTGACTTTTTTGCCAAGTGTATTCACCTCTAGAGCACGCTTCACTTTGCTGGCAGCACTTTCAGCTCGAGCCACACAGCTCTAGGATGTGCAGAGTGCAGGAAACAGCGTTCACCTCCCTCTGCCTACTCAGACTATTTTAACTCTAATGATGAGATCATTTGACATTGGAAATTAGACCTGTCTTTCCAAGGAGCCCTTATACGGAAACTTCTAAGAAATGAGCAGCCTGATGCCTAACAATCCCATATTTTCATAACAATTTTTAAGCAGAAATATGGAGACTGAAACCCTTCAATAACAGAATTCTGCCTAGTGACTCTCTTCTGATGTTTATATGTTGCCCGTTACTAATCTCTCAATAATAGTAATAAAATTGATAACCCAACAATTCTGGGTGGTGCAAACAGTTCATGCACTTGGCCACTAACTGAAAGATTAGATGTTTGAGCCCACCTAGAGGAGCCTTGAAGAAAGACTTGGAGTTCTACTTCCAAAAAATCAGCCATTGAAAACTCTGTGGAGCACAGTTATACTCTGACACACATGGGGTTGCAGAGAGTCAGAATTTGCTCCACAGCAACTGTTTATTTATTTTATTTTTATACCCTTTACTAAGAGTTTGCTTTGTGCCAACTACTTCAGTACACTTCTACCAATCTCTCCACCATGCATCTCTCAGTTTGTTATACTGTGGTAGTTTGCGTGTGGCTGTGATGCTGGAAGCTATGCCACCAGTATTTCAAATACTAACAGGGTCACCTGTGGTGGACAGTTTTCAACAGTGCTTCCAGACTAAGACAGACTAGAAAGAAAGACCTGGCGATCTTCTTCTGAAAAAATTGGCCAATGAAAACCTTATGAATAGCAGCAGAACATTGTTTGATATAGTGCTGGAAGACGAGCCTCTCAGTTTGGAAGGCACTCAAAATATGACTGGGAAAGAGCTTCCTCGTCAAAGTAGAGTCAGGCTTAATGATGTTCATGGAGTAAAGCTTTTGAGACCTTCCTTTGCCGATGTGGCACAACTCAAAATGTGAATAAACAGCTGAAAACATCCATTAATAATCCGAACATGAAGTATGAATCAAGGAGTATTGGAAGTTGTCAAAAAAGAAATGGAATGTTTGAAGATCAATATCCTAGGCATTAGTGAGCTGAAATGGACTGGTATTGGCCATTTTGAATCAGACAATCTTATGGTCAACTATGCTGAGAATCCTCTTGAACTTAGAGTACTAAAGCAAATGGAAGAATTGATGAAGTAAAAGAGCAGAACAGAAAATTTCAAAGCTCGAGAAGACAAAGTAAAGTATTATAATGAAATATGTAAAGATCTGGAGTTAGAAAACCAAGAGCATTTCTCAAGCTGAAAGAACTGAAGAAAAAATTCAAGGCTCGAGTTGCAATTTTGAAGGATTCTATGGGCAAAATATTAAAAGATGCGGGAAGCATCAAAAGAAGATGGAAGGAATACACAAAGTCACTGTACCAAAAAGAATTGGTCGACATTCAACCATTTCAGGAGGTAGCATATGATCAAGAACCGACATTATTGGAGGAAGAAGTCAAAGCTGCACTGAAGACATTGGCAAAAAAGAAGGCTTCAGGAATTGATGGAATACCAATTGAGATGTTTCAACAAATGAATGCAGGGCTGGAGGTGCTCACATGTCTATGCCAAGAAATTTGGAAGACAGCTACCTGGCCAACCAACTGGAAAATATCCATATTTGTGCCCATTTCAAAGAATGGTGATCCAACAGATTGTGGAAATTATTGAACAATATCATTAATAGCATATGCAAGTAAAATTTTGCTGAAGATAATTTAAAAACATTTGCAGCAGTACATCGGCAAGGAACTACCAGAAATTCAAGTCAGATTCAGAAAAGAACTTTGAACGAGGGATATCATTGCTGATGTCAGGTGGATCCTGGCTGAAAACAGGGAATATCAGAAAGATGCTTACCTGGGTTTTATTGACTATGCAGAGGCATTTGACTGTGTGAATCACAGCAAATTATGGATAACATTGCAAAGAATGAGAATTCCAAAATAATTGTGCTCATGCAGAACCTATACATAGACCATAAGGCAGTTGTTCAAACAGAATGAGGGGATACTGCATGGTTTAAAATCAGGAAAGGTGAGTGTCAGGGTTGCATCCTTTCACCATACTTATTCAATCTATATGCTGAGCAAAGAATCCAAGAATCTGGACTATATGAAGAAGAATGTGGCATCAAGATTGGTGGAAGACACATTAACAATCTGTGATATGCAGATGACGCAGCCTTGCTTGCTGAAAGCTAAGAGCACTTGAAGCATGTACTGATGAAGATCAAAGACCACAGCCTTCAGTATGGATTATACCTCGACATAAAAAAAAAAAAAAAAATCCTCACAACTGGACTAATAAGCAACATTGTGAAAAACAGAGAGAAGATTGATGTTATCAAGGATTTCATTTTACTTGAATCCACAATCAAAGCCCATGAAGCAGCAGTCAAGAAACCAAACAACATATTGCATTGGACAAATCTGCTGCAAAAGACCTCTTTAAAGTGTTGAAAAGCAAAGATATTACTTTGAGGACTAAGGTGTGCCTGACTCAAGCCATGGTATTTCCAGTCACTTCATATGCATGTGAAAGCTGGACAATGAATAAGAAAGACCAAAGTAGAATTGATGCCTTTGAATTATGGTGTTGATAGAGAATATTGAATTTACCATGGACTGCCAGAAGAATGAGCAAGTCTATCTTGGAAGAAGTACTGCCAGAGTGCTCCTTGGATTCAAGGACAGTGAGACTTCGTCTCATGTACTTTGGACATGTTATCAGGAGGGACCAGTCCCTGGAGAAGAACATCATGCTTGATAAGATAGAGTGTCAGTGAAAAAAAGGAAGACCCTGGACAGGATGCTTTGACACAGTAACTGCAACAATGGGTGCAAACATAGCAATGATTGTGAGCATGGTGCCGGGCTGGGCAGTGTTTCATTCTGTTGTACATAGGGTTGCTATGAGTCAGAACCTACTCAATGGCACCTAATACCACTACCAACAACAAATCTCTACCCAGTGCTTTGAGGTACTGGATATTATTATCTCTATCATACAGAAGAATACATTGAGTCTCACAGGGAAAGTCTTCCAACTGTCCTGAAGAATCTTCCATCTTTCCACAAGATTCCTTTCCTGCTTTGCCCTAAGGGAAATTCAGATTTTACTGGATGATTGTACTTCTTTCAACACTTCCCACCTCAACTCCCATCCCTGAACTCAGAGCAAGGAAAGGAAAGCATCACATTCTGGTTACCCCTACATTTCTACCTGTGCTCTGTCTCTTTAGCAAGTTCCTTTCTCTCCTTTTCCACCTTAAATAAAAATATTCCCTAGTTCCCTTGCTTGACCCTCATACCATCTCTTTCTGAATTCTCTTCTAGGGCAACCAGCTGTCCCTGTTGGTCCAGGACTAAGGGGTTTCCTGGGACCCAGGACTTTCGGTGCTAAAACCAGCACAGTCCCAATTGTGACAGCTGTTCACCTTGCTTGTCTCCCCACCTATTCTAAAGGTTTTGTCATTACCTCTAGTCACCTGACTCCCACTTCTGTATCTTGATAGCCCCAGCTCTGGACTTTTCTTCCCATCTCCGCTTCCACATTTCTGTCTGTTTCATAGACAACCCCACTGGCCACTGTATCCTCACCTCAAACTCAACTTGTACCAGGCCAAACTCGGCACCTCATTCTCTAACTCAGCTTCCTACTGATTTCTCTCTTCCTATGAATGAATGTGTCTTGACTATCTTACTCACTTCAGTGTAAGCTGTGGAAGGCTCACTCATTTCAGTGTCTCTTGGGGACCTAGAATTGTGGAAGGCTTTGAGGAGGCTTTGGGAGCCCTGGTGGTGCAGTGGTTAAGAGCTTAGGCTGCTAACCAAAAGGTCACCAGTTTGAATCCACCAGCCACTCCTTGGAAACCCTGTGGGGCAGTTCTTCTCTGTCCTATATGGTTGCTATGAGTTGGAATCAATTCTATGGCAATGAGTTTGGTTTTCGGTTTTGAGATGAAATTGAATCCTGGCTGGTCCACTTTCTAGTTGTGTGATCTTGAGAAAATTATTTAATTCTCTGGCCAGTGGTCTCTTCAATTATCAAATGTATATAAAATTATTTATCTCATTATAGGTTTTTATAAGGTTTAAATGTAATAATGTATGTATTTCCTTTAGCACAGTGCTTGACACATAGTTGGACCTCAGTAAGGGACCTCATATAGAGTTGTTACTCACACTATATTGAATTGAAGCCACCTTCCAATTCCTGCTTGTTAGTGTCTCTCCCAGTTGTACCACATTTTTGTTTATACTGCTCAGACACTGATTCAGATTCTCATGACTTATTGCTTTGATGTATTGTAGCTGTTTCCTAAATTTTCTTCTCATTTCCAGTCTTTTCTTTTTACAACCCATTCCCAACCCTTGAAAAGTTAATTTTATCAAAGCATAGCTCTGATGATATTACTTTTCTACTCTGAAACCTTCAATGACACCAAACTGTCCATTAATTTCAGCTAAATCATGTGGTAAAATTCTAACGTACATTTCCAAATGTGTCTCTTCTTAGTGCCTAAATGTACCCTCATCAGATTAAAGCTTATCCTCGAGCTATGATAATATATGCCCTGCCAATGCCCCTTTTTACAGGAGCTGCCACACCACAGCCCTTGCTGACAAACGTACATGAGCACAGGTGGGTTGGCTGGAGTTGGGCCTGTGGCATAAGGGCTGCCAAATCATAAGCTGTTTAGTAATCTACAACATTAGACCCAGCTCTAAAAGATCAGCAGGTCCAGTTAGACTTTATCTTGGGAATATCAACTAAAAAACTAGGAATAATTGTCTAGCTAACAGGAAGTTTAAACAAAAATTCATGAGATACTATAATGGTTAATGGGGACACGGGAAACTAAAGCCATGTGTAAGATAAAGTTAAGGGGAAGCAGAAATGATATGCAAGCAGGGTAAGAATGGCTTAGACCCTGTTTGGCCTTCAATAAATATTTGCTTGTTAGAGGATAAATGCCAGTGGGAGTAGAACAGGAAGAAACAGATATGCAAGTGTGTGTTAAAAGTATTAATGATAGACTAGAAGGAAGACCCCTAGTGGTCTGAAGATGATCATGGTATAGAGAGTGACGGTGGGCTGCTGTTGCCGGGGAGCAACTCTCTGAGTGGAAACCTGAGTGATGAAACGTGGTAGCCATGCAAAGATCTGTGGGAAGAGCATTCCAAGTAAAAGGAACTACTTCACAGAGATTGACCCAGGAACAGGCACGGTCTGCTCAAGGAACAAAGATGGCCAATGTGACTGGATTGAGGTGAAAGGTAGGAGCAGATGGAGATGAGGTGGAGGGGTTGGCAGGGTCAGAACATGTAGTGTTGTGAAGGCATGGTAAAGAGTTTGGGTTTTAAGTGCGAGGGACTTTAAGCAGGGATATGAAGTGATGCATTTATGCTTTAGAAACATCAGTCTGATTACTATGTGGCAGATCAGCTAGAAAGGGAAAGAGTGGAAGGAGGGAGGGAGACCAGTTCAGAGCTATTCAATAAAATAGGCAAGAGATGACGAAAGTGTTAAATAGGGTCATAGTAGTGATTACAGAAAAAGGTTAAATTTGTGATCTATTTTGGAAGTGGAGCTAGTCTTTTCAATGCTGGCTTAGATATGGGGTGTATGAGCAAGAGAGGAATAAAGGATGATGGCAAAGTTTTGGACCTGAGCAACCATTGAAGAGTGGTACAGTAAATCAAGATGGAGAAGCACTGGGGTAGGGAATAAGATAGGATAGAAAATCAACAGTTCTAGGGAGAGGTTTGGGCTGAGAGTTATTAGTATGTGGATGACATTTGAACTCAGAAGTCTGAATGAGATTTCTAGAGAGAGAGTGTGGTATAAAGAAAAGACGAAGGTCAAGGGCAGAGTTGTGGGTACTCTGAACGACTTGGGATGATCACTTGTTTTTCCTGGGCTTTAGGTTCCCTATTAAAATGAAGAAAAAGGACCAGATTTCTAAGCTACCCGCTAATCTTAACATTCTTAGAGTCTATCATTGAAGCAAGAACAAATGGTTATATTATCTGAATTTGAACTTAAAATTATATATTGTCAAAGTCAAGCACATTCAACAATGGCTTTCCCCAGCAAAACAACAACATGCAGTAAGACCAGGCAGATTCCATCTGACTCTGGCTTGGTTGTGAGAAGCTGATTATTATTATGTTCTTTGTTCAGAAAGTAGCACTTCTGGAAAGGAATGATTTCACTTATGAAGAGTAACTGGTTTTGTGCTGAAATAGAGGAGAAAGAGGAAAATGACCCCAAATGGCCTGGGTTACAGTTATAAAGTGGAGGCCCTTCCTATTTGTTAATTTGGGGGCATCCACTGCCTAATTATTCGAAAATATTTTTGTGTTTCATGAAAAGAATCTGCCTGGTGATTGTTGCACAACATGGTGAATGTAGTTAATGTCAATAAATTGTACATGTAAAAGAAGGTTGAAATGTCTTGTTACATATATTTCACCACAATAAAACTTAAAAAAAAAAGAGAAGAACCTTCCCAGTAGAACAGTTTCTACCTGACTATAGCACCATTTGTTGATATGGTTCCATATCTGTCCTTGGTCTGTGTTAAATAAATGCTAAGGAATTTGCAGCAGATGAATTCCAGCTCAAAGGAGTCTGTCATAAGGAGCAAAGTTGCTGACAGGATGCACACCTCCTCACCTCTATCTATACAGGGAAAAGCTCAAGCCCTAACTTTGCTTATCCGCCACAGCACAGGGAACGTGGCTTAGATGGGCGCAAATCATAATTTGTGAGCTGGGAGTGACGTTGAGAGGAGCAATTAATCTTGGGACTTGTGTGAAAACTAATAATACCAGGTCCTGACACTTCGCTATTACTCAAGGAGCCCAAAGCACTTTGTAAACATGGAATAATTTATTCATGCCTCCAAATTTTCCCTGTAAGACAGCTCAGTGTTCTCACTTCCTTCTACTTTAGGGAAACATGCTGAATCATAGAGAGGTAAGTTACCTCTAAATCCACCACAAATTGATTACCAGTTACAGGATACGAAAATCTCAATGCAAGTGTCATCCACCTTGCTCAATATTTCCCAGTTTAATGAAAATGGTCCCAGTTACCTAGGAGACTGGTATAACTTTGTAGATAGGCTAAAAGCATTTATGAGGTAAAGAAATGTTCTCCTGTCAGTCTAATTTTTCCACCCTAGCTAAGACTTACTTGAATCACTTAGATGGCTAAACTGGAGTGACTTGGCAGATGACTTCCTAGAGTGGGGGTAAAGATTAAATGAAAACTAAAGGCATTTTCCCAAGATCCACATGCCCTCCATTTCAATGATTTAGTCCAGTAATTCTCTTGAAAAAATATCTGGGACCCACTCCTGGCTCTCTGGGGATGGGACCTGGACGCTCATATTAAAACAAAACAAAACAAAATAAAACCCCTATTTTTTAGAGCAGTTTTAGATTTATGGAAGTGTTGTGCAGAAAGTACAGAGAATTCCCATATGCCATCTCACCCCACTGCACAGTTTCTTTTCTTATTAACATCTTGCATTCGTGTACTACATTTGTTAAATCTGATGAACTAATATTGATGCATTATTCTTAACTAAGTCAATAATTTACATTATGGTTGACTCTTTGTGTCGTACAGTCCTATGGATTTTGACAAATGCATAATGTCGTATGTTCACAATTACAGTATCATACAGAATAGTTTCACTGCTTTAAAAAATGCCCTGTGCTCCACCTGTTCGTCCCTCTCCCCCTTCTCCTGAGCTCCTGGCAATCATTGATCCTTTGCCTTTTCCAGAGTGTCATATAGTTGGAATCATACAGTATGTAGCTTTTCCAGACTGGCTTCTTTCGCTTAGCAATATGCATTCAAGCTTCCTCCATGTCTTCACCAATATTTTCTTAAAAGCTCCCCAGGTGTTTTTAAGGAGCCCTGGTGGCACAGTGTTTAAGTGCTTGACTACTAACCAAAGAGTTTGAATCCACCAGCGCCTTCTCGGGGGAAAGATGTGGCAGTCTACTTTTGCAAAGATTACATCCTTGGAAACCCTGTGGGGCAGTTCTACTCTGTCCTATAGGGGCAGTATGAGTTAGAATTGACTGGACGGCAATGGATTTTTTTTTTTTTCCAGGTGCTTCTATTCTGCCACCAGGGCTAAAACCAGTGGTGGAGCAGAAAGGGCACAGATAGTCCACTAGTTTGCTATAGGCATGTCAATCAACTTCTCTGAACTTTGGCTTCCTTATAAATTGAAGGTAGCAATATTTGCCTTATAGGGTTGTTGGGATGATTAAGTGAAATTAAGTAAAAGGAAGTACCTTACAGTAGGCAAACTTTAAGTCCCTGTCTCCTTTACCTCCTTTATCTCAGCTGTTGTGGAAACAGTTTCCACCTTTTGCAACTGGGATAGAGTCTTATAATATTATGATTGAAATGCACTTCTATAGCTCCTTGTCAGTTAAAAGACATAAACACAAAAGGATCCAAATCTCTAGCTTTGGGTTTAATTGAAATTAGTCAGTAAATCGAAATGGAGTGGTTGGTGTTGCCAGGAAGCCCCAGGCCTCAGTCTCCATAAAGGGCAGTTTCCTTTATTTTTAATTGGTTCTTAAGTGTTCCCTTTACCAAGCAGAAGCCAGGATGAAAGCCCAAAGCAGAGATAGGTGTTATCTATTATATGGGCAGGGCTAGTACATCCCTGCACCCCTGTGAGGGCTCAGTGTGGAGGGCTGGCCAGGTGGCGAAGGGGAAGCTACATTCCTTTCTTCTCAGAAGGTGGGTCTTCTCGCAGCTACAGAGCTCTGACCATGAATAAATATCATCTGACAATCAGCCTGACTTTTCCTTCACTTAGTTTCATCTTTTTGCCCCTCAGGTTATTCTGGTGTTGGTTCCTTTCACTTCCTGCTCAAGAGACCTCTTCAGACTTCCAATGCCTGAGGAGCTCAGCAGGCTCTATTTGCTAACAAGGCTCTGTTAGGCTAGAAAATAAGGAAGGGCCAGTGTTATGGGTTGAATTGTGTCCCCTCAAAAAATGTATTTTGAAGTCCAAACTGCTATATGTGTGAATGTGACCTTGTTTGGAAATAGGGGTTTTCTTTTGCTATGTTAATAAGGTCATACCAGATTAGGGTAGGTTCTACACCTAATCTCTTCTGAATGATGTCATATCAAAAAAGCAAGATAGACACAGGGACACACATAGGGTAAAGAGAGATGCCATGTGAAGATCCCTCTACAAGCCAAGGAACACCCAGGACTACCAGCAAGAAAGAACTTTCCCCTAGAGCCAATGCCCTGATTTGGATTTCCAGCCTCCAAAACTGTGAGACAACGGATTCTTGCTTTTTAAATTCACCCATTTGTGGTATTGGTATTATGGCAGCACTAGGAAACCAAGACAGCCAGTGAAATGGCATTTCCATGAAATCAACTACCTCTGCTCACAGGCATATGGCCTCTTAGGCCTCTAACAGGGAGAGAAGAGTCCAACTGCAGGCATGGAGACATCTGTGTCCCACAGTGATGAACAGGCTGCATTGGGCTCCAGACCACCCTCAGCCTCATCTTGGATGAAGGGTCAGGAGCTGGAATTAGAGATTCTTGCCCAGCTTCCTTAACCAGGCTGAAGATCTACAGATGAGTAAGAGCCAGCACTTCCAGGGGAGGACTGCACTTCCACCCTACTTTATTCATAGAAAAAAGAGCAGCATGCAAAGAAAAAGGAAGCCTGCCTTGGGTTTTGTTAATGAATGTCACTGTGTTCCACAAGTCATTCCAATGGGATTCCTTCCTGGGCTTGCTATGGAGGGGCCTACTTCCACCCCATATCAGATCCAGTTTGGGAAAGGGTGAAGGTCACCTGCAAGTCTGATTCAGAGTGTAGGAACTATGGCACCATCATACTCTGACTTGGAGTCCCCAGAGATCTGTGTATGGATAAAGGGTCATGCCCCAAGTTGGTCATAGTTCAGAAGGGCAGAACTATAGTCAAACGCCTTACTCTGTGCTTCGTATCATTTGTCCTTCTATCTACCAAGTACAACCCCGAGGAGATTCATCCAATATTTATTGGGCATCTACTGTGTGCTGAAGATCTATGAATGAGTAAGACCCAGCACTGCCTTCATGGATCTCAGGGTTAGTGAGAGAGACTGAAAACTTGACAAATCATTAGAATACCATCCTATAAGAAGAATTATGACAGGAACAGGGTGTGTTGAATATGGAGGAGAGGCATCCAACCGAATGGGATTCAGAAGTTTACAGCAGGAGCCCTGTGTCAGGGAGAAAGAGAAGGCATACATCTGAGAATTTTCCTGAAGTTAATAAATGCCCTGGGACAACTGGTCCACCTCAAAGACCATCTGCTATTCTCTTTGAGAGGGACCCAATGGGAAAATAGAGGCGGAGGGAGTGGAGTTTGGAGGCAACTCATGGGTAGAGGACAGCTATTCTCCACCCCGACCTCCCACCATAAGTGGGAGGGTTGGGGAAAAGGCAGCAGACGGTTGCTCTCCTGTGTCTTATTACCACAGGCTACCCTCCCAGGTGTAAAGCCTGGAGATTATTTTGGAAGGAGAGAAGCTACAAATGCAGGGGTGATGGCGGAGGCTGCTTTCAAGGCTATATTTAGAAACTGACTCCTACATTCAAATGGAATCATAAGCAGGCTTTCAGGTGGGTGGAGCAGTTGCTTGGCTGGGCAATCTTTTTTTTTTTTTTGCATGCTGGGAACAGTTACCTAAACCCTGGTCATGGAGGATCTTTGATGTGTCAGCAGGAGGAAATGGGAGAAGGTATACTTTGTGTGCTTGAATAAGCTACTAAGATTTGTGGACCTTGACATTTCCTGAGGAAATATAATTTTTTTTCCTCCTCAAAAAGACAGATCCCTGGTCCTGTGATGATGCAGTAAAATTTAAAAATGAACAAAGATGGACCTAAAGTTCACATTGATTGAAGCCAGTCTTGGTTTGATGCCTATTTAAAATGACCTCAGATAATTTTGCTGCATTACTCAGCATATTGTTTGCATTGGGGGCTCTGAAAGAAATTGTTACTTGCTTAAGATATGACTGAGACATAATCACTTTTTGCTGTAGTTTAGCCTAGTTCCATTCCTCTTGAGGAGAGGAAAGAAATATGGAATGAGGATAGGTATGAGATGAAAGACGAAGGGAGAAGCGTGCTTCTTTTGCCTTACGAGGAAGCTCCAGGATGACTGAAATTCCTTCTTTATTTCTTGGCTAGTACCCTGTTCTACTTTGGCCTGAACACTTGTCGTTTATACAGCGCATTGCCAATTTCCTCGTCAACACTGTAGTGGGTCAAGACCATACAGAAAACTTTACAAATATGTTATTCATGTATGGTGGCTCTTCTTGTGCACAGCGCAGCTTCTACAGGAGAGAGAATACAGAGTGAGAGAGGGATTCTTCCTCAGACCAGCTCATCTAATGAATGACCCTTTTTCTGCTTGTGTGTGTGAAGGACGGATTTAGGTTTTTCCCAAATGAAAGGGAGGATATTTCTGCAGTGACCAATGAGATCTATGGTTCTGTGGGATGCTACTTGGAAATCATGAGTTGCCTTGTTTGTTCAATATCTGTCTCTGCTCTTAATTCAAAGAGCCTCCCTGATTTAATACAGTAAAACCGGTGAAAGCCAGAACCTGTGTAAGGTGGAAACCTGTCAGAGAGGGAAAACTCAAATATTTTCCTCTAAAATGAGCCATAGAAAAGTGGTAAGACTGTACCCTGTCAAAGGCGGAAAACTTGCGAGACCCGGAAAAACAAGGCAGTCCCATCGAGTTCCGGTCCTCACAGGTTTCACTGTATTTACAAAAGATCCCAGCACTTAGAATTTTTTGAATAGATAAAAATGCATGTATCAAAATATTCAAAAGGTATAAAAGACCGTAATGTAAGTATGCTACTTTTTTCCTGGCCCCCAGTTCTCTAATACTTCCCCTTTTCCCTCTCCTTATCCCCACCCAAAGAACTATTGAGGCAAGTTTCTTCGCATTTTCTTTTAAAGGGAAAATCTCTCTTCCATCCTTTCTGGTGAATTGATCTCCACTGATTAGGCCTCAATATGTGAAGGCTAGGAACCAGATGTGTTTGTGTAATTGAACCGATCTATTTCTCAAGCTGTAGCTAATTTATGGATTTTCAGTGTTGAAAGGGTCATTAATGAGTACTTAGTTTGAGAAGCCTTCCTTAATCTCCTGCAGGGAATCTTTACCCCCTTGAACATCTTATGTCTTAGTATATAAATCTTGAGCCACACTTTCCTTTTTTATGTTAAACACAGATTTTTAAAAATTATAAAATCCAAAAGCATTCATTACTGAAATATCTGAAAACGTAGATAACTATACCTATTCTAGAATCCCTAATGGCACAGCGGTTAAGAGCTATGGCTGCTAACCAAAAGGTCAGCAGTTTGAGTCCACAAGCTACTCCTTGGAAACCCTATGAAGCAGTTCTACCCTGTCTTATAGGGTCACTGTGTGTTGGAATCGACTCAGTGGCAACGAGTTTGGAGTTTTTTTGGTTTATACCTATTCTACCACCATCCAGAGTTAAACACCTATACTTCACTGTATGTTCTTCTGGAAATTTCTCTTTGTGTGTATATGTATATATACATAAATATTCTTTTAAAAAATGGCATCACATTATACATAAATACATACATACAACAGTTTTGCAACTTATTCTACCCAGGTATACACTGTATCTTACCATGTCAACAAATAATGATTTCAACAACTTGAGGTACCTTGTCTTATAATTTATAGAAGGTAGAGAAACCTGGCTAGTGTTACAAATAGACCCAATCACATTATGGATCAACACAATCGAAGCTTAAGTCTTCCCCTTATACCAGTCGTGAACATGAATCAGCCAGCAGAGCAGCTCTCCTCCAAGTGGGCATTCAGAGACTTAGGCTGTCTGAGACTCTGCCAGTCTTCAACCCTCAGCTTCTAAGTCTGGTGATCACGCCCGGACCAGACAGCCAAAGGAGTAAGGAGCATGAGGACCCCACAGGCCAGGCCTGGAAGCCGGTGCACATCATTTTCCAATCACTTTTTATTGGCTGGAACTCAGCCACATGGCCATGCCAAACTGTAGAGGATGTTAGGAAGTGTATCTAGCTGTGTATCCAGGAATAAGAAGAGGAATTAGGTAAAAAGTTAACAGTCTCTGACTGTTAATAAATTTATTAATACAACTATGCTGGTCTGAAGGAGCCCTGGTGGTGCAGAGGTTAAAGTTCTGCTAACCAAAAGGTCAGCGGTTAGAACCCACAAGCCACTCTACAAGAGAAAGATGTGGCAGTCTGCTTCTGAAAAGATTTACAGCCTTGGAAACCCTATGGGGCAGTTCTACTCTGTCCTATAGGGTCGCTATAAGTCGGAATCGACTCAATGGCAATGGGTGGATTATGCTTGTGTGAAGTCCCTCCTGTTTCTGAAAGGCTGAATCCATGTCTGATTCATTCCCATAACACTTTTAAAAATAGTTGGCACATAGTCACTGCTCAATAGATATTTACTGAATGAATGAATGCAGCCTACCTAGTTGTATTGTTCAGGATTAATGAGGATCTAGTGCTTTTGTTTAGAGGTAAATAAGAGCCTCTCAGATAAAAGGGAAACTGAGTAGAAACCTGGCATCCAAGAAGGAAAAGCTTTCTTAGTGGAAGGGCAGGGTACTCAGCCTGAACTATGAATAGAGATGAAGAGAATATAAACTTCCGGGGGGCGGGCAGTGGTGGTTCAGTTGTAGAATTCTTGTCTTCCATCAGGAGACTCAGGTTTGATTCTCGGCTATTGTTCCTCATACTCAGCTACCACCCATCTGTCACTGGAGGTTTGTGTATTGTTCTGATACTGAAACAGGTTTCAGCGGAGCTTCCAGACTAAGACGGACTAGGAGGAAAGCCTGGAGATCTAGTTCTGAAAATCAATCAATGAAAAACCTGTGGATCACAACTGTCTGAACTGCATCTGGTCATGGGACAGGCAGAGTTTCATTCCATTGTACATGAGGTCACCAGGAGTCAGGGACTGACCCAATGGCAGCTAACAACAACAACAACAAAAGAAGTAAGATCCTGACCATGAACAGACTAGACTTGCAGGTAAGGGAAGCCATATGATTTGTTTTCCAAAGCTGGTTAAAGCTGCCCTCTGTAACCATCTTATGGATCTGAACCGTAATCCTTGATGTTTTTGTGGTCTGTATCTTCATGATGTCCTCACATTTACAGAAAAGGTATTTTGTGTTGCTCTTGAGAAGATAGATCTGGAAGTGCCTGGCTGAGGATTCAACAGATCAAGAATCAAGAGATCAATACAACAAATCTTTATTTTTCTATGCGTTAGGTGATTCTTGTAGTGACTCTGGATAGGCAGGTGAGGGAAAGGGTGGCTCTGCAAGTTCTCCATGTGTCCTCTGTTCAGGAGAGCCCTGCCAACCCCTAAGTATACTGCTCATCTGCCAACCCCTAAGTATAGTGACTGGCACCAAAGCAGCTGGTGAAGGAGGCTGAAACCAGGCCCAGATTTCCCTCCTTAGCCCAGCCTTGGTCTTAGTGTAATGTCGGGAGCCAGTGAGCTGGGTGCATGATCATACCATTCTGACTTGGCTATCAGTGCCCTCCACCTTTATTTTGGTACATTCATGAAGGAATCATTGATTTCTCATTGTGCAATCTGATCCCCTCAATATGTACTTACCCTCAGCGACTACCTACAGATACTGGGCTCGGTTTCCTCTTCCCTGTAAGAGGGTAGCAGGAAGAATTCCTCCCACAGGCTCTCATGGCCAATGGTCTGTCCTGCTACAGGGCCAAGAGCATCACAGCTCTGGCTCTGTTCCATGGTTAGCCTAGCTGGCAAGTGGGCAGAGGGCTTCAGCGCATTCTGAAAGCCTCTTTTTTTTTGCAGGATTTGGTGTGGTCTGCAGGAACAGATAGCGCACTGGAGGAAAAGGGAGAAGTCATGCTTACTCCCCCCACCTCAAATATGTTTTTGGGAGCTAGTTGCCAGCCAACCAACATATAGAGGCAGGCATACATCTTTCAATCCACCTTCTTGCCTCCTGCAAAGGAAATGGGGGAGGTTGGGCCAGGTAATTTCATTATTGGATAGAAGTTCTGGCCATTTGATATTTTACAACTTACACGAAAATCGGCTTAACGTGTTGAAGGCTACTTGCTTTTTCAGTGGAATTTTTAAAGACAAGTAGTTACTTGGCTGCAGTAAAAGCTTGGAACATATCAAGTAAATAGTACATATAGTTTCCTTTCAGTATCCTGAGTGGCACATGTAGTTATTAAGATTTAAAGCATGTAGGCAGTCAGATCATAAAATTCCTAGAGCTGGGGGTAGGGAGTGGAAATGAGGCCACAAAGGAAAGGAAAGAGAAGGATAAGAGGATTCTTTTAAATGCCCTTAGCTGTTAAATAACACTATTTTATAGAGCACCGGCCATCTGACAGCCTCAGAACCCTTTGCAGAAACCATACCATCAATCCTCATACTGTCCCCTTTCAGGAGATAAAAGGCAAATGAAACTGATATGAAATATGAAAAGAGAGGTGCTAAAGATGGGCTATAGTTGGTCACTGAATGTCACCAAGTAGCTTCTACACCAGAAGTGTGGGTCCAGGTGTTCCCATCTCTGTTAGAATGTTCTGATTGACTTCTCATTTGGCCTGGACCTGGACTGAGTAAAAGGATGAAGTCTGTCATTCCACTTTATGACCTATGGGAATGAGGCTGGAGCTGGGGCAAATGACAGTTTAACTTGCCTTCATTTTCATTATGAGGTTGTTTGCTTGGGTGTGGCTACCATTTCAGAGAGCAAAAAGAAACTGAGTGTGTAAAAAATTTGTGGGGGTCGGGGGGAGGCAGTGTGGATGGTGGGGGGAAGGGAATATCATAATTCCTTCTCTTCTAACCCCTCCCCCCAGCACTTATTCCCCACCCAATGAATCTCATTAGTTGGTTTATAAGGGGGGAATTGTAATTTAGTCATGGTTGAATGTATCCCGTTTCCTTGCAGTATTTAGAGACTTTTTTTTTTTTTTTCATAATTATGCTTTTGTGACAAAAGAGGTATTGGGATTCTCTGGGGTCAGGGAATATCTTTGCTTTATCCTGAAAGCACCTGCCTCTTCCCTTTGCTCAATAGTTTCTAATCCTGCCTAGAATATAGAGATACAAAATGGGCTTCTAATTTCATGGTTGAAGTGAAAAGAGATAATATCAGCTCAGTTCCTGGCATAAAAATCATTTCTAATACGAATCTTCTAGAAGTTTGCCTTTGTGGCCTCGACAGGGTCAGGAGGCTAAGCATGTATATGTGTGTGCAGATAGTTTTCATTCATGTATATTAATAAACAGATCATGTGAAGAAATCTTTTTCTTAAATAACTCAAGAATTAGAGCACTCTATATTATCGTTGTGAGAGTGCAGGGTGACTCCCTTTAAGTATTTTTAACATCCCTTGAGATACAATCGTGACAAGTGTCAGGGTTATCAGTCCTTGGTGGGGAGCAATATTTCTGGCGTCCCTAATGGTGGTTATCGCAAAGTGATCGTCCCTGAATGAACTCAGCACGTTGCTCACTGGCATTTGCTGCAGTGTCATCTAAAAGGACGCGAGACAGGAGAGGGTTAAGGAAAATAAATGGGGTCCGATGTGAACATCTTTCCCCTTTTCCAGCTTTTTAGAAGATACATATTTCAGATTTCAATCTGTGGTTCCCAGCAGTTCTTTGGGAACACTGCAGTCGGCCCACAAAAATCGCTACTGCTGAGCCAACCCTAGATAATGTGTCTCAGCAGGGATGACATAATGTGCTAAAAGAAGACCATGATGTAATGCCCATCTCAGAAATCAGAGCCAATTTCCGTTACAAAGCCTTGGAGTCTAGCAGGAGGTAATGAGCTAGCATAAATTGTGCAACGTGGAAAACTTCTAGGTCTGATATTCCTATCTACATTTATAAAGGCAAAAAATAAAAGAACATTCCTAGAGCTGCTGGGCTCGAGCGCATCTGCTCAGCAAGAGACTTGCATTTGAATGGAATGGTGCCCCAGGCTGCCTGGGTCACCTTGGTCCATGTGGAAAATAGTGGTCTGGGTCTGCAGTCTGCAGCAATGTGGTGATGTAATTTATAATGCTAAATTTATTTCTGCAGATAATGATCGAGAAGAGAGTGTGGTCTTTGAAGGAGATTGTGCCTTCCCTGGAATGTGGGGGTAACTAGGCTAGAAATGCCTAGGAGGAACGTGGGGTTGGGGGTGGGTGACAAGCATTGAAGAAAGTCAGAATCACCTTGAAAACTTTATTAGGTGCAACCTGCTCTTGGCTTGGAGAAGTGCTTGTACCGGGAACCTGAAGCTTCCAGATAGCCAGTCTCCTACAGCTTCCTCATAATTAATTATGCATTCCAACCTCCTGGGGTGTAGCCTGCCTGGCAACGAGAGTCCAGCTTTTGTCGTGTTTCATATAAATGTTAAAAACAGCCATAAATTCACCAAAGCAATAATCTAGAGTCTCAGAGAAATACGGAGAGCAAAGCACGATTTTTGATTTAAAAAGCATTCCCACTACAATTTTCTATTTTAGTTCATTCTTTCCTTCATTTTATTTTTAATCACTTTGAGTGTTTGCATGAGAAGCATGTTTCTATTTTATTTGCCTTCTGGTTTCTGTTACTTATTCCTCATTTGGGGCTTGATCCTGTAACCCGCCTTGCACACCAACAACTCCCTCTGGATAGAACAGCAGTGGTTCTGTGTCACTGCTTGTTGCAGATCAGGCCTTCAGAGCCACAGACCTAGTGGGACAGCATTGGCAGAGAACTGCTGGCTTCACAGACTGAATATGGGGTCTTTAAATGGGTATAAGAAACGGAGAGAAATAAAACAGAAAATACGACATACAGGCTAAAGAAGAATTGCTCCTGTGATTTGCAAACTGAAATGGGCATTGCTTTTCTAGATTTTTCTGTGAAGTGCTAGCAAGTCTTTTAAGTATATTCTTACATGTTAAAAGGATAGTCACCATCACAGCCACTGGTGGTCATATGCAGACTGACCCCCACCACCCCACCAAAAAAAACAAAGACCAAATCCATCTCTGTCGAGTCAATTCCAACTCATGGCAACTCTATATGTTACAGAGTGGAACTGCTCCATAGGTTTTCTTGGCTGCAGTCTTTACAGAAGCAGATCATTAGGCCTTTCTTCTGCACTGATGCTAGGTGGGTTTGAACCACCAGCCGTTAGGTTAGTAGCTGAGTGTAAATGCTTGCCCTACCCAGAAATCTTTTGCAGACTGATCACAGGTCAATATTAATACTATTTATGGTAATTTTTCTTTAGTGTACAGCAAGTGCTGTCCTAAACCCTTTACATTAACTGCCTCATTTAATTCTTACCGCAATCCTACCAACTAGATACTAGTATTGTCATTCTACTTTATAGAGGAGGAAACTGAGGCTCAGAGGGTTTAAATAGCTTGTGAGGTTCACACAACTAGTATGTGGCCCACCTGGTACTGGCATCCTTGTACTGTTGTTGTTGTTAGGTGCTGTCAAGTTGGTTCTGACTCATAGTGACCCCATGTACAACAGAATGAAACACTGGCCAGTCCTGCGCCATCCTCACAATTGTTGTTATGCTTTAGCCCATTGCAGCCACTGTGTCAATCCATCTCTTTGAAGGTCTTCCTCTTCTCTTCTGACTCTCTACTTTACCAAGCATGATGTCCTTCTCCAGGGACTGATCCCTCCTGATAATGTGTCCAAAGTATGTGAGACGATGTCTCACCATCCTTGCTTGTAAGGAGCATTCTGGTTGTACTTCTTCCAAGACAGATATTGTCGTTCTTTTGGCAGTCCGTGGTATATTCAATATTCTTTGCCAACACCGTAATTCAAAGGCATCAATTCTTCTTCTGTCTTCTTTATTCAATGATCCTTGTACTAGAACTCTGCAATCCACATGCTTAATTATTACAGAGCACTAGTGTTTAGATGTTACCAGGTTTAGACAGATATGGTCTGTCTTCAAGGTGAGATAAACCACGAGATGAATAAATCCTTTAAGTTAATATTTGCACAAAGTGAAGGGTCAATGCCATTTATCTTTGTATCTGCCCAGTGCTGGGTGCATACCAACTGCTCACTAAATGTTTGTAAAGTGGAAATAAAAAAAAAAAATGAGTGCATGAATAAAATTCAAGACAAATACCGACCAATCTGAGAATGATATGGAATCTGATTGCCTCTAGTTCATCAACGAAGATTACCTGAAGAAGGTAGTCAAGAAATATGTCTTCAATAGCCACTAAGAAAGACAAAACGTTATTATTATTTGTCCCCAAATTCTTTGGCATCTGACTAGATGATTGAAACGTTATGTGCGATTGAATTCTTTGTTAACAGAAGATCCTCCACTGGCAAGTTCTTTCCAACTCAATAATATAAATTTTAAAAAGGAATCTCTTATATAAAAATGAATAGGGACAGGAGTATATATTTGTCACACAGGAGGGACATAGTAAAGCAGAATTATTGATTTGACAGTTCGTGATAGATTATCTCCTTTATATTCACCAGCCATGGGTCTATTACTATACAGTAACTGGTCTATTTACAAGCCAGAAAAAACATCATGAGAACTCCTTTGCCTTTCTTTAGTCTGAGCTGTGTGATAGCTGATATCTGTTTGTTTATTCTGGTCATTCTACACTCTGAAAACACATAGAAATGGCAATACAATAAAAATAAAATCTCATAACAAAATAAAATATTCTCAATCTACAACAATCAAAAGCATTCAATCAATCAACAAGTGTATCTACCACTGAGGCCATCTCAGCAGTAGCTTCAAAATCACACGTTTTGAAGTGTCCATTTGACATGATGGAATTTTATTTTTATCACAAGTACCCTGGCAAATGTTCCCTCAACCTTCATACCTTCATTATTCCTGCCTTTTCTGAATCCTTACTGCCTATTGAATATGCCTCCTTTCGGTTCTCACTGTTAGTACTCAGTACCTCTGGACTGTCATCAGAAGCTAGTAACTGGTCTCCCTTCCTTCAGAGTCTCCCAGTCCAAATTACTGTGGCCTGATTAATTCTCCCAAAGGTTGTCCCTCTAAAGAATTTTCAATGGCTGCCCTTTATGTGGATAGTTTAGACTAAGCTTTCTAGCTTCGTCCTTCTAGATACTCCACAGTTCACAGTTTGGCTCCCAGCACACTTTTCCAGCCTTGTGTCTCCCTTCGTTTACATATCCTGTGCTTTAGCCAAATCGGTCCACTTGCTATTTCCCAAACGGGCCTTCACCTCTTATGCCTTTGTGTCATTTCCTTTTTCCAGGATTTCCTTTTCCACTCCTCAGTGTCCTCTTACTGTATTTAAGTCCTTTCTATCTTTCAAGACTCAGATTTCTTGGGTCCTCTCAGCTGGAAGTGACATATTCCCTGTCTGGAGCCCCATGATACTCAGATTGAACCTCTTTTAGGACACCTATTTGATTCTCCACAATGTTACCATTGTTGGTGTGTAATGTCACTGAGTCTTAGGATTTTGTAACCAGAGAGATATTTTTCTTCTCTCTCTTTTTAAATTGTAAATTTCTGAAGTAGAGACTATGTCTTCTCTTGTTTATGTCTCTTACAGTGTGCAGGAGAGTTCTTTCTACATCTCAGACGTTCAGTAGATGAATGGATGAAATAAGCATTTAAAATACAATGCTACAATATTAACAATTGAGGCATCTTTAGTCCCAAAGCTGGAAAATGGGGCTCATTTAGATATACCTCTCTCTCTTTTTTTTTTTTTTTGCTCCTTGATATAGGTGACTGAGGATTCCAGTGAGACTTGCTGACAATCTGGTTTATGTGAAGAGTCCAAAGAGAACATTAAAAAATAGTTGGGAAGAAAAAGATGCTGATAAGGAGGTGACAAGAAGCCATTCATTAACTGAGTTTCTTCTTCTCATCTAAGTTTTTCACTGTTTATTTGCCTTCTCCCTCTCCTCCTTGTCTTACTGTTGTTATCCATACTGTTTGATCCATGGTGAGGACCATGAGTGATTGACAAAGTTTGGAATGTTAGTATTAAATTTCTTGCTATATGGAAATTTTCTGGTTCTGCTGAATTACTGTGTCCATTGAGGAATTTAAGTCTTGTTTTTTCCCTTCTATAAAGTGAAAGGGTTATGATGAATTAGTCCCGAGTTTCCTTATAATGTCAGAACTGTTGAAATATGGTAATAGATAGTACTAAAAACATTTTATCCTCATTGGAACTGGTGAGTTCTCAAGTAGAACATTGACATTTTCTTTGCTACACCAAACAAAATCCATTTATGATAAATCTTCAGAGAGTGGAAAGGATTTGAATTGATTGGTACAAAAACTCACAGGGATACAAAATCAGGGTAATGAAATTCCACTGTACAATCTAGCAAAGTAAAGAAAAGGGTGGATATTACTGTGGTGAAACTTATATAAATTCGAGGAGTAGCTAAGCGCAATGATGCCTATTCTGGAAGCTGATGTAGGCACATGCATCTCTGAAGCCAAGAAACAAGAACACTTTTCTCATCCATGGTCAAGCACCTGTTAAAAGGCCATCTCTGAATAGCTGTGATGCACATCCACCTCTGAAATCCTTAAAGCATTTCCTAAGATCACAACTTGAGTCTATCCAGGCTGACTTGAAGCCAGTAACTTCCTGCCCAAACCAAAATAAGCATGAGCCAAGCCAAAAGCTAAGGTAGTTTTGAGAAGATCAGTAGAAAATATGATAATAAGATGAGTATCATCAAGATGTTGTTGTCTCCACTGGTGGTTTCCAGGGTCTCATGCCCACACTAGGTAAATAGGAAGGGAAGAAAAGACCTACCAGGAGTTATATGCAGATCATGAGCGGTTCTCCATGACTACCTATTGACACCTTCCTTCCAGGAATGAACTCCCCAACCAACTTCAAAAGAAGCTCACCCCCTGCCTGCCATTGACCACAGCCTTGTCACCAACACCTTATGGTTAACGGAATCAAAAGCTTCCGACAGGTCTAAAATTGGCCCAGCTAAACATATCATTAAGGGGCTAGGGAGGAGTGTGAATGACCTTTCTTCAGCCCTGGTCTCCTATATCCAGTCAGCTGTGGGGGCTTATTGGAGTGCTAAATCAGGCTTTTAGTTTCTTGAAATAAATGACCCTTTAGATTGATTTTTTTTTTTTTTATTGCCTGAGGGTGAATATTTTTAGAAAGTTTGGAAGCGTTCTGTTCATCTATTTTGAATCATTTGAGTACAAAAATGTGGCATTTTCACACTTTGGGATATTCAGTCCCCTATTCCTTTTTTTAAAATCTCTAATATTTTTTTAAACCTTTCAAATTAGTTTATTTAAAGGCCACATTTGATTTCCTCACAGTTTCTGAGGTGGGACTGTAACTTTACCAGTTTTGAGAAAAAAAAAAAAAAAATCATGGTCGTTCATTGTAAAGAAGTTATAAATATGTGGGAATACTATTCTAAGCATTATATTTCTGGTAGGGATTTAAATACCCACGGAGGAGAATAGCAAAGGCAGGATCTGTGCTTTTACTCCTCTATATGAACTTTTAATGGTAAATTAAAGAGAAAAATTTATTCTCTTCATCTTCACTACCCAAGGATACCCCAATCTTAATACTTTTTCTACAATCCTCGGATAAAAGACCCAGGGGAAGGAAATGAAGATGACATGGTACCATTTCTGAACTCTTGCTTGACATGAGTCATACTGTTTCAATTTCTTTACTTTCCAGCCCAGTTGTTTTGAAATTCATTTCTCTTCTCACTAAGACAGCATGCCCTAATGTATGTTCCCTAGAACACCAGGTCTGTAGGATGTTAACAGATGTGACTTAGAAAAAGAGTTTTAAGTTAAACAGATTTTTCTACTACAGGGCTTCTTTCTCAGATTCCTTAGTGTGTGATGTGAATCTCTAAGAGGGAAATATAGTCATAGCATTTTCCATGATTATGTACCTGGACTTTCTCCCCGTTCTCTTCTCCTCTCCACCCCTCCCCTCCCCCCTTTTCTACTCTTTTCTTCTCTCCTCTTTTTCCCTCCCCTCCCCTCCTTCATTTTTTCCTCTACTCCTTTTTTTATTCCTCTTCTCACTCTCTAAATTATCTATTAAACCAAGTATCTTGAGGACTAATATTTTCAGGAGCACAGTCTGGGAAATAATACAAGATAATATTTGAAATTTCAAAATGACATTTCTTTTTTAGTTGACTGAGAAGCTCAGTTTCCTTCACAGTTACCATCTAGATTGAGTATTGGGTCCCTGGGTGGTGCAAATGGTTAATGCGCTTGGCTGCTAACAGAAAAGTTGGCAGTTCCAGTCCACTCAGAAGTGTGTTGGAAGAAAGTTCTGGTGATCTACTTCTGAAAAATCAGCCACTGAAAACCTTATGGAGCACAGTTCTACTCTGGCACATGTGGGATCGCTATGAGTCAGAATCTACTAGAGTGGATATTGGTACATCCCAGCTCTCCCATCACTGGGTAGTGGCCTTGAACAGTTATTGGACTTCTCTGAGCCTCACTTCCTTTATGTATAAAATGAGAGGGCTGGGCCAGATGATCTTTTGGGCCGCTTATAGGGCCTCCAAGTTCCAAGGTGAACGGTAGATCAGAGAACGGGGATACTTTTCCCTTGTCCATAGCTGATTGGACTGTGTAGAATAGTGTTAGTTTGAATGATGTATCTGCCACTTGGCTTATTGCTTTTTCAGATATTTCCAAAGAGTCATCAGTGGTCAGAGAATAAGTCTGAGAAATTATAGGCTAAAGGAAACCCTTTAATAAAGGATTTGAAAATAGGCGCTTGGACAGGAAGTGACTCCTCAGCCAGGATTTTAATATAGGTTTCACAGCACAGCTAAGGTCACTCTCATGATTTTTAATTAAACTGTGTCTGTCCTAATGCAGTAATTATAAACAGGCTCTGTCAAGTCAAGGAGTATTTACCCTTCAATCATTGTATTTCAAGGCACTGGCTGCCCACTTTTTTTTTTTTTTTTTTGAGGTGAGCAGCAAGGGTTTTATTATATATCGATATATAGGAGACAGAGGGGGATAGATTCCTCCAAAAAACCCATCTCCCCCACTGGAGATCGGCTGAAGGCTTTTACAGGGACAGAATTATGGGTCTTAGAAGTTCGTGTTAGCTCCTCCTTGAGGTGGTCACGTCCCAGATGAGTTAATCTTTTCTTGGAGGTTATCTGACGACATCCTGCTTTTCTTGTCCCAAGATGGGTGCTTTGTTCGGTTTGTCGTTCTTAGATCATTATCACTTGTTTTCCACCCTCCAAGGAGGAGCATCAGTTAATCTTAAACCTTTTGTAGAGACTGGAACCAGAGGGAAAAACAAGGTCATGAGACAATGTGGTGGTTAGCGATGGGGAGTAAATGATAGTGAGCCGGGCCTATGCAGCCTCTTCCAACCCCCCTTTTATTGGAATTTTCTCAGTCTTGGGAAACAGGTGACTGCCCACTTTTGATAGGTGAAAAATGTGTTCAGTTTGGAAGTCTACTACAGAAAGACATAGCTATCACAGTTAAGTGCCATGCTCTCTCTGGTTTTTCAACCTCAAAGCCAGAGCCTACTACAAACACTTGACAAGTCTTGGACTAGAAGTAAGGCCCAAGTTCCATTTAAAGACACTGGAGTCTAAACTCCTCGGAACTTCAGTTTCCTTATCTGTGAAATAAGATTCTGATTATGCTGTCTCTGGGAGGCACCCCGCCAAGCCTTCTCCATCTTTCCGCATCAAAACTTACCCACTCCAGGGCCTAGCCTTCAGATTCCCAAGCTAAGAGTCTGCAATTGATGCTGCAGTAGGTTAGGTACTCATGACTGAGAACTTCATTGTTTTCTTGAGGGCATTATTCTCTTTGTGGCAGAACACTCTCGGATATACGCTGCTGTAGTTCAAATGAATGCATTACTCCTGATGCAAACTTTATTCTCATAGCGGCAAGTATTTTGGCATATTTTGGAGCTGCCTTCAATCACACTTCCGAGGCAGCTCCCTCTTTGGCCAAGTGTTTTCAGTTTTAGAAGCTAAGGGGTTGAAGTCTCATTATTTATGCCTCATCCTCACCTTGACTCAAACAAGCAACCCAGGATCAGAGTGACAGATTAAGAACCTTTCTGTACATGGAGTAGTTGTGGGAAAGATTCTCTTCCTCTGTAGAACTCATTGTGTGGGCTCTCATGAGTCTTCAATTTGTTCTTAGGTCTGTAAAGGCAGGCTTTTCTGTATCAGTTCCTCCCACAGCCCCCTTCTCATGCAATCATCTCCCTAGCCCCAAGTTCCTTCATGTAGACAATATGTCATGTGACCTGGCCCCCTTCGGGTCCCTTAACCACAGCTTATTGGACTACAAGTAGACACCTGACTCAGGAGAATAGGTCCATAAGACCAGCTGATAGATGATATTTTCTTTACAAAAATTTGAACTGTGAGACTCAGATTAACCATGCTTTAGATTGTTGAGACAAATCTGGCAGCACTGTGCCAACATAGCCATGTGACGATAAGCAACAGGAGTGGAGTGGCTTCAGCTACTGCTCTCACTATAAGGACATGTGCTCTCCAGTCCACCATAGTCTCCACCTTTCCTCATGTATGTGGCCTGCCTGAGGGCCACCTTCCCCCTTCTCACTATGTGTTAGAGTTTGCTCCTTACCTTAAGACCGTGTAGGGTTTAGAATTTAACCTTACCCAAAGAATTTGGTCTTTGTTTTCAGTTCCTTGGGGATAATCTGTAAAACCTCGGACTTTCCCTAATGGTTTAAGTGTCTTCAGTGGGGACTCCAGACCACATCTAATTAAAAGGTTGTGCCAGTGAGGTGACACTTGGGTGGAGGCTGGCCAGGCTGGAGGGTCCCAACTTGTGATACTACCTCATAATGACCATTTCATGGTGACATGGCCGGAGGGACCCACCTCATGATATCATCTCATAATGACCATCTTATGACATGCAAAAATCTTCAATAAAAGCTCTGGACACTGAATCTCTATGAGCTTCCTAGTTAACAAAAGACATCTGTTCTCGAGAGGATGACAAGTCCTCTTTGGGACATGGAAACTTCATGTTGGAATCCCCCCCCCCATCATATGTGTCTCTTCTTTATGCTGATCCTGCTTTGTATCCTTTATAATAAAGCTGTAATCCTAAGTATAGTGTTTTCCGTAAGTTCTTGGGTCGTTCCAGAAAATTATCAAACCCAAGGGTATAGTGGGAGCCAGCAGGTCAGAAGTGAAAGATCCCTGGGGGCCGCCCAGCTAGTTACTGGCGTCTGAAGTCTTAGGCTGACTTGGCAGTCTGGAGGACTGTGTTCTTTAACTTGTGAGCTCTGATCTAGCTCCGGATGGTTAGGGTCAGAGGAAGAAGTGCTGCATGTGCAGCTGTGTCAGAACAGAAGTGAAAAGCGGGCATTTTGATTTATGTTGATTATCCTCACAGACCTCATCTCAATCATGCTTTTGCCCAACCTCCCTATCATCTCTACCATTTCTTTTTTCCTAAAAGTTGAACTGAGAAATTTTTACAGTACGACCTACTTGTTGATTTCTTTCCTGTCTGTAGGGAAGATATTCTGCTGGTCTGTTAGTACATGATGAAGAAAAAAATGGATGGATTTTCATCATCTTTGTAGGGTGTATTTAAATGAAATGACTTAAAATATTGGCTATGTGACATCCATGAGAGTTAACTTTTGGTGAAGGATGGAGATAGCTCAAAGAGGAACTGAAGACATTTTCCATGGACATTTTCCAATACACTTGCAGATATTGACTCACAATTCGGTTGCTTTTGGGGGATTGGCTCTAGCTGAATTTAACTATAATTTTATGTTGAGGTTGAGGTAATTTGGGATCTAAAGGAGACTTGGGAGTTTGTGTTTCTCTCACAGGATTCTGGAGTGTGGTATGAGCCATCTCTGCCCATCCTCACCCAGGGATAATTTGTTTTTCTGCCAAAACATTGAAATCACTTCAGGATTAAAGCCAGGTTGAAGGAGAAAATTAAAGAGAGAGTGAAGAGATAACTTCCTGCCCTTGGTCCCAAAGAAGCTGTGATCTTCCAAATTAAGAGATTAGTGAGACTGATTCACTGATGCTCGTGATGCTCTGTAGGCTTATGTGAGCCTATAGAGAGAGGCTTCTGAAGAGAAACACAGGGACCATACAGAGACCTGGGGGTGGAACAGTGTTCTCTCAGGGACTGAGGGAAAATCTGCATGGCTAGATGTCCTGGCTACAGTGTCATGCTGGGGATCTGGGATCATCATTGAGTCTGGCCATTCTCCCCCACCCCCAGCATGTTTCTCAGAAACTGTGAGAGCAAATGCTCAGGCACGTGGGCTGCTGTCAGTGATAACAAATGCATTGTCTTTTTTTTGTCTTTTCCTAGATTCTTGGAGACTACATCACCATAGGGCTCGATATAAAATAACCCTTCCCTTGTTTCAGATTGTTAAGTGGGTAAAAGATTATGGCTGATGTATTTTCAAGAAGTTAGTATTTGGAGGAAATCTTGACGATATATCCTGTAACTATTTCAATGACATTTCACAAGTTTTCTTTTCTGTTGGTGTGGTATACCATTCAATTCTGCAATGAGTCAAATGTTATTTTAAACACCATGAACTGCAAACTCCAAAGACTGAAGGGCCGTGGAAGCAGTTAGAAAGGATACTTATGAAAGTCCATTTAGTTTGCATGTGCAATTCAGAGTATATGTAGCCTCCTTTGTTATTAAGAATAGTAGAAGTGAAAATAACATCTGTAATAAAGTGACAGTATGAGTTTACATGCTAATAATACTCCCAACAACCACAGAAAATAGGCATCATTGATATCTGTGTTTTATGGGTGATAGATCAATTTACTTGCCTCAAATCACACTGCTGGTGCTGAGTAAGGACTCAAGCCCAAGTCTTTTCCTACCGTTCTTCATACAATTCCATACACAGCCCTGTGGTATTCTCTCTTTACAATTTATTCTAAGTTAAATATTAATCAGCAACAATAAACAAAGCAAAATGTTATGGATTAAATTATATCCCCTCCAAAATATGTTTTGGAATCATTTCCCCTATACCTGTAGATGTAATCCTGTTAGGAAATAAGGTTTTCTTTGTTATGTTAAGTAGATTAGTGTTGTTGCTGTGTACCTTCACCTTCGAGTCTATTCTGACTCATAGTGACCCTATATGACACAGTAGAACACTTGCAGATATTGATTCAAAATCCAGTTGCTCTTGGGAGATTGGCTCTAGTCAAATCATAGGGTTTCCTAAGCTGTAATCTTCATGGGAGCAGATCACCAGGTCTTTTCTCCCGTGGAGCAGCTGGTGAGTTCGAAACGCCGACCTTTCAGTTAGTAGTCAGGGTTGTTATTGTTGTTAGGTGCCATTGAGTCTGTTTCGACTCATAGCGACCCTATGTGCAACAGTAGGAAACACTTCCAGGGTAGGGTAGGTTAATTAGTAGGGTAGATTGTCAATCCAATCACTTCTGAGTTATAAAAGGAGCAGATTAGACAGGGATGTCTTGTGAGGATTACTAAAGGACGCAAGGAATGCCCAGGGCTACCAACAAGGAAAGAATCGACATGGCTGAGATCCTAATTTGGACATTTAACCTCTAGAACTGTGAGAGAAAATATTTCTTTTCTTTAAAGTCACCCACTTGTGGTGTCTGTGTTATAGCAGAACTAGGAAACTAAGGCACGGAGCAAAACGATGTAAGTATCCAAGAGAAAAGGTACATGGGACAACTTTTGTTTCCCACCTCACATCCTTTTTTCCTACCTTTTACTCCAACCATTGCCATGGAAACCAGCTATACCATCTATCTCCGTCTTCCTGCCTCCAGGATTTTCTGACTGTGCAGTGTGGGACACCTGCAGAAATCTGCTAGGCTGTTCTCGTGTGTGCACAAATCTGGAAGTGAGAATTAACACCCAAGCAATCTTTGACCAATAGAAGGTGGCAGCTGGTCAGTGAATGCTCCCTTCCTCTATCCCTACTTATATATACCTCTGCAAATTCCTTGCATTATTAACTTTCCCTCCTTTCCTGTTTTAATCTTCCCAGTTCCCAACTCTGTTCCCTGGATTAATTTCCATAAATAAATGACCCACACGCAAGCCTTTACCTCAGGCTCTGCTTTCTGGGAGGAAATCAAGCTAAGACAAAAGCCTTCTGTGAACACCAGCTTTAAGGTCACTCACTAACTATAGTAGGTCTCTGTTGTTTTTGTCACCCAGTATTCGCTCTTCTTATGACAACCATAGCCTGACTTTCTTTCTTCTTTTTCTAACTCAGTGTGCATGACTATGGTGAACCTGACTCCATTCCATGACCCCAGAAGTGGAGCATATGACCCAGGTCACAGTCTTGGGTTTGGTGCTGAACATGTGACTCAGTCAGATGCTCTGTGATTTTTGATGGGAAAAATACTCTTGCTCCTGTGTTCTGGACCTGACACCCAAGAGGCTGCCATTGTCATCATGTGACCATGTAGGACTTGAGGCTGAAGTCCACACTGGGAATGGCAAGGCTCACTGAAAAAAAAACAAAATGAAACAAACAAAAAAAAGTTTGATCATATTTCTTGAGCCCTGAATCCATCTATGCACAAAACCAGATCCACGTCTGAACTTGTAGTTTGCGTAAGCGCATAATTACCATTTGGTCAAGTTGCTGAAAATCATTCAAAAGCGGTTGCAGCAATTCATGGACAGAACTGCCAGAAATTCAAGCCAGATTCAGAAGAAATTGTGGAATGAGGGATATCATTGCTGATGTCAGATGGATCTTTGCTGAAAGCAGACAATATGAAAGATGTTTACCTGTGTTTTATTGACTATGCAAAGGAATTTGACTGTGTGTATCATAACAAATTACAGATAACATTACAAAGAATGGGAATCCCAGAACACTTAACTGTGCTCTGCGGAACCTGGACATAAATCAAGAGGCAGTCGTTCAAACAGAACAAGGGGATACTGTGTGTTTTAAAGTCAGGAATGGTGTGCGTCAGGGTTGTATCCTTTCACCATACTTATTTGATCTGTATGCTGAGCAAGTAATCCAAGAAGTTGGACTATACGAAGAACAGGGCGTCAGGACTGGAGGAAGACTCACTAACAAGCTGCGATATACAGATGATACAACCTTGCTTGCTGAAAGCTAAGAGGACTTGAAGTACTTACTGATGAAGATTAAAGACTAAAGTCTTAGTATGGATTGCAACTCATCATAAAGAAAACTAAAATCCTCACAACTGGACCAATAAGCAACATCATGATAAGCAGAGAAAAGACTAAAGTTGTCAAGGACTTCATTTTACTTGGATCCACAATCAACGCCCATGGCAGCAGCAGTCAAGAAATCAAACGACATACTGCATTGGGCAAATCTGCTGCAAAAGACCTCTTCTAAATGTTCAAAAGTGAAGATGCCACTTTGAGGACTAAGGTGCTCCTGACCCAAGCTGTGGTGCTTTCAATTGCCTGATATGCATTCGAAAGCTGGAATAAGGAAGACTGAAAAAGAATTGATGTTTTTGAATTATGGTGTTGGTGAAGAATATTGAACATATCATGGACCACGAGAAGAATGAACAAATCTGTCTTGGAAGAAGTACAGCTGGAATGCTCCTTGGAAGCGAGAATGGTGAAACTTTGTCTCACGTACATATTTGGACATGTTATCAGTCCCTGGAGAAGGATGTCATGCATGGTAAAGTAGAGGGTCAGAGAAAAAGAGGAAGACCCTCAGCAAGATGGATTGACACAGTGGCTGCAACAATGGGCTTAGGCATAACGATGATTGTGAGGATGGCACAGGACGGGGCACTGTTTCACTCTGTTGTATGTAGGGTCGCTATGAGTCGGAACTGACTCGATAGCACCTAACAACAACAACAACAAGTTACTTGCTTGTGATGAAAGTGTCTTACATTATTCTCCAAATCTTGGAGATATCCAGGTTTCGGCCTTTCCCTGTACTAGTATACATCAGGATGCATTTAGTTCTCATTGCACAAATATCCTCCCAACAGGATTAAGGGAAATTTCCATGGGGAAATAAACTTCTTTTTTCCTATCTCCATCCATCCAGTCAGACTGAAATGTTTTGGGTGAAATAATTTGTGGCACAGTTTCAATCTTCCTTTCTGGGGGAACAGCAGAGTCTCAATATCTTTGCTAATGAGATCATGGAAGCTGTGGCTAATATGGAATCATTTCTGCCTTGATGAAAGGGGTGGGTTGCTGTGTAGTGATGACTTTGGAGTGACTCACTTCGTCTGGAGCCCTAGTGTCCTCTTTCACTTTCCAGAATTGCTCTTCTGTAGGAAAGCTCTGTGCTAGGTATATATTGAGTCTACACTAAGACAATGCATTCACAAGTATCACTGTTAGTGGCTTGGGTAATCTAGGTTCTACCTCCACTCTGAAGGTGCTTCAGGTTTCACCTGCTTGTTCTTATTTATGCTTATTTTGTTTATCGAAACTCATGGCCTTCTTGCCTAATCTCAGTTAGTGTCTTCTGCTCACCTGTGTCTTCTGGGGAAAAGGTAACTCAGATTTAGAGGGGTTTTCCTCAGGATGTGGTAGGTCATTACCCTCCATCTCTGTTTTTATTTCTAGATGCTACTGCATTTCTAGCTGACCTCAAGTTAGAGGTGGTTCAGCTCAAGGCTTCCCAGGTAAAGGGGTAAGAGCTTTATACCGGTCTCAAAGTGGTCTAAGCATCTCAGAGGGAGCCACCTAACTCCCTTAGAGCTTGTCTGATGTCTAAACTGCATCAAACTCCACATCACAATATCTCTGCCTCCTTAAAGAATCAGTAAATTCATGAGCTTATGTCCATCTATTAGTTATTCTCAAAGCTTTTCCTCCATAGGCAGAATGATTTTGTAGTTTTCTTAGTTCTCTGAAGCGTAGAAAGCTCAAGAAGAGGTGCCCAGAGTCACTCTAGGACAAATGTAAGGGCCTGGGGCAAAGTTGCAGACAGAAATCCTGAACTGAAAGGAAATACCAGGGCTGAAGCAAGGTCCTTTTTTTATCACAGCAGGCTCTCTGAACAATACCTTTTTAACCTGGGGACCAGATCTACCAGTCTCTAGCTAATCATATCCTCACACACTATTAGTCTGTCTCTGGAGGAATAAAGAGGATAAAGAGAAAAAATCTCTTTATCTCCGACATAAGGGTTTCTGTTATATTTGCCAAGGGGCCCTTGGTTCAGTCTTAAGTACTGTTTATATGTTCCTTTGAGTTATTGTCAATTTTTGCTTCTTAGAAAAGAAGTAGAAATGGATAGTTAATTAGTTCTTAGAGTAAAGCTCTAGATATAACTACCCTGCTTGTGCCTGTTGGTATAACTTCACACATGGAGTTGCCATGAGCAGGAATTGACTCTACTGCATGCAATTGGTTATAACTTCAAATAATCTACTTTTTGGCCAAGGGGATGAGGTCCTGCTAAGAAGACAACTTAACAGCAGGAGGAAGAGGAAGACCCTTCTACTTACACTGCTTGGCTTTCACTGATTCACCACTTCAATGTGCTGCTCTTCGGCACATTGATGAGTGTCTCAAACAGTATCCTGCTCTGTTAGGACTGACTTTGGGGGTCTCAAACAGATCCTGTTCAGATTTTTTGCACCTCCTACTTTATATAAAAAATAGAATTATCCAATTATTACAAAAGCACCCCTCACCAGCACTATCAGTCATCCCTGTGGCATATAAACTTTATAAATCAAAGGTCCTGGGAGTGCACATCTGATCTCATATTGTTACCCAAAGCAAGTCCTGCACGGTACAGCTCCTCCTCGATAAAGACACACCGAGGTGAGGAGGGAGGAAAAACCTTTATTGCAGGCTCACAGGCACGGAGCAAGGAGGTGTATACCTCAAATCAAGCTCCCCAAACAAAGGGAGGCAGAACCTTTTATATTGTCTCTCACAAGGAAGTACATACAAACATTATGGACAACATAGGTTATCATGGCGTGCAGGCACAGTAAGACAAATTGCAATTTTTCTTTGGCATGTAGGCTAGTAAACTGAGTTTGACTGGCTTGAACCACACCCAGTACTTGGAGGACAATGGACAGGATGGGCAGATTCCACTTGATCTGAGCAGCTCTCAGTTGAGCCACACCCAGTGCTATCACTTAAGGCATTGTTTGATAATGGCTAAGCAGCTCCTGGCTGGGCTGGCTGTCAGTGTTTCTGAGCAAACTGTCTCAACATGACCGGTGTTAGGAATTTCTAAGACATCCCAAAACCCTCCAAGGGACTTCTCTTTGTGGTCCTTTCTTAGATTAAATACTTTAAGCTGATCGTTAAATTTTAGTGAGCACCTGCTCTGTACAAGGCATCCTATTTAACACTGTGGGACAATATGATGAAGGACAAAGGGTTCCTGCCTTCAATGCATTCACAGTCTTGACTGGTAAGTCAATTCACAAAACAGAAAAAATTAGACCATGGAGTAAGTGTTTCACAGGAACTTAAGATTGCAGTCTCAGAGATGTTCTATGAAAAATAAATGCATTAATCCTTGTTTTACTTAACCTTAATATTCATCACTACCCAAAGACAGATGTAGAGTTTACTTCTGATACATGAGTACCCTACGATTGATCTTGTAGGTAAAACAGAAATAAAGATACTGTTGTTATTTATCTACCAAAACTAACAGAGTTGAATGAACTAGATTAGATGTTTTTATGGCCCAGGAAAAGTTCTGAGCCTCTGAGAGTATACTGCTACATGCCATAAGAAATCGAAGAAGCAACATGATGGTGGAGAAAAAAAAAGGGGGTGGTCTGGAGTCAGATGGGTACTAGGTTCACATGCAAGACCTATCTTGACCAACTGTGTGACTTTGGACAGTTTACTTAATCTCCTTAAGCTTCTGTTTACTCACCAGTAAAGAAGAGACAGTGATACTTGCAGGAATTTTGAGAGAATAAATGATTTAATGCACACAGCATATCTAGCACAATATGTGAAACCAGCAGGTACCCATAAATGGTAGCTTTTACAGTAACGTAACTATGATCATGGATCCAAGTAAAATGAAATCCTTGACAACTTCAGTATTTTATCTGTTTCTCTGTTGGTGAAGAACATTAAATATACCATGGACTACCAGAAGAATGAACAAGTCCATCTTGGAATAAGTTCAGCCAGAGTGTTCCTTGGAAGCAAGGATGGCGAGACTTCATCTCACATACTTCGGACGTTTATCAGGTGGGTCCAGTCCCTGGAGAAGGAAGTCATGCTTGGTAAGGCAGAAAATCAGCAAGAAAGAGGAAGACCCTGGATGAGATGGATTGACACAGTGGCTGCAGCAATGGGCTCAAACATAGCAATGATTGTGAGGATGATGCAGGACCAGGCAGTGTTTCACTCTGGTGTACCTGAGCCGGAACCGATTTGACGGCACCTAACGACGACGACAACAACAACTATCCGCATCTGAACTGCCTGTTGTTAGGTCATTTTAAAATTCCTCTGAAATGACCAGGAATTGTAACATCTGCTGAGGGGCCAGGGTTATTCTGGGCCCTATCCTTACTAAAGGTCATGCAATTTTAAGTGCCCAATGTATACAAATAATAATTCATGAAGACATTCTTGGTCTCAATAAATTTGAAAAGAAATCTAGATTTTAAAACCAGTTGGTAATTGATAATTCATAATTGGTGGAAACATCTTCCATAATTTTGTCCAAATGTGACCAGTCATGTCTTCTAAGTGGAAAACTATAACACAGTTAACGATGCTGTTAAAAGTGTTTGAATAAACACCATGGTTTGGTCACTGAAAAATTTGTCCATATCATGTCAGAGAAGTAACGCAAAAACTTTTAGGGAAAGCAGTGGTTTCAACTCCTGGTTATCAAAGGCATTTACACTAAACAATATGAACCACCTTGTGAAAGGTGGTTGTTATGACACCAAGGCAGTCTCAAAGAATTGAGCTCATATAACTTGGTGCCAGGGTCATTCCATCTAGAGCTGATCACTATTTCCCTCAAAGGAAAAAGAATGGAAATGAGCTTGGGTGTCTACTGCTTGAATCAGTTACTTATTCTGCTAAACCACATCCAAAATATTTCTTATGCTGCTGAGCCACACCCAAAATATGCTATTAATATGGAAATCTGAGAAAACAGTAACACTGGTCTTTAAGATGACTTAAAAGTCATGTTAAGTACATGAAAAACAATCCTGAGTAGCTGAGGGGATCAGAATTTGTCATTAAAGAACTTTGAGACCTTTAGCATTCAAAATTCGAATGGTAAACAATAGTATGGACAGGTGGTGTTTTAGAGATAAGCAGCTAGGGAAGATCTGAATTTGAATCCAAACTCTGTCACTTTCTAATAGTGTGATATTTGTCAAGTTACTTAATCTCTCTAAGCCTCTGTTTTTTCATCTGCGTAAAGGAGATATTTCATACGGTGTTGAAAGGATTAAATGAGTTAATAATGAGTTATTGTACACATGCATAAGAAATACTAGCTGCTATATTATTATGGAATCCCCAACCAAAAATCCAAACCAAACCCATTTCTGTCGAGTCGATTTTGACTCATCCTTGGATAGTGCAAATGCTTAATGTGCTCGGTTGCTAACTGAAAGGTTGGAGGTTTGAGTACATTCAGAACTGCCTTGGAAGAAAGCCATGGAGATCTCCTGAAAAATCAGCCATTGAAAACTCTGTGGACCACATTTCAACTCTGACACACATGGGGTTGCCATGAGTCAGGATGGATTTGACAGCAACTATTTTTTATTAATGTTAATATTAAAACATTAAATTGTTTAAAGAGTGATTTACTGATAAGGAAGAAATACTTTTTTCTTTTTGCAGGCAAACTCTGTAGAATAACTCAATATCATCATGCAATGGTTTACACAGAGGCTACCAGTGCCACGGATGGGATGTGATATTCTTTTCTAATTACTGCAATAGTTGATGTAGAGACCCCCGGTGGCTCTACTCTCTCAAGTATAACAGTGACAAATGACCTTGCAATAAAATATCCTCGTTGCTTAAAAGATTGTTAACTAGGTGGGTAGGGGTACCTCTTTGGGCCAGAGCGGCTATGGTTGATCATACTGTTCTTTATTGATTCTTTTGAACTGTAGGTGGGTTTCTTTTCTTGGTACCTATATATTTATGTTAGCGGAAGTAGGACATGGTTAGTGACTTATTTTTAGACTTCATGTAACACTTATCACTGCCTCTGTCCATTGTTGCCATTCCAGATACCATAGCTTCCTTGGTTACCATTGCTTTGCTAGCTCCCTTTATATTTTGTGGTAAATCAGTTGAACGGTGAGGTTGAAGAAAATAAAGCATGCAAAGCTGATGGCCAAGCAGTGTATCCTTTCACAAATCTTAAAGAGGAGGAGTGAGTCAGACTTGGGCAAGCACAGAGTCACCCAGGACCTCTTAAAATAGGAATGTTCTTTCCCTCTGAAGCTGCAGGGATTAGTGCTGTGGGCCCAAGAGTTTCTGAAGTGAGTGCCTCCCAGACTTCCCCAGGGCACAGCGTGGGCCCGAGCACCTTCCTGGAGTAGGGTGGGACTCCTCAGTCCCCATAGACACCCTTCCTGCCACCTGCCATAGTTGAGCTACCCAGAAAGGAGTGTAGGACAGATCCTGGGGAAGGAAGAGAGAAGAAAGCAGGGTTCCCAGGCAACAAAGCACCACCAAGAAGTCCTGTGACAGCCCCATGTCACCACAGTGGAATTTACTTTAATAAGGTAAAATTTTCCTCCCCATAACTCCAGGGTGGTACACACTGCCCTTCCTAAGCCCATCAAATCCTTTCTGAGGCAGATTCTGCTGGGACTGTTATGTTACTTTCTCCAGAAAATTGTTGCAAATACTAACAGATTGTAAAATCACAAATAATTTTCTTTCTTGCTTTCTCCTTTTGTAGTAGAAGGCTTTATAGGCTCCTTTGGTGGAAATGTTCATGGATACTTTTGGGAATCTTTCTAAACCAGGATAATAAGACTCATTCTTTCTGAAGGGCTGATCAGTAGCCTATTCAAGTTTGAAGGAAAATGCTCTGAAACATGTACACTTCATGGGGAGAAGAAACCTGGAAAGCAGTAATGCCAAAGAGGAGCTGAGGTGATAGTGGACAGAGAAGGAGCGGCCAAACTGCAATGAGAGAAGGCAGGAAGAAAGGCCAGACCTATTTTGGGACATGTACCCTGAGTCACCTAGTAAGAGACCAGAGGTGACAGCTGGTCTCTTGGCTCCTCAGTGAGCAAGCATCTGGAATATCACTTTGATTCTGTAAAGCTCAGTTTAGAGGCATAGAACCTTAGGGGATTTGGAGAAGGGCAAGGAGAAGGAGTAGTTGGAGGTGAGGAGGACTCAGGGAATCTGAGCAGAGGAAAGATTAAAGGAGCTAAATATGGATAGCTAATAGGGGGATGGTAATAGTCTACTAAATCCTGACACCCTAGAAGACAAGAATTATTTGCAATATGAGGTGGTATAGTTAGAAGTTAAGAGATAGGAATGGAAAGGCTGGATATCGCATGAAAATGCTCTGGCCAATTGTATTAGCTCATGCAACAGGACAACCATTTACTGAGGAAATTTGCTGTGTTGTGTGTGTCAGGATTCTTCTCCTTGAGATATTTGAAAGTAGATTTTCAGTACCATCGTACTGTAAGCTTCTTTGGATCAGAAACCTTTGGAGCACAAGTTGACTTAATCTATGGAGTCCCAAGAACAGGGCCCTACATGAATATTTTATAATTTCATTGATTATATCCATGATAACCTCACCTCTAAACTTGCAATGAGTATCCATATGCAATTTAACTCCTGGCTTCTAGAACCCAGCTACTTAGTAAAATAACCTCAAAAGGGTCCTCTAAAAGGTTCTTCTTGTTGTTAGGTGCTGTGGAGGACTCTGACTCATAGCAATCCCATGTACAACAAAACAAAACATTGCCTATTCTGTGCCATCTTCATGATCACCGGTATGCTTGAGTTCATTGTTGCGGCACTGTGTTATTTTGCGTGCTTCCAACCTAGGGGGCTCATCTTCCAGAACTATCTTGGACAATATTCTGTAGTGATCCACTGGGTTTTAATTGGCTGATTTGCAGAAGCAGATCATCAGGCCTTTCTTCCTAGTCTGTTTTAGTTTGGAAGATCTGCTGAAACCTGTCCACCATACATGACCCTGTTGGTATTTGAAATACTGGTGGCATAGCTTCCAGCATTAAAGCAGCACATAAAGCACCAAAGTACAACAAACTGACAGATATGGGTGGTGCTTCTTTAAAAATATTTTGATTTGTTTCTTACAGTCCATTCTGTGATGAGAAAAGGAATTCTACAAAGGGTGAGAAGTAGAGGGCTTAAATCTCACCTGCAGCAAACACAGTCCTTCTTCCATGGCAGATGTAGGAAGGTCCAGAGAATGAAGCAGAAAGCAACTACAACTCTCTAGGAAAGAACTCATCAGTAACTTTGATCAGTGAGTCCTAAAATATGCTGTGGCATATATGGCTCCTGTTACAGGTTGGTGATCTGGTTAAATGTTTGGAAATCCATAGAACCAGGTACACTGTTCATACAAGGATGGCTTTTGATTCAGACTGAGACAAGCTTTCCTTCTGTTAATTTCAGTTTCAAAGAAAAGTTTGCTGCTAGATTTGCAGGACAGCTGGGAAAAGCCTTCAGACTTGCCATGCAAGTCTTCTCAGGCATCAGGGGCCTATAAGGGGCCAGACATTTTTGCTGTCTATTTTTATTTATAAATAAGTCCTACCTCCCAGGTGCTGCAAAGCTAATCCAGCCTGACAGATTTCCTTGCTTGGCTGCTTTGGCTCTCAATGGTCTTTGTCACTGCTATTAATAATAAACTCTATATTCTTAAAGAGCTTTTCTGTCTGCTCTGGCAGTCCCAGGGCAGACCTTGGTAAGAAAGATCAAGTTGAGGTTAGGCTGGAGGAAGACAGAAGCAATTAAGAAGTGGGGACAGGGAGACACCAATAGAAGAAAAGTCAGGAATTTCATGAGGGAAATTAACCTTAAGCTGACTTTGAAACTTTCTTTGATACGTTTTTCCAGTGATTGGTTTTAAGGTCTACATAATACAAGAATTAAGGAGCTCAACAGGACCCACGGGTAGATGAGAAGTGATTCCGATTTACCAGATTAGCTGGTCTCTCTGAAAAGGGAATCCAAGAGGATGGCTTTGTTGAGTGAGCTCCTCTTCTGACTCCCTTTTACTTAAGGAAATATAAAAACAGTCCTTTTAAAGGAGAATAGTACATATCTTTTTTGTTAGTCTCTTAGGTTTTCTTTTTTATTGTGCTTTAGGTGAAAGTTTACAGAGCAAATTAGTTTTCCATTTGATAGTTTGTACATAAAGTGTTCCATGACATTGGTTACATCCGCCACAATATGTCAGCACACTCCCATCTCTGCCCTGGGTTCCCTGTTTCATTTAGTCCAGATTTTCTACCCCTTCCTGCCTTCTCTTCTTTGTTTTTTGGGCAAAGGTTGTCCTTTTGGTCTCTTATAATTGATTATGCTAAGAAACACGTTCCTGTCAGGTGTTATTGTTTATTTTATGGGTCTGTCTATTGTTTGGCTGAAAGGGGATCTCTGGGAATGGTTTCAGTTCCAGGTTAGAAGGGTGTTTTAGGGCCGTAATCTTGGGGGTTCCTACAGTCTCTGTCAGACCAATAAGTCTGGTCTACTTTCGTGAATTTGATTTTTTGTTTAACATTTTTCTCCTGCTCTGTCCAAGACCCTCTGTTGTGATCCCGGTAAAAGCAGTAGGTAATGTTAGCTGGGCACCGTCTAGTTCTTCTGGTCTTCGGGTTGTGTCGGGCTGTGGTGTATGTGGTCCAAGAGTCCTTTGAGCTAATTGCTTACTTGAGCCTTTGGTTTTCTTCACTCTCCTTTGCTCTGTATGCTAAGAGAGTAATAGTGTATCTTACATGGCTGCTTGCAAGCTTTTAAGACCTCAGACACTGCTCACCATTGCAGGATGCACAACATTGTCTTTATGAAGTATGTTGTGCCAATTGATGTAGATGTCCCACAAGTCTATGGTCTTTTGCCTTTGAGCCTAAGAACTTCATCCTATAAGGTGTTTGGTTATGTCTAAGACATTTCCATGACTGTGCCCCTCATGTGCTCTGTTGTCTATATTAATATACATGCAGCACCTACAATTATGCATGTAGAAATATCCACAACCAAACCTATATCTACAGATAAGTGGGCTCCCTTACACCCTCCTACATCTCTTTAGCATACCTGTCTACCTATGTATCCATTTGTAAATTACTGTTTGTTAACACCATTGCTGCTGGATAGTCTATGTTATATAGTTACTGTTGTTGTTAGATGCTGTTGAGTTGGTTCCCACTCAAACAACCCTATATACAACAGAACAAAACACTGCCCAGTCCTGTGCCATCCTCACAAACATTGCTATGCTTGAGCCCATTGTTGGAACCACTGTGTCAGTTCATCTCATTGAGGGTCTTCCTCTGTTTTGCTGAGCCTCTGCTTTAC
>NW_004443965.1:13735323-13736605 GCF_000243295.1 Trichechus manatus latirostris
CTGCCGATCTTGGGATTCGTCGATCTTTTCAGCCTGTGAGCAAGAGCCCTGATGTCTGACCTGCCTACCTTGGGATTGCCAACCGCTGTGGCTACATGCAGCTATGTGAATCAGGAGAATGTTCTATCCTGACCTATGGATTTGGGGCATTTCAGCCTCTATAATCATGGGAGCCATTTTCTTGATGTAAATCTGTCTTATATATTTATATGCTTTACTTGTTTTGCTTCTCTAGAGAACCCAGCCTAAGACAGTGTGTTTCTAAAAATTCGTCCATTTCCTTTAGATTTTCAAATTTTTTGGAGTACAATTTTTCATAGTATTGTTATGAAACATCTTAATTTTACCATCATATTTGAGAGACAGTTTTGCTGGATATACAGTTCTTGTTTGTCAATTTTTTTCTTTCAGGGTTTTATATATGTCATCCCATTGCCTTCTTGCCTGCATTGTTTCTGCCAAGTAATCAGAGCTTAGTTTTTTGGTTCCCATTTGTAGATGACTTTTTGTTTTTCCTGAGCTGCTCTCAGCCTTCTTTCTTTGTCTTTGGTTTCGACAAGTTTGATTATGATATATTTTGGTGACTTCCTTTTGGGGTCTATCCTATATGGGGTTCCTTGAACTTTTTTAAAAGATATCTTCCCATCTTTCATGATATTAGGGAAGTTTTCTGTCAGCAAATCTTTGCAATTCTCTCTGTGTTTTCATTTGCCACATCCTGTTCTGGAATTATGATCATGCATACATTTTTCCTCTCGATAGTGTCACACATAATTCTTAGGTTTTCTTCATTCTTCTTTTCTGATTTTTGCTCAAACAAATTGGTGTCAACAGGTTTGTCTTCTATTTTGCTGATTCTGCTTTCCATTGATTCAATTCTGCTCCCATGTCCTTCTATTGAATTGGCTATTTCTGAAACTTTTTTTTTTTATTGTTTTAGTTTAGATGAAGTTTACATTTCAAGTTAGTCTCCCATACAAAAATTTGTACATACATTGTTATGTGACCCTAATTGCTCTCCCGATACTGTGACAGCACCCACCTCCTTTCCACCCCTGATTCCCCATGTCCATTCAACCAGCTCCTAACCAACTCTGCATTCCCATCTCACCTCCAGGCAGAAGCTGCCCATTTAGTCTCTTGTATCTACTTGAGCTAAGAGACTCATTCCTCACGACTATCACTTTATGTCCCACAGTCCAATCCAATCCCTGTCTGAAGAGTTGGTCTCAGAAATTGTTTTATTTTGGGGCTGATAGAGAATCCAGGGGCCATGCTTTCC
>NW_004443965.1:13746198-13748367 GCF_000243295.1 Trichechus manatus latirostris
GAGCACAATTAAGTGTTCTGGAATTCCCATTCTTTGCAATGTTATCCATAATTTGTTATGATCCACACAGTCGAATGCCTTTGCATGGTCAATAAAACAGGTAAAGATCTTTCTGGTATTTTCTGCTTTCAGCCAGGATTCATCTAACATTAACAATAATATCCCTGGTTCCACGTTCTCTTCTGAATCCAGCTTGAATTTCTGGTAGTTCCTGGTTGATATACTGCTGCAGCCACTTTTGAATGATGTTCAGCAAAATTTTACTTGCACGTGATATTAATGATATTATTCAAGAATTTCCGCATTCGGTTGAATCACCTTTCTTGGGAATAGGCTTAAATATGGATCTCTTCCAGTTGGTTGGCCAGGTAGCTAGCTGTCTTCCAAATTTCTTGGCATAGACAAGAGAACTTCCAGCACTGCATCTGTTTGTTGAAACATCTCAATTGGTATTCTGGCAATTCCTGGAGAACCGTTTTTTGCCAATGCCTTCAGTGCAGCTGGGACCTCTTCTTTAATTACCATCAGTTCCTGATCATATGCTACCTCCTGAAATGGTTGAACATCGACCAGTTCTGTTTTGCCACAGTGACTCTGTGTATTCCTTCTACCTGCTTTTGATGCTTCCTGCGTTGTTTAATATTTTCCAGGTAGAATCCTTCAGTATTGCAACTCGAGGCTTGAATTTCTTCTTCAGTTATTTCAGCTTGAGAAATGCCTAGCATGTTCTTCCCTTTTGGTTTTCTTTCTCTAGGTCTTTGCATATGTCATTATAATACTTTACTTTGTCTTCTCGAGCTGCCCTTTGAAATATTCTGTTCAGCTGTTTTACTTCATCATTTCTTCCATTTGCTTTAGCTACTGGACATTCAAGGGCAAGTTTCAGAGTCTCTTCTGACACCCATGTTGTCTTTTCTTTCCTGTCTTTTTAATGACCTCTTGCTTTCTTCATGTATGATATCCTTGATGTCATTCCACCTCTCATCTGGTCAATGGTCATTAGCGTTCAACGAGTCAAATCTGTTCTTGAGATGGTCTCTAAATTCAGGTGGGATATACTCAAGGTGGTACTTTGGTGCTAATGGATTTGATCTAATTTTCTTCAGTTTCAACTTGAACTTGCATATGAGCAATTGATGGTCTGTTCCACAGTCGGCCCCTGGCCTTGTTCTGACTCATGATATTGAGCTTTTCCATTGTCTCTCCACAGATGTAGTTGATTTGATTCCTGTATATTCCATCTGGTGAGTATAGTCTCCATGTATAGTATAGTCTGGGAAGTATGTATTCCACATGTGTAGTTGCCATTTATGTTGGTGAAAAAAGGTATTTGCAATGAAGAAGTCGTTGGTCTTGCAAAATTCTATCATGTGATCTCCGACATCGTGTGTCTGTCACTAAGGCCATATTTTCCAAATACCAATCCTTCTTCCACATTCCAATCACCAGTAATTATCAATGCATCCTAACTGCATGTTTATCAATTTCAGACTACAGAAGTTGGTAAAAATCTTCAATTTCTTCATCTTTGGCCTTAGTGGCTGGTGCATAAATTTGACTAACAATCGTATTAACTGGTCTTTCTTGTGGGAGTATGGATATTATCCTATCACTGACAACGTTATACTTCAGGATAGATCTTGAAATATTCTTTTTAACAATGAATGTAATGCCATTCCTCTTCAACTTGTGATTCCCGGCAGAGTAAGCCATATAATTGTCCGATTCAAAATTGCCAATACCAGTCCATTTCAGCTCACTAATGCCTAGGATATTGATGTTTATGCATTCCATTTCATTTTTGACGATTTCCAATTGTTCTAGATTCATAATTTGTACATTCCATGTTTCGAATGTTAATGGAAGTTTGCGGCTGTTTCTTCTCATTTTAAGTCATGCCACAACAGCCAATGGAAGTCTTGAAAGCTTGACTCCATCCAAGTCATTAAGGTCGACTCTACTTTGAGGAGGCAGCTCTTCCTCAGTCTTTTGAGTGCCTTCCAACCTGATGGGTTCATCTTCCGGCACTATATCAGACAACGTTCCACTGCTATTCATATGGTTTTCACTGGATAATTCTTTTCAGAAGTAGACTTCTGGGTCCTTCTTCCTAGTTTGTCTTAATTTGGAAGCTCAGCTGAAACCTGTCTGCCACAGGTGACCCTGCTG
>NW_004443965.1:13748687-13813699 GCF_000243295.1 Trichechus manatus latirostris
CCCAGAACACTTGGACTCAAGCAATCCTCCAGCCTCAGCCTCCTGGGTAGCTGGACTACAGGTGTAGGCCACTGTGCCTGGTGATTAACTCCTAGTTAAACATAAAACCCTTTTTGCTTTAATCCCTGATGTTGAAATCCTTTCTTAAATGTCTGCATTTGCTTTCATATCTATGTACACTATATGGGCATATTCTAATCTCTCTCTGATGATTCAGCATCCTCCATGCCCTCAGTTCTAACCATGTATTATTGTAGGTGTAGAAGGTACAGAAAATTGGAATGAGTGTAAGACCTTAGCTGAGAAGGTCTCTTTATCTAATTTTTGTTGAATCATGGGATAGACTGGAGTTCCTAGTTCAGTTCCAAATTCCTGCAGACTCCAGGCCCCAAACATTGCTCCTGTTTTTACAGGTGCAACAAACTTCATCCTCAAATGTTGTCACTCTTTTACGAGATCCAGAATGAACCCTTTGCTTCCATGTTAACCACCTCCTAGAAGAGTGATGAAATCCTGATAAGGAAGACTAGTGAAGGAGCTGTGTCCACAGATGAGACAAGATCCTCACAGACACTGTTCCCTTGGGGCATGGTTGGGCATAGCCTCACTGTCAGGTCTGGGGCCCTGTGCTCCTTAATTTCTGCCTTGGCATGAAAGAACCCTGGATAAACCCATGAAGCACATGGAGACTCCTAGTACTTTTCCAACACAAACAGCTGATGAAGTGTAAATATATTCATTTATGTGGGGTACAGGAGTCACGCTACAGTCTGTCTTGGTGCTCCCTGTGAGTTAAAAAAAAAAGTGCTGGGTTGGAAGACATAAATACCCTATCCAAAGGCAATGAAAAAAAATCCCCTATTTCTTACCTTTTCCATCCTAGCTGCCAGAATGATGGCAACATGGATCACATGGAAAGGGCAAGAAAATGGTAGTGGGTCAGGGTTACTATTTGCCTTGGCTTCTTTTGCTTGTTGTGACAACTAAGAGAGAGTCCACTGCATCAAAACTTCTGCACAACCTCTTTTAGCTACAGGATTTACCACATTTAAGAAGTAAATGGCCAAATAAATTAGAGATGGGTCAAGGAAAAGAAGAGTTAGCCAAGGGAGCCCTGTGGTTCCTTGCTTGTCATGAATGATGTATAGAATGAGGTAATACAACCAAAATTAAGTGAGGTGAAGACTCACTTTCCACACAGCTGGGAGGGAAGATTTTTGATGACTATCTGATTTAAAAATATGTCCTGGAGCACATAAAGCATGAGTTCTAGAATCACATTACCTGGAAACCTTATGTCACAGGATCATCTGGCCTTCAAGGAAGTAGGGCCTCCTCCAAGGGGGAATGCCACAGACTTTTGACATTACTGAGGGAGGTTTGGAAAAGGTTTTCTTTTCTTCAATAGTTCCTCCCTCCCCATCTGTGGTCTCAGCCTGCCAGCCTAGAGAATCAGCACAGTTGCTATTGGAAACTTGGGGGGTGGGGAAAGTGTGGTTCGAGAGAATAAGAAATGAAAAACTGAAATGAGGCAATGGGAGTTTATAAAAAGAGCAGCCCCCAGGTTCTACTTAGGTACAGAACTTTTACTCTGCCATAAGCTTTCCTTTACTTGAGGCTGTATTTCTGATGCTTCCCAGGTGCCCCCTTTTCTGGCTTATGAACTTTCTTTCTGAGGAAGAAAGAACATGAGCTAAAGAGTTAGGGAGACATGAACTAAACCTCCATTCTGGCTGTGTAACTATGGGTCTCATCTGCAAATGGAGGGAGGCAGCTACCACAAAAAGTGGGTTTAAGGATTGATGTGGCCAACAAATAGCAATTCTCTTTCCCCTCTGTTTTCCCTCTCACCTTTTTCTTTCCCTGCTGACATAATCTTGTTAATAATCTAGTAGATATTTACCTTGAAGTTGATAATGCTCCTGCTTCTAAAGTGGGCTGTGCTCTTTTAGAAAATTCTGCTTTAGCCAGTTAGTTCCTTTTGTAGGAAAACATTCAGAGGATTACTAGAGAAATTTAAAAAACAAAACAAAACACTAATTAGGGAATCATTTTGGGTGCATATGAGGATTGCAAAATGAGTAAGAAAGAGAACATTTTATCTACCACAGGTAAAAATAGAACAAGATTTCTGCAATTTACTTGTTTCTTTATGGTGTCCTGAGCATTAGCAACATACTATTTGAAAGACAAGAAAAAAGATCTGTCATGCACCTGTGATGGTTTGTGATTCGATTTTATTCTACTTTCATGATCTGGGAACCCCCGAGCTGAGAAATTTTTGTGAAGAGTGCTATTCTTTAGAGTGCCTGGCAAAAATGGCAAACACAAAAATGATACAGTGGAAAGAACCGTTAATCAAGGTCTCATAGGTTCCCCACAGATAAATACCTGCTGAACATGAACTAACTGTATGCAGTTGCAAAATACGCAAGAACACAATACCATGAAGGTTCATGGGCAAACATGAAAAAAAACACATTGGAACTAGAGTTTACCATAATTTAAGATAGTAGAGCCATTGGGCAGAAGCTATTATAATGTTTTAAATGATTCAAGATATATAGTAGAGAATTTAAAATAGAAGAGAAGAATTCTCACACACACACACACACAAAACCAAAAAAACCCCGACCGAACAAAAATCAACAAATCCACTGCCGTCAAGTCGATTCTGACTCATAGCGACCCTATAGGACACAGTAAAACTGCCCCATAGGTTTTCCAAGGCTGTAATCTTTACGAAAGCAGACAGACACATCTTTCTCCTGTGGAGAGGCTGGTGGGTTTGAACCACTGACCTTTTGGTTAGCAGCTGAGTGTTTAACCACTGCACCACCAGGGCTCCTTAGAGAATAACAAGCTATTATAAAAGATAATAATAAAGAATAGGACTTCTATAATGGAATGGAATCAAATGCAATTGAAGTGAGAATTAATAAACTGGCAGGTATATCTAAAAAATTATCCAGAAAGTGGTATTAAGAGATAAAGTGATAGGAAATATGTAAGAGAGGTTGACACACAATGGAGAACATAATTAAAACGTTTACATATATCTATGTTCCTGAAGGAAGGAATAAAGGGACTAGGGGAGAGGTAATACTTGAAGAGATAATGGTTGAGAATTTTTCAGAGATAAGGATAGACCTATGTCCTCATATATGGGAAGCAGAACAAATCCCAAGTGGACTAAATAAAAAGATACACACTAGACCTACTGAAGTGAAATTGCAGAACTCAAAACACAAAGAGAAAATCTTAGAAAGAAACAAACATACAAAGCCTCCTACTATATTATCTACAAGAACTGACAACAGACTTTGCAATATAAAAAGAGTACACCCACTCCTCACTTATCGACAGGGTTAGGATCCAAAGACCAAGTCATTATGCGAAAACTAATGTTATGCAAAAATGGAGTATGACCACATCAGATCACAAATTAGAGGGTGATTACATCATTACAAACTGCCGAATTACATTATTACATAACTGCCAAGTTACATCATTACATAAGTGCCAAACCACTGAGAATCATGGTCTAGCCAAGTTGACACATAACCTTAAACATCACAGCCAGCGTTACTCTCACCTCGCATCTTGGCATTCATTACTGCCAGACATACATCACTAACTCACAAAATGGTTGGATAATAGATTTTTTACCATTGTTGTAAACGTGAAATGTTGGGTAAAGAGATAGCTGATAAGTGAGGAGTAGTTGTAATGTGTTCAGAGTGCTGAGATAAAATTTTACTACACCGTTACCCTTGAAAGATAGTTTGGCTGAACATAGAATTTTTCTTTGATATTTTAAGGTAAAACTGAGATTTTTTTTTCTTTTATCATAAATAGCTCTTTGCTGAAATAACTACTAAGGATATATTCACAAAGACAGAATTAAATCCAGAAACTAGGAGTGAGATGCAAGAAGGAACAATGAAACAAATAAATTTATGAACACGGGGTAAATATAGATGAATATTAACTCTAAGAAGCAACAGCGTTAAAAAGGGATGACCCTTCAGAGTTGTCCCAACTTAGTGCAAGGGAGTGGTTTATATTACGTGTTGATCAGCCATTGGAAGTGAGATTTCCTAGGGAAGGAATGTGACCTTGGGTAAGGCACTTCTGAAAGAGGGCCAACAGCTGAGGGCTGTCTGCCAGCGGCATATCTCACAAATAAGTCCTTCGTCTTAAAGGGAAATCTGGGTGACGGATCACAGTATCCACTACAAAGATCAGTTGTGTTCCTATACTCCAGCCACAAAGTTAGAAAATATAATTTGAATAATTATAACTTGTAAAAGAGTAACAAAAATTCTAAGGTATCTGGAAATAAATCTAACAAATGTTTAAGGCATTTGAAAAAAATATAAAACTTTGTTGGAAGACATTAAAGTAGACCTATGGAAATAGATATATTATGTTTGTGGGTGGCAAGATTCAATATTTTAAAGATGTTAATTGACTGCTAACCAGTAAGTGGGTGGTTCGAACCCACCCGGCAGCCCCACACAAAAAAAATGTGTATGATCTGCTTTCATAAAGATTAAAGCCAAGAAAACCATACTCTGTCACACATGGGTTGCCATGAGTCAGATTTTGTTAGGTTTGCTGCCAGGAGTCACTGCGTTTTTCTTTGCTTTGTACATATAAGCGCATCTCTTGCTTAAATAAAATTCAGTTTCATCTTGGGCATAAACTGAAATTTTAAGAAGAGCTATGTGCTTCCTCCGGTTCTGGAGACCCTGCTTATAGCCAGAAAAAATGGTCTTGGACATATTTGCTGGTTTAGAAGTCCTGTTCCCAGCAGGCCTCTACAGGCTCCAAGATAGCGGAAAGAAGCAACATCAAATAAAATTTTAAGTGAGCTTAATTTTCAACTCAGCAATCCTCCACTACTCTAGGTACATTCTTTCACATGTGGATAAGAGTACTCAATGTAGCATCATTTGTAATGGACAAAAACTAGAAACACCCTTAATTTCCATTCACTGGAGAATGGAGAAATTGAAGTATATTCATACATACATTCATGCTAAAGTTAGTGTGAACTAGTTATATGTCTCAATGTAGATAGACCTTGCCTTAGTTATCTAGTATTGCTATAACAGAAATACCAAAAGTGGGTGGCTTTAACAAACAGAAGTTTATTCTCTTATACTTTAGGAGGCTAGAAGTTTGAATTCAGGGTGTCAGCTCCAGGGAAGGGCTTTCTCTCTCTGTCGGCTCTGGGAGAAGGTCCTTGTCATCAATCTTCCCTTGAGTGGGTCTAGGAGTTTCTCAGCTCAGGGACCCTGGGTCCAAAGGACACACTCCCCTCCTAGTTTTTCATTCTTCGTGGTAAGAGGGAGGAGTGGCTGGGGGTCAGAAATCAATGTGCACACCCACGGGGGGAGCAAATGGGAGACCCACGGCAAGCTTGGTGGGGTATAAATTGGCCCAGGGTTCCTCTGTCCCCTCTGGGATGTGCTCATTAAAAACAAACAAACAAAAAAACCTTATTTTTTGGAGAAGTTTTAAGTTCACAGACAAATTGTGCAAAAAGTACAGAGAGTTTCCATATTAGTGCTTGTCTTAGGCTGGGTTCTCTAGAGAAGCAAAACCAGTGAAGCATCTCTCTCTCTCTCTATATATATATGTACACACGTACACATATATATATACATATATATATATATATACACACATATGTCAAGAGAGAGACTTATATCAAGGAAATGGCTCAGTCGGTATTAGAGGCTGGAAATCCCAAGTCCGTGGGTCAGGCAGGAGGCTTCTTCTGACTCACGTACCTGCAGGTCCTGGTGAATCCAAGATCCAGACTGCATGGGCTGATGAATCCCAAGATCAGCAGGCAAGCTGCTAGCTCAAATCCCAAGAACCAGAGGTCAGATGAATAGGGACCAACTGCAGGATCTAGAGCGAGCAAATCCAGCAAGCTTTACCAGAAAGTCCAAATATATTGGATGCAGGCCACACCCACAAGGAAACTCCCTTTCAGCTGATTGGCTACTCACAGCAGATCCCATCATGAAGATGATCATATTATATTAGATCTCATCATGCAGGTGATTACATCATTATATGACTGCCAAACTACATCAAAACTGCCAAACCACTGAAAATCATGGCCCAGTCAAGTTTACACACAACCTTAACCATCATAGACCTTAAAAGCAAAATCTCAAACCAAAACAAAATCAAGCTGCCAAAGAATATTTATAGTATGACATCATATATTGTTTATGAATATACACATATTGTAAAATTATAAAAACATAAATGGCAAAAAGAAACATTCTTTGTTGCTACCAGGGAAATCACTAACTAAATAGTAAACACACATTAACTTTGGTGAAGGAAAAGATAATAAACAATATGGGGGAAGTCAGCACAAAATGACCAAGGCAAAGGAAGACACTGAGAGGTATGCAAGAGTAATAGGAAACACTGGTAAATACTATTACATATACAGTGCTGCAACAACAGAAATAACAAGCAGTAATTTATGAGTGGATCATTAGGTAGACATGTAAGCTGAACATGTGTGCGTTGGTGTAGGGGAGTGCACCCACAAACACAGATAAGTTTGGCAGTAGACATTTCTACATATATATCTATATGTACTGAAAAAATATTCGTGTATACAACAGAGCACAGAGGGGGCAGTCATGAAAACTTCTTAGCAATAAGCAAACACCTCACGGGATTGAATTACTTGGCTTGAGGGCTTAGGGCCATAACCTCGGAGGTCATCCAGGACAATTAGCATAACACAGTCCATAAAGACAATGTTCTACATCCTACCTTGGTGAGTGGCGACCGGGGTCTTAAAAGCTTATGACCAGCCATCTAAGATACAACAATTGGTCTCCTCCAGTCCAGAGTAAAGGAGAGTGAAGAAAACCAAAGATTTAAGGAAACAATTAGTCCAGAGGACTAATGGACCACATGTATCACAGCTTCCACTAGCCTGAGACAAGAAGAACTAGATGGTGCCCAGCTACCACTACCATTCTGACCAGGATCACAATAGTAGGTCATGGATAGAGTAGGAGAAAAATGTAGAACAAAATTCAAATTCATAAATAAGACCTAACTTACCATTCTGATACAGCTGCTGGAACCCCAGAGACTATGGTCCTTAGATACCCTTCAGACTTAGAACTGAACCCACTCCAGGAGATCCCCTTATAGCCAAACAATTGACAGGCCTATAAAGTGAAGAATAACTCCGGAGAGGAATGTGTACCTCAAAGCAATTAACTATACGAGACCAAAAGGGCACCATTTGCCCAAAAGCAAAGTCCAGAAGGCAGATAGGAGCAAGAACGATGGGCAAATGGAAACAGGAAACCCAGGGAGGAAGAGAGGAGAATGCTGGCACATCGATGGTATTGCAACCAATGTCATGCAACAAGCTGTATATAAACTATTGAATGACAAACTAATTTACTCTGTAAACTTTCACCTAAATCACAATGAAGTGTTATATAAAAAATATTAACATTTACTAAAAAAATTGAAGAGGAAAAACACCAAAATCAGGATAATAATTACTTCTGCAGAGTGGATGGTGGGAAGGAGAAAAGTAGGATTGGGGAGTGGTACACAAGGAAACTTCATCATAGCTGTAATATTTTTTTTCTCCTTAAAACCAATAAAATCCCTGAAGATTTAAAGGTATAAGGCAAAATTTTAAGCTTTGTCAAAGCTGAATGGTGGGTACATAAGTGTTTGTTATTTTATTTTTATATCTTCTTGGTATTCTTGAAATACTTCAGAATTTAATAGAACAAATAAAAGGAGTTTCGATACGTGGGCTGTCTAAGGAAAAAAATCTATTATTGTGGTTGGATTAAGATTTCAGCTGCAAATCTTTGTTTCTGACCAGTGAAACCCAATTTTACACACACCATGGAATTTTCAGATAAAGTCCATCTCAGACTCTTTGTGGACTCTGAAAGAGGATAGTTAGTTGAACATGAATACATTAAATGTACTGAGAGTAATTACATATAATTTTAGTCTTTTTTCTCTGGGGACTGGGTGTGGGATGAGGAAAAGAATATTGGTTCAGGAAAAAGTTTAGGTTTATATTCCTTTCCCAAGAGACCTCAGGAAACTCAAAGAAGACTCAGCAACTTGTGCATCAACTAGTCCAAGTGCCTCTTCACCTCTGTTTGCAGGAAACAGGCTTCCTACCGTGCACAGGACTCCCTCCAACCCAGGCATCTCTGTGGGGCTCCTTAACACTCTGCTCTAGGGTCCCAGTCATGGAGCAATAAAGCGGTGGTACTCCAGGTCATCCTGTTTAGGAAAGAGTGCAGAGGCAGCATGGTTGATAACACCCCTGTTTGTTCAATGGAAACAATGATTAGGCTGGGCTAAAGAACCCGAGAAAGTTAGAGCTTGAAGGGACTTAGAGACATCGAGTTAAGCTTTTTTGTTTTGTTTATACTTAAACTTTTTGTTAAATGCAGAAGGTAAAATGGGTTAAAGCAAATGAGGAGCCCCCAAAGTTGAATCCTTTGTGTCCTTCTACCCCTTTGGAATTTCTCCCCTCTCACTCACAGTCCTGACAGCCCCAGAGGGGGATCTAGGAAGCACGTGTTGAAAAACGCTGGTTGGCATGCAAACCCTTCACTTGACAAATGAGGATATTGACGCCTAGCAGAATGCTGGGATTTGCTCAAGGTCACACTCAGCTGATGGGAGGCAGAGCCCGTCAGCCCTTTCTAGTGCTCTCCCTACTACATCCTTCAAGCGGTTTCTTGATTTTCTTAGAATTGAGCCAATGTAAGCAGGCTATATTGAGTTTTTCTTCTTTATTTGTTTATTCCCTATACTCTAGATTTTAAAGACAATTTTGAGTTTCTATATCAAGGCATGCTATCATCCATGCTACAACTTTTTATTTCACTGGGCTCCATGTGAAGGAATCAGAATTAATTCTTCAGAGTCTAAAAATAATGATGGAAGGAGGGAAGAAGAATCCAAACTAATTTCATGTGGAAAACACAAGGGGGTAAGAAAGAGTAGGTAGAGTAATAGTCCACTCTGCCTACTCTGCCCTATAGTTCGCTCATAAACCCCACTCATTTAGATAATAATTTGGTTTATCAAGCTTCACTTTTAAAATGTTAACATCTTCCCTCCAGGTAAAAGCTATTGATCACTCATACCACAATGTGAATATTAATATTTTTTGAGCATTTTCTCCATACCAGGCACAATACTAAGGGCTTTACATACATTTTCTTGTATAATCTACATGACAATGATATAAGGTAAATACAACTACTATCTTCATTTACAGAAGGATAAATGGAGGTTTATGGAGGTTAAGTATTTCACTGAAAGCATATAGCTAATAAATGGCAAAGTCAAGATTTGAGTCCATACTCTTAACTGCTATGCTATTTTGCTATGGATAATCGGCCTCGTATCCAACTGCTACCCAGTCAGAGAATGAATGTTTTATGGGATGTGTGGAAGAAGAGGTAACTGATTACAGAGCAGGTGGGCATGGATGGGTGGGGTGTTCCTCTCCATTATACAACCTGGCTTAAATTACTTCTGTATGGACTTTGATCGGAGACTTCCAGGAATAAATAAAACATAAAAGAAAAAGACTCATCTAAACACAACCAGTGATATGAACCAAAAACTGCACTTAAAGTATAAGATTTGCTTTAAAACATTTAAATAAATGAGAGTAAAATTCCGGGGGAGTAAAAAACAAAATGCTGCCAGTTCTGATTTCCTATTGCCTTCATAGATATTTGATTCTTAAAAATCAGCTTTATAGTGAGAAGGGTTTACAGTTTATAAAGGACATTTAAGTAATATAAAAGTTAATTACTGATTACCCATTTCAAAGAGAGGTAAACTGGATATTTGACATAATTAGATACTTCATAAAATCTCTTTGTGTAAACGGTGTCAGTCTTAACATTTAATTTCAGTTGCAAAACCAGATTACTGAACTCAAACTGGCTTAAACAATAAGGATATTATTAGCTCATATAACAGGCAATTCAGAAGGAGGGTGGGCTTTATGTTTGATTGATTCAATGAGTTAAAAAATGCCATCAAAAAGCCGTGTTCTCTGTCTTTCCATTGTGCTGCCTAAGCTTTGACTTCATTCTAAGGTTGGTTTCCTTGTGTTATAAAATGGCCGCCAGCAGCATTTGGGGCTACAATCCACCTCATTCACCTACAGTGAATAAGAGAAAGCCAGATTCCCTTTACTCTCTCTTAAAGACCAAGAAGAACATTCCCAGAGACCTCTCTTCCTGTCTCACTGGCCAAAACTGAAGGTCACATGACCATTTATCAGCCAATTAGTAGAAACGGGGTTGAGATCACCCATAGTCAGCCAGGTCCATCTCTTTAACTGAAGTAATTTCTTTAGACACCACTGCTTTTTCTCAATAGGAGAAGTAGAATGTACATTACAGAGGCAACCACAGGGCCCAATGTAGAATTTGCCTGTACCAGATGGATACCATGATTCATTAACACATTTGAGAGGCATGCATTAAATATCTGCCATCTGCTCAGAACCAAGAGATTCTAAAGAAAAGGTACACATGAATCCATCTTCCTATTAAGTGACAAAAGGTTGTGGCTCTTGCCTCTTCTCTTTCCCCCTCTCCACCCTTTGGTGTAAACATCCAACAAAACCCCCGACACAGCCCACGCATGGACTGAAAATGGAAACTCGGCTCCAAAACAAGGAAATATGGCCAAATTCAGCCAACCATTTAGTTACTAACTAGTCGTTTTATTAAATTGAATCCTTTAAAAAAAAGTCAATCTTACTTTTTATTTATACAAACTTCTTTCATCAGATGGCAGATTACACTGGCTTGATCTTTAAATCTTGAGTGTACTGGGTACAGATCCTCATCATCCAGAAATTATCAATTTGGCAGCTAGCAACTTTACTCTTGGGCTTTCTATATTACATACTTACATCTTTTATTTTGGGAAGGGTGGGCGAAGAATTCAGAAATTCCTATAGGCAGAGCTCAGAGTTCCCTATACTAGCAAAATTATTTTCATTTATAAGTGGGAAATACCTCCAGAAGCACTTCCCTTGAAAGTGATTGAGATATGGGAGCTGGAAACAAGTTATGAGCTGTCTTATTCTTTGGTTTAGCAAGATTTGAAGTGGGTCAAATAAACAAATTTAACCTCCCCCCCACCCCTTTTTTTTTCTAACAGCCCGGCTGACTGCACCTGCCTCTTGATAACTGCAGAAGAGTGAAAACCTAGTCACATAAAATTAAATGTTTTCCTGCTTTGGCACCAGTATGCCCACGAAGAGTGCTGAAGACATGCGGAAGATTTAATGCTTAGGGAGAGCAAAAGATTGTTTGCTTTTGCCCCAGCAGCAGAGCTATTCTAAGAGCTCTGATTGCTTCAGAGAGGCAGGGCACAGGCATGGCCTCCCTTACTGTGTCTTGCTTAGACTTTTTAATTCTTGTTGGTTTATTTATTTGTTGAAGATACTGTTGCATAGTCTAGAGTTTATCCTTCTGGGTGACTCCCAGGCTGATCACTTACAGTATTTGTGCTTATAAAGAGATAATAATCTGCACTTTTTTTGGACATCATTTCATCATTAGTTCATAAAACCCAGTAAGCACCCTATTCTACCAATTCTGACAAGTGTTTAGGTGGTGGAAGTGAATAGAGAAGTGTGGAGGAGAGGATGTAGGGGTAGGTGACCTGAAGATTGTTTTGCTGAACCAGAATGGCAACATTGGGCTTTGGCTCTTCACACTTCTAAATATATATGACTTTTAAAAAATTTTTATTTTGTTGTTGTTGTTGAGAATATACGCAGCAAAACATGCACCAATTCAACTACTTCTACATGTACATATCAGTGACATTGATCATATTTTTTGACTTGTGCAACCACTCCCACCCTCTTTTTCTGAGTTGTTCCTCCCCCCATTAACATAAACTCCCATAAACTCTCTGCCCCCAAGGTTTCTATCTAATCTTTCAAGTTGCTATTGTTACTTTGATCCCATATAGATAGATCTTAAAAGTCGTATGACTTTTCAGAGCTCAGTTTCTCATCTCTAAATGACTCTAGATTCTATAACTTTTGTTTCACATGGAGATTAGACACTAATCTCCAAAAGTATTCTACACTATCCCACATGTCTTTTACTATTTGAATCTTTATCCCAGTCTCTTGAAATATGGACTCCACCTGTATCAGAATCTTGCATAGACAGAGTTTGAGACCCACTACTGCAGAGTCTCAAATACTCTGAATACCCTGAAGAATAAAACTAGACATCAGTTGGGAGAGCAAAACAAGAGACTTTCTGGTTGAGTCTACTTCCAACACATCTACATGACAGTTTATTTTTTTTTCTTTTAACATAAGGGAATATGTGTTTTGGTGAGTTGTAGATATGTCCTGTCCATTATTCCTCAACCAAGTAAACAAAATATCATCTACCTTTGTTTAGATTAGAAACATGGGAGCAATCTTTAATGTTTCCCTTTCTATAACTCTTCACATCTAATTCATCCCGAAAACTTGCAGTTCTCTCTACAAAATACACAGAGAGTGTGTCATTTTTATCCTGGCTTCCAACATCCTAGCCTAAGTCACCATTATCTCCCACCTTCAATAATTTTCTGTCTGGTCTCCTTGGCTCCATTCTTGTCCTTCTATAACCCACTCTCCACTCTGCAGCCAGAATTTTCTTTTAAAAATACAAATCAGACTGTGCCAATACCCTTCGTAAAACTTGTTATGGTCTTCTACTATTCTGAATAAAATCCAAACTCCTATGATCTCCTAAACTCTACTTGATCTAGCTTCTGCTTGCTTCTCCAAGTTCATCTTATTGCCTCCAATCACTATGCCCCAGGCACAATGGCTTCCTTTCTGTTCCTTAATCTCACCAACCCCTTCCCAATGAGAGTCGTTACTCTTACTTTGCTCTATGCCTTGGAATTTTGTTTCTCAGTTCTTCACATGGTCTGAAGCTAAATTCTCTGATTATTCTCCCCCCACAGTGGCTTGCTAGCTACTATGGCTTGTGTAGTTTAACATCCATTCAAATTCCCTTTTCATATGTCAAGAATGCAAAGCTGAAAACCACAATTCTCAGAATCTCCTGGAGCTTGGATTCTGGAAATGATTGGGCATCCTGAAATGCAGGGTATCCATTTTGTGGTGCACAGTCTCCATTTTGATGGGACCAAGCATCATTTTACTGGTATGGATTGAGGCGGAGGTAGTATAATTCTGGATCAAGTAGTCGTGGCTATGGCTTCTTAATGCAGCAAGAGTCAGTTTTCTGATGCAGTGGCTTCTACAACAACAGTAACAGCTGCTTTAATTGCACTGGGGGCTAGCATGGTTCTACAGTCAGCAGGCTGTTAACATTTTCCTAATACAACAGCTTCTTATAACGCATGTGGCGGAGACTAGGGATTGTTCCTGAGAGGTAGGCTTAAGGCCTGCTTCTCCAGCCCTTTTAATAGTTTTATTATCACTGAATTTCCTTTATAGACTCACTTTCTGCTTAAATTAGTGAGAGTGGGTTCTGTTGTCTGCTATAAAGTCCAGACCAATGGATGTGGCTTTCATTAGTTACTCTCTAGCTTATCTTTTAATTTTTTTCTTCATTTTTATCATAATTTAAATTATATTATTTATGTATTGCTTCTCTCCACTATAATATAAGCTTCATGAGAATGGGAGCCTTTTCTGTCTGGTTCAATGCTGTGTCCCCAGCACCTGGGGTAGTTCTTGAAGCACGGAAGGTGTTCCATAACCATTTGTTGCATGAATGACGGGCCCTAGGCATTTGTCTCAGCAATCTTAGCAAAAGTGGGGTTTGTTCTACAGCAGCAGTCTTTCATTTGACTCACCCAGTTGTTTCTGGCCCAGCTCCAATTTAGTTCTTCTGACTCAGCAATGCAGCATGCAGTTCTGATAGTGATGACAGAACAAATCCTTGACTTTTCTAAAAGCCCTACATCAGGAAGCTTCTGCTAAACAGAGTACCTCACACTGCTATCAGTAGAGCAGTGCTTAGCTGGATTTCACTATCAGCAGTGTCAGGCAGTGGATCAGAGGTTGGACACAGGAGGACCAACTCAGCTTGGCCACTGCAGGCCCATCTTGCTTGAACAACTATTTCACAAACAATGGCAACACTGGGCACTCTCCTTCTGAAAGACTGCCCAAGATCATTCCATCCATTCTGGCTGCTTGCGTGTCTTTTCTTATAACCTATCATGCTTTCCTCCTTTGCAAAATTTTCACAAGTCCACAGAATGCCCTAGCTAATCTAGAACTCTGTTTGCTCTTTCTAAGAACCCTGCCTTTCCACCTGCCTATTTCCAAATAGAGCAAATGGTCAGGAATTCATGCAGTCTTTTTCACTTGTGTTTCTAACAAGACTATAAATTGAGTTCTCAGCATAAAAGGTTGAATAATAGATTATTTGCTGAAAATAATATATGACTTATCCAAGTTTTTATCCCCAGTGTTGGGTACAGGGTCTGGTACATAATGGGTGCTCAATAAATGTTTGAAGAATGATTGAATGAATGAATCATTTTAGTTTTGTGCTTTTTTTTGTTTGTTTGTTTTAGCTGACAAAAGGTTAATATATTATATGCAGAAAAGACCTAGTATATGGAAAAAAAAATCCCACATATGACTTTGATTCTATTCAAATGTGTTCCTGCAGTTAGGCAGAATTTCATTAACATTTCCTCCACATCATACCTGCTGAATATCATTGCAAGGTTTAGTTGACAAGTACCTTTCACAGACCACATTCCTGAAGCAAAGAGGGCATCCTGCTATGGGACTACTTTTTCTCAGTCCTGACACACTTAAGAAGGCAAATGTCAAATGCTCTTTTTTAGAACTCATATACAGAATGACATGCTTCTTCAAGGTCAATGCAAGCACCTACTTTATTTGCATTCACCTCCAAGAACACTGGCAGCAGGTAAACTTCAAAGAAGGAGACTGTCATTGGCAGGAAGGCTAAGGCTGAGAATTGAATCTTCCTAAAAAAGTCACATCTGCCGGCTGGCAGGAAGGAACTCATGTCAGGGCAGGCAACTGCAGTGGAAGGCTGTTGGTTACTGTTTAAGCTGGGCAAAGCATTTTAAAGGTGAAAGAACACTCCCTGAGTTCAGATTAGGCAGGCTCTCACAAGCTCCCACTGCTGGAGCCAGGAATGGATGGGTGGAAAAGGTCAGGAAGAGGACAGGGAGCAAGTATGCCCTTGGCATTGTGGGAGGAAGCAGTCTTTTCTCAGGGGTGGCCAGGCTCTCTGCTCTGTCTACTGGAGCTGCCAAAGATGGGTAAAGTCTACCTGTAGGGCAGAAATTCCCATCCCTGAGGTTAAGACACTTCAAGGTTTTGCCAACTGTCTCAAAGGTCAGTGTGAATTTCTCCAACCTAGATGATTTCCGTGTCTCATTATTTATTTTTAATTTTAATGAATTTTTGGTGAAAGTTTACACAGCAAGTGAGGTTCCCATTTCACAATTTCCACACAAATTGTTCAGTAACGTAAGTTACATTTATCACAATGTGTCAACATTCTATTTAATTGTGTTCTGTTTGTTCCATTTCCAGTACTCTAGTTCCCCGGCCCCCTGATTTTCTCATCTTTGCTTTTGAGTATTTGTTGACCTTCTGGTCTCCTACTGATGGTTTTTTTAAGTACAGCATTGACCTCACAGGCAAAATCCTTTATTTTGTGTGCCACTCGGCTATTTCGCTGAGGGGTAATCTCGGGATAGGCTAGGTTCTGGGTTTGAAGAGTATCTCAGGGCTATAGTCTCAGGGAGTCCTCTGTTCTTTACTGTTCCGGTTTTTCTGGCTTTATTTTTTTTAATAAGAATTTGAGTTCTGCTCCACATTTTTCTCCTGTTTTATCTGAGACCATCTATTGTGACCCCAGTCAGAACATTCAGTGGTGGTAGCTGGGCACCATCTAGTTCTTTTGGTCTCAGGGTAGATGATGTTGTGGCTCATGTAGACTTGTTTCTTCTCTGAGATTTTACTGTTTTGTTCCTGGTGAGTAGAGACCAATAGTTGTGTCATTGACCGCTGCTCATAAGCTTTTAAGACTCCAGACGCTATTCACTTCACTAGGATGCAGATCATGATTTTTGTGAACTATGTTATGCCAGTTGACTAAATTGTCCCATGAGACTATGGTCCTAAGCTTTCAAACCCAGAAAACCAGTCTCGGAAAGTGTTTGGTTATGTCTGTGGAGTATCTGTATTTGTGCCATCAATGAATATATGTGCCTGCATCCATATATTTGTATTTACAGGTACTTATAGGGTCTCTATGAGTAATAATCAACTAGCTGGCAACTGGTGTTTTGTTTATAGATATTTCTATCTGTTCTCACCTATGTACACACCCATACCTACTGTATACCAACAAGTCTATATCTATCCATACGTGTTTAAACACTTGTTTTTACTTTGGTTGTGCTGTGCTCACTACATCCACATTTGATGCCACTTTTTCCATTACCAAAAAAAAAAAAAATTCTCTATGATGTAAAGTGTACTTTCATCTCCCTTCCTCTCTCCCTGGTAACTGCCAATGAAAATTAGCTTCTCTCTATATATCTATTCTTGTCTTCTTATAAAAGAGAGATCATACAATATTTGTCCTTATATGTTTGACTTCTTTCACTTAGCATTATGCCTTCCAGGTCCATTCATGTTATAGTATGTTTTGTGGACTCATCATTGTTCTTTATGGTTGCATAATATTCCATTGTATGTATGTACCACAATTTGCTTATCTATTCATCCTTTGAAGGACACTTTGGTTGTTTCCATTTATTTCCTAGTGTAAACGAAGCAGCGATGAATACAGGTGTGCATATGTCTGTTCATGTGATTATTTTTAGGTCTCTAGGGTATATACAAAGCCCTGGTGGCACAGTGGTTAAGAGCTTGGCTACTAGCCAAAACGTCAGCAGTTTGAATCCACCAGCCGCTCCTTGGAAACCCTATGGGGCAGTTCTGCTCTGTCCTATGGGGTCACTATGAGTCGCAATTGACTCAATGGCAATGGATTTTGGTTTAGGGTACACACCTAGGAGTGGGATTGCTGGAGCATATGGTAATTTTATTTCTAGTTTTTTGAGAAAGCGCCTGTCTTAGGCTGGGTTCTCTAGAGAAGCAAAACCAGTAAAGTGTATAAATGTGTATATAGAGAGGTTTATATCAAGGAAACAGCTCATGCGATTAGAGGCTAGAACATCCCAAGTCCGTGGATCAGGGTAGAGGCCTCTTCCAATTCACAGAGCCTCAGAAGCCGTCAAGCCAAGGTTGGCAGGTCAGAGAGCAGGGCTCTACTCACAGGCTGTGAAGATCGACGAATCCCAAGTTTGGCAGATAAGCTGACCCAGCTCAAGTCCTGAGAACCAGAGATGAGACAACAGGAGGCAGCTGCAGGATCCAGAGAGCGCAAACAGCTAGAATGTCTGCTTATATTCAGATGCAGGCCACACTCCCTTTCATCTGATTGGCTATTCACAGTATATTCAGTCATGGGAGTGATCACATATAAACACTGAGAATCATGGTCTAGCCAACACGACACAGTCTTAACCATCACAGCACCAGATTGTTTTGCAAAGTAGTTGTACCACTTTACAGTAACACCAGCAATGAATAAGGGTTCCAATCTCCCCACATCCTTGCAAGCATTTGTCGTTACCTTTTTTTTTTTAAAAATCAGTGCATTTTAGCTAAGGTAATATGATATCTCATTGTGGTTTGATTTGCATTTCTCTAATGGCTAACGATCGTGAATATCTTTTCATACGTTGGTTGGCTGCTTGGATGTCCTTTTTGTTAATCGTTCTGTTCATGTCCTTTGTCCATTTTGTGATTGGGTTGTTTTTTTCTTTTTGCTGTTGGGTTGCTGCAGTTTTCTATAGATTTTAGAGATTAGACCTTTATCATATAAATCATTTCTGATTTTTTCCCTGTCTGTATGTTGTCTATTTACTCTTTCAATAAACTCTTGATGAGCATAGTTTTTAATTTTTTTGAGGTCTCATTTACCTATTTTGCCTTCTTCTATTCATGCATTTGTTATGTTTGTAATGCTATTTTTACAAAGATTACATCCCATAGTTTTCTTCCAGGAATTTTATGGGTTTAGGTTTAACATTTAGGTCTTTGATCTATTTTGAGTTAGTTTTTTTGTATGGTTTGAGGTATGGGTCCAGTTCCATTTTTATGCAGGTGGATATCCAGTTTTGCCAGCACCATTAATTAAAGAGACTGTTTCTGCCCAAGTGAATGGACTTTGACCCCTTGTTGAAAATCAGTTGTCCATAGATGGCTGGGTTTATTTGTGAGTTCTCAATTCTATTCCGCTGGTCTATGTGTCTCTTATTGAACCAATACCAGGCTGTTTTGATTACAGTAGCTGTATAGTATGTTTTGTTATCAGGGAGTGTGAGGCCTCCTGCTTTTTTCTTTTTCTTCAAGATTGCTTTGGATATTTGGGGCTTCTTTCCTTTCCACATGAAGTTGGTCATAGGATTTGTACTGGGATTGCACTGTATCTGTAAATAACTTTAGGGAGTGTTGACATTTTCACTATACTAAGCCTTCCAATCCATGAGCACAGAATGTCTTTCTATTTTTTTTAGGTCTGTTTTAGTCTCTTGTAGTAGTGTTTTATAATTTTCTTGTATAGGTCTTTAATGTCCCTCGTTTGGTTAATTGCTAGGCATTTTATCAATTTGGGGGCTATTGTAAATGGCATTGTTTTCTTGATTTCTTTTTCAGAGTAATCTTTGTTAGTGTAGAGGAACCCAACTGACTTTTGTGTGTTGATTGTGCACCCGAAATTCTTCTATTAGTTCAGCAGTTTTCTTGTGAAATCTTTAGGGTCATCTATGTATAGGATCATGTCATCTGCAAATAGAGATAGTTTTACTTCTTCCTTTCTGATTTGGATACCTTTTATTTCTCTTTCTTGTCTTATTTCTCTGGCTAGGACTTCCAGTACAATGTTGAATAAGTGGTGATAATGGTCGTCCTTGTCTTGTTCCCATTCTCACAGGGAAGTCTCTCAGCCTTTCTCCATTGAGTATAATGTTGGCTGTTGGTTTTGCAAGTATGTCCTTAATTATGTTGAGAAATTTCTCTTCTATTCTTATGCTGTTGAAAGTTTTTATCAGGAAAGGGTGTTGAATTTTATTGAATGCTTTTTCTGCATCAATTGATATAATCATATGGTTCTTTTCCTTTGTTTTATTTATGTGGTGGATTACGTTGATTGATTTTCTAAAGTCAAACCATCTTCATAATCCTGGTATGAATCTCACTTGAACATGGTGTATGATTTTTTGATATGTTGGTGAATGTTGGCTAGAATTTTTGAAAAATTTTGCATCTATGTTCATAAGGGATATTGGTCTGTAATTTTCTTTTTTTGTGATGTCTTTGTTTAGTTTGGGTATCAGAGTTATGCAGCCTTCATAGAAATAGTTCTGTAGTGTTCCTTCCTCTTCTATGTTTTTGAAGAGATTGAATAGGATTGGTGTCAATTTTTCTCTGAATGTTTTGTAGAATTCTCCAGTGTAGACATCTGGTCCTGGGCTTTGTGTGTATGTGTGTGTGTGGCAGTTTTTTGATGATATCTTCAATCTCTTCTTTTGTAATGGGTCTATTTAAATTTTCTGCCTCTGTGTCAGCTTGGCTACGTAGTGTGGTTCTAGGAAATTGTCCACTTCTTCTAGGTTTTCAAATAGTTGGAGTACAATTTTTCATAGTAATCTATTATGGTCTTCTTTATCTCTGTTGGATCGGTTGTAACGTCACCAATTACCTTTCTTAATTTGAATATTTGCCTCTTCTTGTTTTTTCATTTTTCTAAATCTAGCCAGGGGTTTGTCTATTTTATTGATCCTTTCAAACAACAAACTTTTGGTTTTGTTGATTCTTTCTATTGTTTTTCTATTTTATTTATTTCTGAACTGATCTTTATTATTCCCTTTTTTTTGTTTTTTTTGATAGCCTTTGTCTTCTTTTGCTTTTGCTTTCTCTATTTAAGTTGTTCATTTAAGTTAATGATTTTGGATCTTTCTTCTTTTTTAATGTAGACATTTATTGCTATGAATTTCCCTCTGAGTACTACTTTTGCTATGTCTCAAAGGTTTTGACATGTGTTTTAATTTTTGTTTGATTCTAGGAATTTTTTGTTTCATTTTTGATTTCTTCTATGATCCCATAGTTTTTAGTAGTGTATTATTTAGTTTCCAGGTATTTATTATTTTTTCCCTACTTTTCCTGTTGTTGATTTGTAGCTTCATACCGTTATGGTGAGAGAAGGTGCTTTGTATGATTTCAGTCTTTTTAAATTTTTGAGACTCATTTTGTGTCCTAGCTTATAGTCTATTCTGGAAAATCATCCGTGTGCCCTGGAGAAGAATGTGTATTGTTCTGATGTTGAGTGGAGTGTTCTGTATATATCCATTTGGCCCAATTTGCTTATGGTTTTAAGTTTTCAATGTCTTCAGTGATCTTCTTTTTAGATGTTCTGTCTATAATTGAGCGGCCCTGGTGGCATAGTGGTTAAGAGCTTGGCTGCTAACCAAAAGGTCAGCAGTTTGAATCTACCAGACACTACTTGGAAACCTGATGAGGCAGTTCTAGTCTGTCCTATAGTGTCGCTATGAGTTTTTTTTGTCTATAATAGTGGTGTGTTGAAATCCCCTACTATTATTGTGGAGTTATTTGTTTCTCCTTTGTATTAGTCAGTATTTGTTTAATGTACTTTGGTGCATTGCTGTTAGATGCATATATATTTACAGTTGTTATGTCATCTTGCTAAAAAGAAAAATGGGATATTTTTCTCCATCCTTTTATTTTCAGTCTATTTGGGTCCTTATGTCTAAGGTGTGTTTCTTGTAGGCAGCAAAAGAATGGATCATGGTTTTTTGTCCATTCTACCACTCTCTGTTTTTTACATGGGGTATTTAGACCATTCACATTTAAGGTTATTACTGAAAACAAAGTGTCTACCTCTCTCATTTTGCTATTTGTTTTTTGAGTGTTTACGTCTTCATTTTTTTTCTTAGTTTTCTGTTTTTGTGTTTTGATGCTTTCTTGTGATGATCCTTTTTGCTGTCTTCCTTCTTTTCTTCTGAATGTTTTTTCTTGACGATTTCTTAGAGGTTACCACATATATTCCATTACACAACTTACGACTACAACAATGTTTAACATATGAACAACAGTTAAGATATAATCTTAACATGATATATCTATCCTGAAACACTCTTCCTTCCCCCATTTCTGTTGGTGAGTCTCCATTAGCATCAATATACAACCTATACTCAATAAGTTTACTTTGTACTTACGTATTACAAATTTTATGTTGCATTGTTCCCACGATTTAATTATTAAATTTATTCCTTGAAAATGAAAATATCATATACTTGGTCCTTATGATTGCAATGTTGTTGTATTTTTTGGAGATCTCTCTCTCTCTCTTATTATTTATTTATTTATTCCCTGTGTATAGGTATGAGTATTTATTTAGTGTTCTTGTCTTTCCATTTGGAGTACTTCCTTGAGTAATACTTGCAAAGCTTGTCTGGTAGAGGCATATTCCCAGAGCTTCTGTTTGTTTGGAAATGTCTTGATTTCCTGCTCATTTTTGAATGTCATCTTTGCTGGGTAAATAATTCTTGGTTGGCAATTGTTTTCTTTCAGTATTTTATATATGTTGCTCCATTGTCTTCTGGCTTCTAGAGTTTCTGGGAAGAAATACACACTGATTCTTATGAAAGACCCTTTGTATGTTATATTGCATTTTTCTCTTGCTAGTTTCAGAATTCTCCCTTTGTCTTTGGTTTTCAAGAATTTTATTAGGAGTTAATCTTTTTGTGTCTCTTCTGATTGAAGTTTGTGTAACTTCCTGTACTTGCAGGCTTGGTTCTCTGTTCCGTTCTGGGAAATTGTCTCTGATTATTTCTTGGAAAATTGTTTCTGTGCCTTTATTTTTGTCATGGTGCTCTGGGATTCCAATAATTCTAATGTTAGATTTCTTAATTGAATCCTGCATTTCCTTTTGGTTTTCTTTGCTTTTATTTGTTCTTTTCTCTGGTTTCTCTTGAGACTTGATAAGTTCAGTTATTTTGTGTTCCAGTTCATTTATTCTATCTTCTGTCTGTTCAATGCTATTGTTTCTCTTGCTTTTTCTAGTTCAGTTGCTTTATTCTTCAGTTCTAGTAGTTCTCTCTCTTTTTTTTTTGATGTTTTCAATTTCCTTGTTGAGTCTCTCATTTTGTTCCTCTGTTTCCTGATCTCCACTAGTTTGTTTTCTGTGTGCTTTTTCCTTTCTTTAAACATATTTAGTACCATAGTCTCACAATTATTTATTCTTTGCATTAGCCTGGCCTCTACAGGAGAAATTTCCTCTTCATCATGTTTTGCTTTTTATTGGTCCTTCTTCTCTTGTGATTTTGTGTGTTCGACTAGTTTTTGTTGAACTTGGGCCATTTTGTTCTTGTTTTTTTTTACTTTTAAATTTTGTATTCTGTTTTTTGTGGAAAAATTTACTAATCAGGTGCCCTGGCGATGCAGCAGCCAAGCACCTGGCTGCCAACTGAAGGTCCAGGGCCCACACCTATCAGCTGCTCTGAGGAAGAAAGATGCAGCAGCCTGCCTTCGTAAAGACTCACAGTCCTGGAAACCCCATGGAGCAGCTCCACTCATCCCCACAGGGTTGCTAAGTGTCAGAATTGACTCAGTGGCACAGGGTTTGGCATCTTCTCCTGAGAACCACTAGAGGGCATTCTTATCCTTACGTTTTTCCAGTGCTGATTCAGGAGTTCTGAATACTTGATCTCTGGAATTCAATATGCATACGTAGAGCAAGGGCAGATTTAGCTGGTCACAGATGCTGACATAAGCGGTGGGGCTTGACTTTCTGTGGTAAAGGTTAGGGGGTCTCTATGTCTTTCCCTCATAGGTGCCCCTGCACAGGCTCTCCCATGATGTCCTGATGGGTCCATTTCCCTTTGTATCATCTGTCAGTCTGAAGTATTCTCCTTGCCCTGCTGTCCTTGCAGTTCCTCCTGGTCCTAATGCCTGTCTGTCTCAGACCTCAGTGGAATTCAACAGCACTATCTCGCAGTGCCATGGTCTCCCTTCACTCTTTCCAACTGCGCAGGCCATGAACTCCCACAGCCAACTTGTACCACCTTAAACAAATTGAGCTACAGCTTCCTTGGATTAGCTCCCTCTCTGTGTTCCCTGTTTGGGGTGTTACCCAGCACCATCTCAAAATGGATGTGATGACAGAGTGCTCCCAATGTTAGTGAGTAGGTTCTTCCAACTCCTGTGCCATCCTTGCTCCTTCTCTCCCCCACTTCTGGACTCAGTCCAACTCTCCAACACCTCAGCTGCCATCTGGAGGTTTGAGATCTCAGTATGTGCTTGTTTTTTATTCATTGAGCAGTGGATTAGTTGCTAAGGGAGTAAATGGGAGTGTCCACTTACTTCACCATATTGCTCCACCCCCTCCAAGTCTCTTTAATAATATGTATACCACACATTTACCTTTGAGTATCTTTTAAGGAAGACTATTTCCACTTTCAAAGTGCCTGGGAATAGATGCTGTGGTTGCTACTGTTTTTACTTGTTTACTATGTAACAAGCCTTGAGTTCCATATTTTGTGGATATTACATAGTACTTAAATTGAATCCTGTCAGCCTGATGAGATAAGTGTATTTATCCCCATTTTATAGCTAAAGCACCCAAAGCTTAGAGAGGCTAAACAACTTGTCACACATTACAAAGCTGAACGGTGACAGAGCTGACTCCCCAAATGTAAGAAATTTTGTCCCTGTCTAGTGGAACACTCCCCACCCCTGCCACAGCTGCTGTAGAGTTGAGTCTGAGTCATAGCAACCCTATGTGTATCAGAGTGGAACTGTTCTCCATAGGGCTTTCAATGGCTGATTTTTTGGTGACTCTGGGTGGACTCGAACCTCTAATCTTTCAGTTAACAGCAGGGCACATTAACTGTTTGTGCCACCCAGGGACTGGTCGAGGAGAATATGCCCCTAAATAATGTAGTTCATAAAGAACTACAGAAGATTTAAAAAAATATTTAGTCCTAAGGAATACTGTTTTCCATAACTGGGAGCTAACTACTCATTATTGCTCTTATAAAATCCTTCATAGAGTTTAGTTTATTAACTATAGCTCAAACTAAACTTTTTATAGATTCAATTGAATGAAGTAAAATAATTTTGCCTTGGTAATCCTAGGAGGGGAAACCATGGTTGCATTGTGCTTAAGAGCTATGGCTGCTAACCAAAAGGTTGGCAGTTCAAATCTACCAGGGGTTCCTTGAAAACTCTATGTGGACCCTATAGAGTTGCTATGAGTCAGAATCAATTCACCGGCAATGGGTTTGTTTTTTTTTTTTTTTCGGTTTTTGGGTAATCCTAGAAGGAGCAGGGAGGAGATGTTGGGAGAGAGAATGAGAACTGGAAAGAGTGCAGAGAAGCCGATAAATGCGTTTCTTATGCCACATCCAGGAGAGGGCCACCTGATGTTGCCAGGCCTTCCCCACATGCTTCTCTTTCTCTAGGAGACAGGCATCCCAGATGGACTCCAAGAGGCACTTCCAGACATTCAGCCACAACTTGAACTGTGTCCAGGCTCACTTACCTCCCCAGGAGATGAGCCTGGGCATGGTCACCCAATGAGAAATTCCAGGACCTCTGACCCACTCCACTCCTCCAATCTGGAGAACTTTTGACCCTTTTCTACATCTTTCTCCTACTCCCTCTCTACTCCTGAAACTGATCTCAATCTTGCAGCTCTTTGAGAGTGTACTGTCCCCTTGAGAATGGTGCCAATGAGGTCAGGGTATAAAAGACATTGGCCCAGCAACACTTGTGTCACCCTTCCACTGGTCTCTCCTCTCCTGTATATTAGTAAAGCAGTGAAGGCCTCAGGCCAACTTGTAAACTTGGCCAAGTTTGTTTCTCACTTCCTCTGTTCCTCCTGCCCCATTTCAAAGGCAGCCAAATGTCTAGTTCTCTCATCCCCTTTCTCCCACCCTGTCATTAGCTCTTTTACTATTTTATGTATTCTGGTTGTAAGCAACTCCATACTTTGGACTTTTCTCCTCTTCCCTGACAACCTACTTATCAAAACTTACCTGTTTTGATTTTCATTGTTTTAGAGCCTGTTCTCTCTGTTGGTGATAACAGGTTGTTCAGATACACTAAAATTCACCAATATGTTAACTAACAAATATGTTACCTTTTCCTGATAAGCAAAGTCTTCAAATTCTTTAGTGCTTTTGTCTGAAGAAAGCCTTCTGAGGAGTAACTCTAATGGGAATCTCAAGAACCATCATAGACCAAAAGGAAAGATATTTTAGTTTGCTCTTCTTACCAGTGTAGTCAGTTGTCCCTTCTGTGTCTGTGTGGGACAGGCCCTAAAAATAAAACCAAAGAAGTTGCTGTTGAATCAATTTTGATTCATGGTGATCCCATATGTTGCAGAGTAGAACTGCACTCCCTGGGGTTTTCAAGGTGGTGACCTTTTGGAAGCAGATCACTAGGCATTTCTTTTGAGGAGATTTTGAGTGAGTTTGAACCTTTGACCTTCTAATTAGCAGTAGAGTATTTAACTGTATGCAACACCCAGGGACTCAGGACAGACCCTAGGTACCTTGAAAGTCTAAACCTGAACTTTATTTCTGACTCCAAGCTCTTGACAACTATTTGCAGACCTCCTTAGAGGATGGAAAGTTTCCCTCTGCAAAATAAGGGTTAATAATGAGAGGGTAATCACCTTTCTTTAACTGGTGACTTGAGGGAAGGCTACTACATTATTGCAAAGTACTCTGCAAACACTGAGTGTTTGGGAAAGGCTTAATAAAAGATTTGGATGAAATTACTCCTGAACTTGGATGAGATGTTGAGATGGGATATTTGGCAGAGTCCATGCTGAAGAGTGAGCTTCTTGCAATGCATTAGAAAAAAAGTACTAAATGAAGTATTCATGCTTTCCACCCTAAAAAAAACCCAAAAAACAAAACAAAAGAACCCAAGCCTTGCAAGTTTGGGACATGCTAGCTGCCAGCCATTGTCCTATATTGTGATGCTATCTTAAGACATCTTAGAGACATACTGTTCCATGAAGGTTTTTAGGCTAGTAGAGGAGGGGTAGATGGGGTACAGTCTCAAGGTTAGGGGTCCCTCTTTCACAGTGGGTTAATTGTGTGGAACATGCATGTTTCCAGATGTTAGACTGAATGAATCTTGACCACTTGTCTTATTCTAAAAGCCACCTAGAATTTTATTTGGTAATATTTACAGGCAGGACAGAATGTCCCGGAGAAATTTAATAATACCTAATTCTCATTAGGGCGCCTTGTCTCTTCTGTTTTCTCAGAGCTTGTAGTATGAGATCTTCACATCTGGTGGTCATTGCCTTGGTTTCTATGAAACTGTATCTTTTTGAGAACCTGAAATTCTACCCCTTCAGAGTCGTCACCTGGATCCCTTTGTCTAATGCTGTACAGTCCAGAGAGTATATTCAGGCCCCATTCTAGGCAACTGGACTCCAAAGTCTTGACCTGGGTAGGTTTTTGGTTAAGTTATAAACAATAAAATATAAAGATAACCAGAACCTGAAGTGTTTTCCTTGGCATAAAATGAGAAGAATCTTCTTTTTGAGGCTTCCATTGATAGCTCATGCTGGTATATTCACAACAAAGGAGAACAAGAGAACATTGAGTATTTGACTAAATACCTGTGTCCCCTATCTCTTCCCCGACCTTCTCTTGACTGTGTTACTGTGAGGTAAAGAATTTAACTTTACTTAAAGAATTTGGTCTTTGTCCTTGTTTCCTGAGAGAGAACTTCTAAAACCTTAGGATTTTCCCAGTGATAGAAGTGTCTTTGAGGTCCCCAGATCACACCTGAGAATGGAAACCTTCCCAGACTCATCCAATGTGTCTCTTCATTTGCATAATTTTTTTGTTTGGCTTTAATAAAGAGAGGTTTATTCTCTCACAGTCTAGTAGGCTAGAAATCTGAACTCAGGGCACCAGCTCCAGGGGAAGGCTTTCTCTCTCTGTTGGCTCTGGAGGAAGATCCTTGTCATTAATCTTCCCCTGGTCAAGTAGCTTCTCAGAGCAGGGACCCCAAGTCCAAAGGATGTGCTATTCTCCTGGCTCTTGTTTCTTGGTGGTATGAAGTCCTCATGTCTCTCTGCTCGCTTTTCTCTTTTGTATTTCAAAGAGATTGGCTTAAGACACAATCTACTCTTGTAGATTCAGTTCTGCCTTATTGACATTACTTCCCCTAATCCCATCTCATTACATCATACAGATAGGTTTTACAACACACAGGAAAATCACATCAGATGACAAAATGGTAGACAATTCACACAATACTGAGAACTATGGCTTAGCCAAGTTGACAATATATTTGGGGGACGCAATTCAATCCAAGACAGATATGTTCATTATCTTGACTGTGATGATGGTTTCACAGGTCCCTACATGTGTTAAAACTCATAAATTGTACATTTTAAATATGTGTGGTTTATTTTGCATCAGTTATGCTTCAACATACCCATTTTTTTTCAAGAGTGGATTCTTTATTAATTTACCTTTTTTTAAATTGTGCTTTAGTTAAAAGTTTACAGCTCAAGTTAATTTCTCATACAAAAATTATACACATTATGTGACATTAGTTGCAATCCTTATAATATGACAGCACACACTATCTTTCCACCCCGGGTTTCTTATGTCCACTCAACCAGTTCCTGTCCCTTCCTGCCTTCTCATCCTGCCTCTGGACTTTTTGTTATAATTAAACTGTAATCATAAGTATAGAAAGTCCTGTGAGTTCTGTAAGTAGTTATAGAAAATTATTGAACCTGAGGGAATAGTGGGAGCCAGTGGGTCAGAAGTAAGGGGACATGGGGACCCGTGAGGTTACAGCTAGTATTCTGAGAGGGTAGAGGGAATCCCTAAATTTGTAGCCGTCAGGTCAGAGTGAGGGTGTTGTGGTGACTAGCAAGCTTGTGGCTGGCATCTGAGGCCTTGGGTTGATTTGGCAGTCTGGAGGACTGTGAGGTCCTTAACTTGTGAGGTCTGACCTAACTCCAGGTGGGTAGAGTCAAAAGAAGAAGCACCGATGTGAAATTGGGAATAAAATGAAACCCATTGCCATCAGGTCTATTCTGACTCATTGTGACCCTATAGGACAGAATAAAACTTCCCCATAGGGTTTCCAAGGAGAGGCCGTAGGATTCGAACTACTGACCTTTTGGTTAGCAGTGGAGCTCTTAATCACTGTGCCATCAGGCTACGAAATTGGGAATAGAATTGAATAAAATGAATTGGAATTGAATTCCTTTATTCAGTTTCCCTGCTGGACTATTCTGCAGACATTCTGTGTGTCTGTAGATCATGTATGACAAGAAGCAGGCTTCTTCTATGTAACTCCTTGTTGCCATTTTTCCTCAAGCAGCTGTTTTTATGGAGGCCATTAATGCTAAGTCCTCTCAGGAAATAGAGAGGAGTAATTACTCTGATTTCAGCAGAATGGGATAATTTTCTGTGATGGATAGACTTCAGGTATGGGTTAGCCTTCCCAGGCAGGGCGATGGGCTATAGAAAATGCCATACATGGAAAATCCACTACCCTTTATTCTTAACATTAGTGCTTCTGACTAAAAAAAAAAAAAACCTAAACCTAAACGAGTTGCCATGGGATCCATTTAGATTCATGGCAACCCCTGTGTCAGAGTAGAAGAATAGAACTGTACTCCAAAGGGTTTTCAATGGCTGACATTTTGGAAGTAGATCACCAGGGCTTTTTTCTGAGGTGTCCCTACGTGGACTCAAAATTAACTGTTTGCACCACCTGTGCTTCTGACAGTTACCCAGTTTTTAAACCATTTTTTTTTTTTTTTGGGTATTCCCTTGACTCTACCAGTTTCTTTAGGGAGGAAATCTCTTTTGGGTACTTACGTGTCTTTAACATCTTCTGGTCTTCTTTTTAATAAGTCGATGTGCTTGAATCATGCTGCAAGAACAGGAGGGACTACTGTGGAGAGAAGGTGAGGATTATTGGAACTGAAGTTTTAGTGGTAAAATTGGACTGAGGGAGAGGCCATTGATTGATTACGGCAAAGAGTACATATTTGAAACAAAAACCCTGAATCTGAGAATCAAGAATTTCTTCTTTAGTCTTTACTCAGAGGCAGTACCACCCCAGTGCTGGTCACAACATAGGCCCTCAATAGGTAGTTGTTGCTTCCCTGGTAACATATCCATTCTGTACTGAGCCAAGCCCCAAATTTCTGCCCCTCTTTTTGTTTCTTATCATTTATTCATGTTCATGTTCAAAAAGGTTTAGAAGAATGGACAGTGAAACATATAGTTACACTATCACTTGCAAACTCTTTGAAAATAATGATCTTTTTCATGATGTCAAGGGCACTACACCTCTACCTCCCCATTCCCACAGCTTAATAGTATAATAATTAATAAAGACCTTTTGCTGTGGACAGGTAAGAGGAGTGGAAATTCTCTTTCATAGAAGATTGATGGCACAGATGTGGAGAAGGAGGCCCTCTCAAACGCTGTTTCATGGATACCAGACTGCCAGCCTGAAGAGAACCTGATATGCTGGCTTGAAATAGATGGAAGGATAGAAAAGAGGCCTTAGCCAAAAAATCACAGAGTAATTGGCTTCTTCTGGCAAAACTTTGTCCCCCAGCCTGGTCCCTGTCCATACAGAGAAACAGCTTACAGCAAAAGCCTTGGCAGAAATACATGTTCAACTGTGTGGATTTGTAGTACTTAATGCACAGGATCTTGGGTTTTTAAAAAATTTTCATTGCAAAGACAATTTAACATCGACATTAAAGAATATTTTGAAAAACTAGAAACATTATTGATAGTGACTTCTATATTCTTTCAAGTGCTGTCATGCATTTTCCAAAATTTTTATAACCATTATGTATTATTTAGAAAATAAAGTCAGATTAATACTTCAAAAATAAATCATCTATAATTCCCCCAGCCTACCACATCGATTTCCATTTTGAGGCCTCCTCCATTTCAGTGTTTGTTGACTTTATGTGAACAGCTTTGGCATACTTTTAACCATTGTGTGCATGTCATGTCATGCAATCAATTAAATATTAAGTTTAAAATTTATATTAATCTCTAACATTTGTGTGTTCTGGTGCATTTGACATTATCTGGGTTGCCACTTCAGAATGATTTTGTTCCACCATCTCACTTTTTCTCAGGTCTTGTGATTCATCCCTGTGACTTCACATTTGATTTTTTTTTGTTATTGTTTTTTTTGAGCAGAATGTTCATTGTTGGAGAGTATTTTCTTTTGTCTTTGAGCCATCTCTGTATTAGACATGAGAAATTGTACACTTCGGCCCCTGCCTCATTTCTACGGTTATACAAATTTTTTTAAAGCATGCTGTTTGAAACAGAGCTTTGTCTGAAAGCCAAGTAGTGGTGCTCACATTTTGCTTATGCTGAAAGTTCTGCTGAAAATAGGAATGGATCTGTTGCCCAGAGAGTGAACTAAGTGTGGGTGACTTGGAGTGTGCACTTGTCTCCAGCTTCACCCACATTCCCACATTTCTACCTCACACCTGGTAAAGAGATGAGGAGCAATGGCCAACACTGAGTTTGTGGGAGAGGCAAGGATGACCTTGAACCCACAGGAAAGGACAGGCTAAAAGGCAAGAATAATTACCTTAAGCGGGGTTTTCCTGGAATGACTCAACTGGTGAATTAAGCCATCAGGGGAATATGGTTTAAGGCAAAATTCAGGGTTTCTCAACCTTGGCACTGTTGACATTTTGTGCTGGATAATTCTTTGTTGTGGAGGACTGTCCTGTGCATTGTAGGATGTCTAGCAGTATCCCTGCCCTGTACCACCAGATGCCAGTAATACCCCCACCGCCCAAGTTGTGACAACAAAAAATGTCTACCCGAAAAAAAAAAAAAAAAAAAAACACATTGCTGTTGAGTCGATTCCAATTCATAGCAACCTTATAGGACAGAGTAGAACTGCCCCATAGTGTTTCCAAGGAGTGCCTGGTGGATTCGAACTACCGACCTTTTCGTTAACAGCCAAACTCTTAACCACTATACCACCAGGCTTTCAAAAAAAAAAAAAAAAATGTCTACAGACATTGCTAAATGTCTCTTGGGGAGCAAAACCTCAGACTGGGCAAAGTGAATAAAAATAATCAGATTTATTTTTCACTTATCAGTTTGGCATTATCAGTGGGTTATTATTTAAAAGCTAGTATTTATTGAGGCTCCACTATGTGCCAGGCACTATGCTCAGCATTTTAACTCATTTATTCCTCAACAAATATTTCAAGGTCCTTTTTGCTAGGCACTCAGATCTATAATGAGGACTAAGATTGGTTGCCATCGAGTGCATTCTGACTCATACTGACTGTATAGGACAGAGTAGAACTGTCCCATAGGGTTTCCAAGGCTGTAATCTTTATGGAAGCAGACCGCCACATCCTTCTCCCATGGAGCGGCTGGAGGGTTTGAACTACCGACCTTTCGGTTAGCAGCCAAGTGCTTAACCACTGCACCACCTGGGCTCCTATAATGGAGACTAAATACTGGCAACTCTTACCCCATGGAGATCCCATTCTAGTAGAGAGACAGACATATTAAAATGATCACACAAACAGGAAATTGCAACTGTGACAAGTGATACAGAAGAGAGGTCCTTGGGGCTACTACAAGAGTAAAGTTTTCCAGTACGCCCTCGGTATCAGGCTCTCTGTGGAAAGATTCACATGTATTAACTCACGTGATCCTTTATAACAATCCTATGATGCAGTTACTAGTATTTATCCTTGTTTCATGGAGAAGGGAACTGAGGCTAAGATAGGCAAAAGTCATAAAGGTAGTAAGTGGTGGAGTTTTGGTTCTGAACCCAGAGTACTGGTCTTCAGAGCCTGAGCTTTTAACCGCCACCCAAGATAACCTCAGGTGAGATTTGAAGAATGAATAGATATTAACTGGAAGAGAAGAGGAAAACATGTTCCAGGGCAGAGGGAACAGCAAATGGATAGGCCTTGAATCAGAAGAGAGAAGGAAAGACTGAGAAAAGACCAGGGTGGCTGAGTGGAGAGAACATTGGGGAAGGAATTATAAGAGAAGGCAGTAAGGTACTTGGGGGTCACACCAATGCAGGGCCTTGCAGGTCATGTTAAAGGGATTTATTTTTATCCAAAAAGCAATGGAGAGCCACTGAAGGTTTTTAAGTAGGGAGAGGACACTCTGAATTTGCCCTCATTACCATATTTAATATTCAGCTATCCAATGAGGAATGAATGAAAGCCGTTTTGTGACTAAATGGAGGGAACTCAGAGAGCCCAATAACTTACTAAGGTTACAAAACTGGAAAGTGGTGGAGCTGGAATTTAATCTCAAGCTTGTCCCATTCTAAAGCGCATTCTCTTAACCACAGCCCTGTGCAGCACCCTTTTGCTCTGGGGTATTTCAACACAGCCAGGTCACCAAGGACACGTCCTCTGGGTTTAAGGTCTGGAAATTCTGCGGCTCCCCATATTTCGATCTCCGTGTGTGAACACAGACAAGACCCTATGCATCTCAACAGTCATTCTTTAACTTTTGGATTTTCTAGTCTCTGTTTATTGTCTTTCCCTCATACAACTCACCCTTTCACCCTGCCCACCTCTCACCCCTGCCATTCTGCCCTGGGACACTGTACACGTGGCCTCTGATAAGAATCTCTTCATACAGAGGAGCTGGCAGGTAGCTGTCCTATTTGCTCAAACATGCGTGAAGGTCTCCACTCCCGATGTTTCATTGCTGTGGAGGCTGAAACTGTTTGGCTGGCCTTTTCCTGTTCTTTTGGAGATAGAGTGTTTTTCCCTCCAGGTAAACTTCAAACTAGTGTTCATTTAAATATTAATTGCAATTGCACAATCCCTCCTGTGATATTACCGCCTTTTGTGGGGATTAGACTGATCGAGCCTCCTTACTCACTTTAATCACGCATTTCGGCAGTGCCGAGACTTGCAGCCTCTTCGGATTCTTCGTTTCACACCATCCAGAATGCTCTGCAGAGCTAACCAAATTGAAATGAGCCCCTTCATCTTACACACGGATAATTAAACTTCAAACACTGTTTATCTCCATCCCCAAATCCTCAGAATGCAGAAGCAAATTAATTTTAAGTCTATATCTGCTTTAAATAGTAATTGTTTAATCAACAGGCTTGATGTATAATTATGTTCTTTGTTCGTATTCCTTGCAGGCTTGAATAGACCACATAATTCCTGGGTTGCTTTCATTTCTGTAATTAGATCATGTGACAGTGCCTTACTATATCACAGTTGACTATCGTTGCTTTTCTCCCACCCCCTTTTAAATTCTAAAATGGTTTCTCATGAATACTTAGATTATAACAGCCTAGTTTAACAAGGAGCTGTGAGTGTTTAGCTTTAATCCTTTACTCTTCTTTCAACTAACCGTTTCCTTGGGAGCCAGCGATTTTACTGGTGGCTGTTGCATTGCTCTGGCTGCCCTGCTTTTGGAGTTAAGGGTTCTTGTCCTTATTATGAACTCTGTTTACCCAAAAGAAAATCTTCGTTGACTACATAGAAACACACTGTCAGAACCCCTAGAAGCCAATATTATTATCTTTATAGAAGTGATACTTTAGGTTCCAAATGAATAAAAAATATGCGTATATGCTGGACTTTTGTTTTCTGACCATCTGTAACTTCATGGAGAAAAAGGAAGTAATTTTCCTTTTTCAAATAGTAGTTTCATATCCAAGGATTTATTTTATTTGCCTTGATTCATCCCATAAAAATGAGAGCTGGACATTAGATAATTAGGTCAACACTGAAATTCTCTAATGGTAATTGGTTTGTTCCACACAACATGCCTGATTTTCTACGGGTCTGTGCTGGAACCGGGATTGTGTAGCCAATCTGCCTCTTTTAACTCTCTTCATCATTCATGTCCACCAGTTACCTTTCAGACTTCAATTCTCACTATTTTTTTCTGACATTTGTTATTAAGGTATGCAAAATTGGGTAAGGCGTTGTAATTATGGCCTAATCAATACTGATACATTGGGGAGAGTGATTAGAAGTTGGAGGGAGAGAGAAGAACATGATTTTGTTTTGTTTTGTTTTATCCATAGAGCTTCTGTACTTAAAGCTCTAAATAGTGAGGCTCTTTTCCTCCATCCCAACATATTTCAAAATTATGTTTAACTTTGCATTGTCACTCTTTGGTCGTTTCTTCCTTACTCATGGAGTACATGTGTTTCTGATAATTTTCTCTTACCTATGCAACTGTACGTTTTCCAGGCAGTATCTCATTTTGCTGTCTTGATCCAGCTATGCATTTTTATGAATCTCACCACCATACCCTGCCGATATTTCTGTAACTGCCAGCTTTTTTTTTTGATTATTCCCCATCCTTTTGGGTATTTGCAACGCCTCCCAATTATATCTGTGGAATTAATTTCTGTGTTCACTATTCTCCTTTCCAAATCACCCATACAAATGCTGAATTAAATGTGGCTGCTCATTGACACTGCTACACTCACAGATTAATAATTATCCTGTATTAATGGACCTTTGATAATTTTTGGTCAGGGGGTTCTGACCTTCTACTCTTCACTGGGCGATCAAATATTATGTAGCCTTTGTTTGTGTATTTTCCAAGATTTAGAAACCCACATAATCATACGAAAATAAGTTGAGATGTATTTTGATTTGCTCTTTCAGTTAAAGTCTAGTCAGGAAACATAAGCCACTCTTGGTCTTTCAGTGTGGGGAAAGTAATGCAGGAAACTGGTTACCCTGGTGATAGTAAAACTGGGAAGCCAAAAAAGAGATGATGAAACAAACCGCAAGCTGGCAATAACTGGAAGGGGTTCTCACCACTAGGCTGGAGGGACCCATGAGGAGGTGGTATTGCCAGAGTTCAGAAGCTGGGTCTACTGGACAGAGCTCAAAGCTCTGCAGAGCCTGCCTGCTGGAAGCTGGGAGGATGGTGAACAGGGTTGTCTGTTGGAGCTGGACCTCACAGAAGAAACTGTACTGCCCAAGATGCTGTCCCAGGTATGGGGAAGGAGGGATAAAAAGCTTGGCTTCTTCACTCCTCCCATCTTTAAGCTTTCTAGCCTGCCATTGACTGGTCCTCCCTGGAAGCCTGTTGGCGAGTAATCTGGTCCCCAAATATACATAATAGAAGAGGAGAAGTGCAGACAATAGATCTGAAAATAAAGAAACAAAAGACAAACATAGACGTGGTCAGGTGTGCTGTGAATAGCCTGGTACAAAATCTTTCACGTGTTACTCTTTTCTGTGAGTTTGCCAATTCACCACCTACCATCAACCTCCCCCCAGTCCATCCTGAACACCACTGCTAGTCCTGTCTTCCTAGAATACTGTTGTCTCCTTTTTGCAGTGACCCCTACTTTCTGCCACATCAAGTCTGAATTCTTCAAAACAACTTTCACAATCTGAATGCCCTCACCAACAGATTTAGTTTACATTTGTCTAACTCAATCATTTGCCAGAGGGAAGGGAAGAGAAAAGGCGAACTAGTATTGGTTACCACCTACTATGCAGAAAACAATAAGCAACATGATGATACACAGAAAAGGTTGAAGTTGTCAAGGATTTCATTTTACTTGGATCCACCATCAACACCCATGGATGCAGCAGTCAAAAAATCAAATGACGCATTGCATTGGGCAAATCTGCTGCAAAAGACCTCTTTAAAGTGTTAAAAAGCAAAGATGTCACCTTGAAGACTAAGGTGCAACCAACCGAAGCCATGCTGTTTTCAATCGCCTCATATGCATGTGGAAACTGGTCAATTAATAAGGAAGACCGAAGAAAAATTGACGCCTTTCAATTATGGTGTTGGCAAAGAATATTGAATATACCATGGACTGACAAAAGAACAAACAAATCTATCTTGGAAGAGGTACAGCCAGAAAGCTCCTTAGAGGCAAGGATGGCGAGACCTCATCTCATGTACTTCGGACATATCAGGAAGGATCAGTCCCTGGAGAAGGACTTCATGCTTGGTGAAGTAGAGGATCAGTGAAAAAGAGGAAGATCCTCAATGAGATGAATTCACACAGTGGCTACACGATAATGGGCTCAAGCATAACAATGATTGTGAAGACGGTGCAGGACTGGGCAGTGTTTCGTTCTCTTGTACACAGGGTCGCTATGAGTTGGAAGCGACTCGACGGCACCTAACAACAACAACATGCGGCATATGTGATACTGGCACTTTGCATACCTTCTCTTCTTATTGAATCGTCAGATATTTATCTCATCTTCAAGTAGGATAGTGAGATTCAGCAAGGTAAAGTAACTGTTCCTAGGTTACAAAGCATTGTTAGAATTGGAGCCATGTCTATCTGATGTCAAAATATTGTTGCTTCCACTACACCACATCACTCTCCTGGTTTTATTAATGCTCATAGAAAATAAGTGACTTTTTAAGGTTCACATGGTTAATAGATGATGCTACCTAGCAACTCAAACCATCTGTCTTGGATTTAGAAAGTTTCCCATATTTATATTTTAGCAAGTTCTTTACCCATTTTCTTATCCTTAGGACAAGTCCTACCTTCTCCATGATACTTCCTCCTACCTGGAAATCCCACATCCAGGAAAGGGATTTATTTTATATTATATTGTATTGCATTACATTATATTGCATTGTATTGTATTGTACTGCATAGTATTGTATTGTATTAGTCCACCAAACACCCACTCACTAAAGCAAAATGGAAGAAACGATGAAGAAAAAGAGCTGAACAGAAGATATCAAAGGGTGACTCGAGAAGATAAAGTAAAGTATTATCATAAAATTTACAAAGACTTGCAATTAGAAAACCAAAAGGGAAGATCACATGCGGTCTCAAACTGAAAGAACTGAAGAAAAAATTCAAGTCTCAAGTTGCAATTTTGAAGGATTCTATGTGCAAAATAATGAATGATGCAGGAAGTATCAAAAGAAGATGGAAGGAAAACAGAGTCACTGTACCAAAAAGAACTGGCTGATCTTCAAACATTTCAGGAGATAGCATATAATCAGAAAGTGATGTTACTGAAGGGATACTTCCTAATTCATTCTATGAAGCCAACATAACCCTGATACCAAAACCAGGCAAAGACGGCAAAAAAGAAAAGAAAAGAAAAGAAAAGAAAAGAAAATTACAGACCAATATCTCTCATGAATATAGATGCAAAAATTCTCAACAAAATTCTAGCCAATAAAATTCAGCATCATATAAAAAAATATACACCACAACCAAGTGGGATTTGTATCACGTATGCAAGGATCATTCAACATTAGAAAATCAGTCATTGTAATCCGCCACATAAATAAAAGAACCACATGATCATCTCAATTGATGCAGAAAAAGCATTCGATAAAGTGCAACACCCATTCCTGATAAAAACTCTCAATAAAATAGGTACAGAAGGGAAATTCCTCAACATATTAAAAGGCATCTATACAAAACCAACAGCCACATCATTTTTAATGGAGAGAGGCTGAAAACATTCCCCCTGAGAACAAGAACAAGACAAGGATGCCCTTTATCATCACTCCTGTTTAACATTGTTCTGAAAGTCCTAGCTAGAGCAATAAGGCACAGAAAGAAATACAGGGCATCCAAATTAGTAAGGAAGAAGTAAAACTATTCCTATTTGTGGATGATATGATACACAAATAGAACCCAAAGGACTCCACAAGAAAACTACTGCAACTAGTAGAAAGATTCAGCAGAGCAGCAAGATACAAGATAAATATATACAAAAATCAGTTGGATTCCTATATACCAATAAAGAGAACGGTGAGAAGGAAATCAGGAAAGTAATACCATTTATAATAACCCCTAAAAAAAAAATACTTAGGAATAAATCTAACCAGGAATGTAAAAGACCTATGCAAAGACAACTACAAAACTGCAAGAAACCAAGGGAGACCTACGTAAAGGAAAAACACATCACGCTCATGGATAAGTAGACTCAACATTGTGAAAATGTCAATTCTACCCAAAGCAATCCACAAATACAATGCAATCCCAATCCAATTACCAACATTCTTTAATAAGATGGAAAAACTAATCATTAACTTTATAAGGAAAAGGAAGAGGCCTCTGATAAGTAAAGCAGTATTGAAGAAGAATAAAGTAGGAGGACTCTCATTACCTGAACTCAAAACCTACTATACAGCTACGGTAGTCAGAACAGCCTGGTACTGGTACAACAACAGAAACATTGACCAACGGAACAGAATAGAGAACTCAGATGTAAATCCATCCACCTATGGTCACGTGATCTTCAACAAAGGCCCAAAGTTCATTAGATGAGGAAAAGACAGTCTTTTTAACAAATGGTGCTAGCAAAACTGGATATCCATCTGTAAAAAAATGAAACAGGAACAGTACTTCACATCACACACAAAACTAATTCAAAACGGATCAAAGACCTAAATACAAAACTAAAAACTGTAAAGATCATAGAATAAAACATACAGTCAACACTAGAGGCCCTAGTACGTGGCATAAACAGGATACAAACCATAACTAACTATACACAAACACCAGAAGATAAGCTAGATAACTGGGATCTTCTAAAAATTAAACACTTATGCTCATCAAAAGACTTCATCAAAAGAGTGAAAAGAGAACTTACAGACTGGGAAAAAAATTTTTGGCTATGACAAATCCAGCAAAGTTCTAATCTTTAAAATCTATAGGAAAATCCAACACCTCTACAACAAAAAGACAAATAATCCAATTAAAAAATGGCAAAAGAAATGAACAGACACTTCAGCAAAGAAGACATTCAGGTGGCTAACAGACACATGAGGAAATGCTTGCGATCACTAGCCATTAGAGAAATGCAAATCAAAACTACAGTGAGATACCATCTCACCCCAATATTACTGGTATGAATAAAAAAAACAGAAAATAACAAATGTTGGAGAGACTTTGGGGAGCTTGGAACTCTTATGTACTGCTGGAGGGAATGTAAAATGGGATAACCATTTTGGAAAACGATATGGCACTTCCTTAAAAAGCTAGAAATAGAAATACCATATGATCCAGCAATCCCAGTCCTAGGAATACATCCTAGAGCAATAAAAGCAGTCACACAAATACATATATGCACACCCATGTTCATTGCAGCATTATTCACAATAGCAAAAAGATGGAAACAACCTAAGTGTCCATGAACAGATGAATGGATAAACAAACTATGGTACATAGACATAATGGAATACTACAAAACAATAAAGAACAATGATGAATATGGGAAACATCTCACAACATGGATGAATCTGGAGGACATTATGCTGAATAAAATAAGTCAGTCACAAAAGGACAAATACTGTATGAGACCACTATTATAAAAACTCATGAAAAGTTTTACACAGAGGAAGAAACAATCTTTGATGGTTACTAGGGAGGGGAGCAAAGCCCTGGTGGCATAGTTGTTAAGAGCTTAACTACTAACCAAAAGGTCGGCAGTTCGAATCCACCAGCTGCTCCTTGGAAGCCCTATGGGGCAGTTCTACTCTATCCTGTAGGGTCGCTATGAGTTGGAATCGACTCCACGGCAAGGGGTTTGGTTTTCTTTGGTTTAGGGAGGTGAGGAGTGAGGAGGGAAAACACTAAATAGATAATAGATAAGTGGTAACTTTGGTGAAGGGTAAGACAGTACACAATACTGGGTTAGTCAGCACAACTTGACCAAGGTAAGGTCATGGAAGCTTCATGTTTTTGTTGTTAGGCGCCATCGAGTCGATTCCTACTCATCTCGACCCTACGTTCAACAGAAAGAAACACTGTCCGGTCCTGTGCCATCTTCACATTGTTATGCTGGAGCCCATTGTTGCAGCCAGACATATCCAAACTCCCTGAGGGACTGAATTACTGGGCTGAGGGCTGTGGACCGTGGTCTCAGAGGACATCTAGCTCAATTGGCATAACATAGTTTATAAAGAAAATGTTCTACATCCTTCTTTGGTGAGTAGGCTCTGGGGTCTTAAAAGCTTGTAAGTGGCCATCTAAGATACTCCAGTGGTCCCATCCCATCTGGAGCAAGGGAGAATGAAGAAAACCAACGACACAAAGGAAAGATTAGTCCAGAGAACTAATAGACCACAACCACCATGGCCTCCACCAGACTGAGTCTAGGACAACTAGATGGTGCCACGTACCACCATGAACTGCTCTGACAGGAATCACAACAGAGGATCCTGGACAGAGCTGGAGAAAAAATGTAGAACAAAATTCTGACTCACGAAAAAAGACCAGATGTACTGGTCTGATGGAGACTGGAGAAACCCCAAGAGTATAGCCCCTGGGCGCCCTTTTAACTCAGGACTGAAGTCACTCCTAAGGTTCACCCTTCAGTCAAAGATTAGACAGGCCCATAAAACAAAATGAGACTAAATGTGCACACCAGCCCAGGGGCAAGGATGAGAAGGCAGGAGGGGACAGGAAAGCTGGTAACGGGGAATCCAAGTACGAGAAGTGGAGAGGGTTGATATATTGTGGGGTTGGCAACCAATGTCAAAAAACAATATGTGTATTAATTGTTTAATGGGAAACTAATTTACCCTTAAACCTTTATCTAAAATACAATTAAAAAAAGGACCAAAAAAAAAAAAAAGAACTGATGGTTTTGAAGGAAGAAGTACAAGCTGCACTGAAGACGTTGGTAAGAAAACAAGGCTCCAGGAATTGATGGAATACCAGTTGAGATGTTTCAACAAATGGATCCAATGCTGGAAGAATTCACTCGTTCTATGCCAAGAAATTTGGAAGACAGCAGCTACCTGGCCAACTGACTTGAAGAGATTCATATTTGTGCCAATTCCAAAGAAAGGTGATCCAACCAAATGTGGAAATTACTGAACAATATCATTAATATCACATGCAAGTAAAATTTTGCTGAAGATCATTCAAAAACAGTTGCAACAGCACATTGACAGGAAACTACCAGAAATTCAAGCCGGATTCAGAAGAGGAAGTGAGATGAGGGATATCATTGCTGATGTCAGATGGATCCTGACTGAAAGCAAGAGAATACCAGAAAGATATTTACCTGTGTTTTATTGACTGTGCAAAGGTATTCGACTGTGTGGATCAAAGCAAATTATGGATAACATTGCTGAGATGGGAATTCAGGAACACTTAATTGTGCTCATGAGGAACCTGTACATAGACCAAGAGGCAGTCGGTTGAACAGAACAAGGGGATATTGTGTGGTTCAAAGTTAGGAAAGGTGTGCGATATGCAGATTGACACAACCTTGCTTGCTGAAAGTGAAGAGGACTTGAAGCACTTACTGATGAAGATCAAAGACCACAGCCTTCATTATGGATTACACTTCAACATAAAGAACAGAAAAACCCTTACAACTTGATAATAAGCAACATCATGATAAATGGAGAAAATACTGAACTTGTTGAGGATTTCATTTTACTTGAATCCACAATCAACGCCCATGGAAGCAGCAATCAGGAAATCAAAGGACACACTTCACTGGGCAAATCTGCTGCAAAAGACCTCTTTAAAGTGTTAAAAAGCAGATGTCACTTTGAGGACTATGGTGCGCCTGACCCAAGCCATGATATTTTCAGTCACCTCATATGCATGCAAAAGCTGGACAATGAATAAGGAAGACCAAAGAAGAATTGATGCCTTTGAATTATGGTGTTGGTGAAGAATATCACATGTACCGTGGACTGCGAGAAGAACAAGTCAGTCTTGGAAGAAGTATGGCCAGAGTGTTCTTTGGAAGTCAGGATGGTGAGACTTCATCTCACATACTTTGGGCATGTTATCAGAAGGGACCAGTCCCTGGAAAAGGACATCATGCTTGGTAAAGAAGAGGATCAGTGAAAAAGAGGAAGAACTTCAACAAGATGGATTGACACACTAGCTGCAACAATGAGCTCAAACATAACAAGCATTGTGAGGATGATGCAGGTCTGGGCAGTGTTTCATTCTGTTGTACGTAGGGTCTCTATGAGTTGGAACTGACTTGACAGCACCTAACAACAACAACAACAAGAACTTATATTAGTAAGAGAAAAATTTGGTGCAAATGAGGGTGGCACAAAGTATTGTATGGTAAAGATCTGTTTTCCTTTAAAGTGAAGTCCTTATAGCTTAATGCCATTTAAACATTTTTGGGGAAGGGTGACTGAAGGAAATCCGAGAAGTGATGATCTCTGAGATTTTCTTCTTTTTTTAATTGAGTTTTAGGTGAAAGTTTACACAAGTTAGGTTCCCAATTGACAATTTCGGCACAAATTGTTCAGTGACATTAGTTACATTTATTACAATGTGTCAACATTCTATTTAATTATGTTTCGTTTGTTCCATTTCCAATACTCTAATTTCCCTGCCCCTCATCTTCTGATGTTTGCTTTTGAATAATTGTTGACCTTTAGCATTTATACTGATGATTTTAAAGGACAGCACTCATCTTACAGGTAATATCCTTCATTTTGTGTGCCACTCTGTTATTTCACTTAATGCTGATCTCAGGGGATAGGCTAGCTTCTGGACTTAAAGAGTGTCACTGGGTGATAGTCTCAGAGAGTCCTCTGTTCTCTATTGTTCTGTTTTGTCTGTTTTTTTTTAAATAAGAATTTGAGTTCTGCTCCACAATTGGAAGGTGTTTTGTTATGACTGTGGAATATTCACATTTGTGCTTTCAGATGAATGTATGTGCCTGCACCTACATATTTGTATTTACACGTACCTACAGATACTTCTATCTGTTCTCACCTATGTACACAACTGTACCTATCCATATACCAGTATTACTATATCCATCCATATGTGCTCAAATATTCGTTTTTGTTTTGGTTGTGCTGCACTCACTACATCTACATTTGGTGCCACTTTTCCCATCGCCAAAAAAGGAAAAAAATAAGAAGTTTCTATGACCTAACACATAACTCCCACCCCCAACCACTAATGAAAACTGGTCTCGCTGTAGATATCTATTCTTATCTTCTTATTAAAGAGGGATCATACAAGTTTTGTCCTTATATGCTTGACTTATTTCACTTAGCATTATGCCCTACAGGTTCATCCATATTATGACACATTTCAAGGACTCGTCATTGTTCTTTATGGTTGGGTAGTATTCCATGGTATGTATGTACCACAGTTTGCTTATCCATTCATCAGTTGATGGGCACGTTGGTTGTTTCCTTTTATTTGCTAGTGTGAATAAACGAGCAATGAATATAGGTGTGCGTATTCTGTTTATGTCGTTATTTTTAGGTCTCTAGGGTGGCTATGAGTTGGAATCGACGGCAACAAGTTTTTTCTTTTGTATGGAAGAAACAGCTGCAAACATCCATTAATAATCAGAACATGAAATGTACGAAGTACAAATCTAGGAAATTTGGAAATGGTAAAAAATGAAACAGAATGCATGAACATCAATATCCTAGGCATTAGTGAGCTGAAATGCACTAATATTGGCCATTTTCAATCAGTCGACCATATGGTCTACTACACCAGGAATGACAAATTGAAGAGGAATGGCATTACATTCATTGTCGAAAAGAACATTTCAAGATCTAGCCTGAAGTACAATGTTGTCAGTGATAGGATAATACCCATACGCCTACAAGGAAGACCAGTTAATACGATTATCATTCAAATTTACGCACCAACCACTAAGGCCAAAGATGAAGAAATTGAAGATTTTTACCAAAATTTGCAGTCTGAAATTGATTGGCCATGCAATCAGGATGCATAGATAATTACTTGTGAGGGAAAGAATATACATAGACTCACTATACCGAAAAGAATTGGTCGACAGTCAGCCATTTCAGGAGGTAGCATATACTCAGGAACCGATGGTACTGAAGGAAGAAGTCGAAGCTGCACTGAAAACATTGGTGAAAAACAAGGTTCCAGGAATTGATGGAATATTAATTGAGATGTTTCAACAAATGGATGCAGCCCTGAAACTGCTCACTCATCTATGCCAAGAAATTTGGAAGACAGCTACCTGGCCAACTATTTGGAAGAGGTCCCTATTTATGACTATTCCAAAAAAGGTGATCCAACCGAATGTGGACATTATCAAACAACAGCATTAATATTACATGCAAGTAAAATTTTGCTGAACATCATTCAAAAGCAGCTACAGCAGGATATCAACAGAGATCTGCCAGAAATTCAAGCATGATTCAGAAGAGGAAGTGGAACCAGGGATATCATTGCAAAAACATTCAACTGGGTGTATCATAACAAATTATAGGTAACATTGCAAAGAATGGGAATTCCAGAACACTTAATTGTGCTCTCGAGGAGCCTGTACATAGATCCAGAAGCAGTTGTTAGAACGGAACAATGAGATACTGCGCTGTTTAAAGTCAGGAAAGGTGTGCGTCAGGGTTGTATCCCTTCACCATACCTATTTAATCTGTATGCTGAGCAAATAATCCAAGAAGTTGGACTATATGAAGAAGAATGTGACATCAGGATTGGAGGAAGACTCATTAACAACTTGCAATATGCAGATGACACAACCTTGCCTGCTGAAAGTGAAGAGGACTTGAAGCACTTACTGATGAAGATCAAAGACCACAGTCTTCAGTATGGATTACACCTCAACCTAAAGAAAACAAAAATCCTTGCAATTGGACCAATAAGCAACATCATGATAAATGGAGAAAAGATTGAAGTTGTCAAAGATTTCATTTTGCTTGGATTCACAATCAACGTCCATGGAAGCAGCTATCCAGAAATCAAAAGACGCATTGCGTTGGGCAAATCTGCTGCAAAGGATACAACCCTGACGCACACCTTTCCTGACTTTAAACCACACAGTATCTCCTTGTTCTGTTCAAACAACTGCCTCGTGATCTATATACAGGTCCCTCATGAGCACAATTAAGTGTTCTGGAATTCTCATTCTTCACAATTTATCCATAATTTGTTACGATTCACACAGTCGAATGCCTTTACATAGTCAATATAACACAAGTAAACTTCTTTCTGGTATTCCCTGCCTTCAGCCAGGATCCATCTGATGTCACCAATGATATCCCTTATTTTGCATCCTGTTCTGAATTCGCTTTGAATTTCTGGCAGTTCCTTGTCGATGTACGGCTGCAGGCGCTTTTGGATGATCTTCAGCAAAATTTTACTTGTGTATGATATTAATGATATTATTCGATAAATTGTGCATTCAGTTGAATCACCTTTCTTGGAATAGGCATAAATACAGACCTTTTTCAGTCCATTGGCCAGGTAGCTGTCTTACAAATTGCTTGGCATAGATGAGTGAGCACTTCCAGGGCTGCATCCGTTTGTTGAAACATCTCAATTGGTATTCTGTCAGTTCCTGGAGCTGTGTTTTTTGCCAGTGCCTTCAGTGCAGCTTGGACATCTTCCTTCAGTACCATCGGTTCCTGATCATATGCTACCTCTTGAAATGGTTGGAAGTCGACCAATTCTTTTTGTGGTATAATGTCTCTGTGTATTCCTTCCATCTTCTTTTAATGCTTCCTGCATCGTTCAATATTTTGCCCATAAAATCCTTCACTATTGTAATTCGAGGCTTGAATTTTTTCTTCAGTTCTTTCAGCTTGAGAAATGCTGAGTGTGTTCTTCCCTTTTGGTTTTCTATCTCCAGCTCTTTGCACATGTCATTATAATACTTTACTTTGTCTTCTTGAGCTGCCCTTTGAAATCTTCTGTTTAGCTCTTTGACTTCATCGTTTCTTCCTTTTGTTTTAGCTACATGACTTTCAAAAGCAAGTTTCAGAGTCTCTTCTGACATCCATTTTGGTCGTTTTTTTCTTTCCTGATTTTTAATGACCTCTTTCTTTCTTCATGTATGATGTCCTTGATGTCATTCCACAATTCGTCTGGTCTTCAGTCATTAGTGTTCAACACATCAAATCTATTCTTGAGATGGTCTCTAAATTCAGGTGGGATATACTCAAGGTCGTACTTTGGCTCTTGTGAACTTGTTCTAATTTTCTTCAGTTTCAACTTGAACTTGCATATGAGCAATTGATGGTCTGTTCCACAGTCGGCCCCTGGCCTTGTTCTGGCTGATGATATTGAGCTTTCCCATCATCTCTTTCCACAGATGTAGTCAATTTGATTCCTGTGTGTTCCATCAGGCAAGGTCCACGTGTATAATGGCCATTTATGTTGTTGTAAAAAGATTTTTGCAATGAAGTCATTGGTCTTGCAAAATTCATTTGGTCTCTGGCATCATTTCTATTACAAGGCCATACTTTCCAACTATTGATCCTTCTTTGTTTCCAACTTTCACGTTCCAATCACCAATAATTATCAATGCATCCTAATTGCATGTTTGATCAATTTCAGACTGCAGAAGTTGTAAAATCTTCAATTTCTTCATCTTTGGCTTTATTGGTTGGTGTGTAAATTTGAATAATAATTGTATTAACTGGTCTTCCTTATAGGCGTATTGATATTATCCTATCACTGACAGCATTGTACTTCAGGATAGATCTTGAAATGTTCTTTTTGATGATGAATGCAAAGCCATTCATCTTCAAGTTGTCATTTCCAGCATAATAGACCATATGATTGTCTGATTCAAAATGACCAATAGTAGTGCATTTCAACTCACTATTGCCTAGGATATTGATGTTTATGCATTTAATTTTTGACGATTTCCAATTTTCCTAGATTCATACTTCATACATTCGATTATTAATGTTTCGATTGTTAATGAATGCAGCTTTTTCTTCTCGTTTTGAATCGTGCCATATCAGCAAATGAAGGTCCTGAAAGGTTGACTCTATCCACATCAATAAGGTTGACTCTACTTTGAGAGGCAGCGCTTCTCCAGTCATATTTTGAGCACCTTCCAACCTGAGGGGCTCATCTTCTGACACTATATCAGACAATGTTCCCCTGCTATTCATAAGGTTTTTACTGGCTAATTCTTTTCAGAAGTAGACTGCCAGATCATTCTTGCTAGTCTGTTTTAGTCTGGAAGCTCAGTTGAAACCTGTCTTCCGTGCGTGACCCTGCTGGTGTTTGAATACCAGTGGCATATCTTCCAGCATCACAGCAACATGCAAGCCGCCAGAGTACAACAAACTGACAGACATGTGGGGGACACAACTTTAACCATCATTTTTTTGTGTGTGTGATGATCTTGGACCCTGTGGTGATGCTAAATTCTTCTATTAGTTCTATCAATTTTCTTGTGGAATCTTTAGGGTCATCTATGTATAGGATCATGTCATCTGCAATTAGAGATAGTTTTACTTCTCCCTTTACGACTTGCTTATCTTTTATTTCTCTTTCTCATCTTATTGCTCTGGCTAGGACTTCCAGTACGATGTTGGACAAGTGTGCTGATAATGGCATCCTTGTCTCATTCCCATTCTTAAAGGGAAGGCTCTCAGCCTTTCTTCATTGAGTATAATGGTGGCTGTTGGTTTTGCATACTTGCCCTAAATTGTGTTGAGAAATCAGCCTTCTATTCCTATATTGCTGAGAGTTTTTATCAGGAAAGTGTGTTGAATTTTATCAAGGGACTTTTCTGCTTCAATTAACATAATCATATAGTTCTTTTCCTTTGTTTTATTTATGTGGTGGTTACAAGGATTGATTTTCTAATGAGGAACCACCCTTGTAATCCAGGTATGAATCCCCCTAGTTCATGGTGTATAATATTTTTGATATGTTGGTGATGGTTGGCTAGAATTTTGTTGAAAAATTTTGCATCTATGTTCATAAGGGACATTGGTCTGTAATTTCGTTTCATTGTCATGTCTTTGCCTGGTTTAGGTATCAGGGTTATTCTGGCTTTATAGAAAGAGTTTGTTAACTTTCCTTCCTCTGCTATGTTTTTCAAGAAATTGAGTAGGATTTGTGTCCACTCTCCTCTGAATGTTTGGTAGTATTCTCCAGTGTAGTCATCTGGTCCTGGGCTTTTGTGCGTGTGTGTGTGTGTGTATGGCAGTTTTTAAAAAAAAAATTTTATTGTACTTTAGATGAAGGTTTACAGAACAAATAGTTTCTCATTGAACAGTACACATATTGTTTTATGACATTAGTTAACAACCCCACAATATGTCAACACTCTCCCTTCTTGACCTCCTGTCCCCTCCTGCCCTCTGGTCCTTGTCCCTGGGCTGTTGTGCCCCATTAGTCTCATTTTGTTTTATGGGGCTGTCTAATCTTTGGCTGAAGGATGAACCTCAGGAGAGACTTCATTACTGAGCTAAAAGGAAGTCCAGGGGCCGTACTCTCAGAGTTTCACCAGTCTCTATCAGGCCAGTAAGTCTAGTCTTTTTTGTGAGTTAGAATTTTGTTCTACATTTTTCTCCAACTCTGTCCAGGACCCTCTGTTGTGATCCTTGTCAGAGCAGTCAGTGGTGGTAGCCGGGCACCATCTAGCTGTACTGGACTCAGTCTGGTGGAGGCCAGGGTAGATGTTGTCCATTAGTCCTTTGGATTAATCTTTCCCTTGTATATTGTTTTCTTCATTCTCCTTTGCTCCTGAAGGGATGAGACCAGTGTAGTATCTTAGATGGCTGCTCACAGGCTTTTAAGACCCCAGATGCTACGCACCAAAGTAAAATGTGGAACATTTTCTTTATAAACTGTGTTATGCCAATTGAGCTAGATGTTCCCCGAAAGTCCTCACAGCCCTCCACCCAGTTGTGGCAGTTTTTTGATAACGTCTTCAATCTTTTCTATTGTAATGGGTCTATTTAAATTTTCTCCCTCTGTTTCTGTTAGCTTGGGTAGGTAGTGTGGTTCTAGGAATTTGTCCATTTCATTTAGGTGTCCAAATAGTTTGAGTACAATTTTTCATAGTAATCAGTTATGATCTTCTTTACCTCTGTTGAATCTGTTGTAATGTCACCAATTACATTTCTTAATTTGGTTATTTGCCTCTTCTGGTTCTTTCTTTCATCATTCCAGCCAGTAGTTTGTCTATTTTATTGATCCTTTCAAAGAATCAACTTCTGGTTTTATTGATTCTTTCTACTGTTTTTCTATTTTCTATTTCATTTATTTCTGCCCTGATCTTTAGTATTTCCTTTTTTCTGATAGCTTGTGGCTTTTTCTTCTCTTCCTTTTCTATTTGTTCAAGTTGTCAGTTTAAGTTAATGATTTTGGATCTTTTTTCTTTTTTAATGTAGGCATTTATTGCTATGAATTTACCTCTGAGTACTGCTTTTGCTGTGTTCCAAAGATTTTGATAAGTTGTGTTTTGATTTTTGTTTGATTCTGAGAATTTTTAATTTCACTTTTAATTTCTTCTATGACCTTATAGTTTTTTTTAATAGTGTATTATTTAGTTTCCATGTATTTCTTTATTTTTCCTGTTGATTTCTAGCTTCATACTGTATGATCAGAGAAGATGCTTTGTATGATTTCAATCATTTTAAATTTGTTGAGACTTGTTTTGTGTCCTAGTTTATGATCTATTCTGGAAAATGAGCCAAGTGCACTGGAGAAGAACGTTTTTGGTTCTGATGCTGTGGGGATTGTTCTATATATGTCCATTTGGTCTAATTTGCCTTATGGTTTTATTTAAGTTTTCAATGTCCTTAGTGATCTTCTTTTTAGATGTTCTGTCTATAACTGAAAGTGATGTGTTGAAGTCCCCTACTATTATTGTGGAGATGTCTATTTCTCCTTTCATATTTGTCAGTATTTTTTTCATGTATTTTGATGCATTGCTGTTAGGTGCATATATATTTAAATTGTTATGTCTTCTTGCTGTATTGACCCTTTTATTATTATGTAACGTCCTTCTTTATCTCTTATATTTTTATTTAAAGTCTATTTTAGCTGATATCAGTATGGCCACCCCTGTCTTTTTTTGCTTACTGTTTGCGTGGAGTATTTTTCTCCATCCTTTTATTTCCAGTCTCTTTGTGTCCTTATGTCTAACGTGTGTTTCCTGTAGACAGCAAAAGGATGGATCATGTTTTTTAATCCATTCTACCACTCTCTATTTTTTGCATGAGGCATTTAGGCCATTTACATTTAAGCTTATTACTGAAAATGAAGTGTCTACTTCACTCATTTTACTATCTGTTTTTTGAGCATTTCGTATGTTCTTTTTTTATTCTACTATTGTTTGTTGAACTTGGGCCATTTTATTATCTTTTTTTTTTTACTTGTAATTTTGCATTTTGGTTTTGGTGGGAAAATTCTTGATTATGTGCCTTGGTAGCTCAGCAGCCAAGTGCCCGGCTGCCAACTGAAAGGCCGGGGCCTATGTCCACCAGTCCCTCTGATGGACAAAGCTAGAGCAGGCCTCCTTTGCAAAGACTCACAGCCCTAGGAACCCCACAGGGCAACTCCACTCAGGCCCACAGTGTTGCTATGAGTCAGAATCAATCCAACAGCAGTGGGCTTGGTATCTTCTCCTGAGAATTACTAGAGGATAGTCTTATCCTTAGTTGTTTTTTTCTTTTTTTCAGTGCTGATTCAGGACTTCTAGATGCTTGATCTCTGGAATTCACTATGCATGTGCAGGGTGCGGAGAGAGGGTTAGCTGGTTGCAGACACTGAAGTAAATGGTGTGGCTCCACTTTCTTGTGGTCCTTCTGCACAAGTTCTCCTATGGTGTCCCACTGTGGCTGTCCCTCTGTGTTGCTGTCAGTCTGAAGTATTCCCCTTGCACTGCTGCTCTCGCAGTTCCTCCTGGACCTAGTTCCCATCAGTCTCAGGCCTCAGTGAGATTCAACAGCACTCTCTTACAGCACCACAGTCTCCCTTCACACACTCCCAACTGCATGTCCCGTGAACTCCCATGGCCAATTTGCACTGCCTTAAAAAAATCAGGCTATATATTCCTCAGATTATCTCTCTTTCTGTGTTCTCTGTTTGGGGCATCACCTAGCCCAGTCTTAAAATGGTTGCAATGAGCAAGTGCTCCCAATGTTAGTGGGTGATTTCTCTCAGTTTCTGCCATCCTGGCTCCTCCTCTCCCCTGCTTCTGGACTCACCCTGACTCTCCAACACCTCAGCTGCAATCTAGAGTTCTGAGATCTCAATCTGTGCTTGTTTTTATTTGGTGTACAGTTGGTTAGTTTCTGGGGAAGCAAACGGGGATATCTACTCACTTTGCCATCTTGCTCCACCCTCTCTGAGGTGTTCTTGAAAGGGAGAAATAGAAGACTGTTCTCAGGCTCAACCCTGAGCTTAGTAGTCTCCAAAGAGGACAAGAAAGATATTCTCCCAGATCTTGGTCTGGGAATGGGTTGGAAAATGCACTTGCTGTGGTATGATTGCCTGAGTTTCTCTTATTTCTTTACAAGTTCTAGCTGGATTGAAGGGCAGGAGATATCAGTCCTAAGAGAGGAGGAAGGATGGCTGATGATGTATACATGTGTGCACACGTGTGCGGGCACCTCCTCCCCCCACAAGATTGTAGTGTGGTTTTGGTGTCCAGTACATTGATGTGTTGAACTGGCCCGTATACTGATGTGCTCTCTACCTCCTGACTGTGTTTGAGCCTGGAGAAACTTGGGGGCAGGTGCACTGGTTTTCTAGGGTCATGGGGTGGGGCATCTTTGAGCACGTTGTTGACTGCCTAATGTGGATTCCTAGAGAACAATGGGAAGATGAACCTTCTTCTTTCCCCGCCATCCATACCTGAAAATTCTACTGGGGTGCCTTCTTGAAGTTTAGAAACAAGTAGAATATTGTAATAGGGATCAAAGAAGTTCACTTGAGGTACTGGCCAGAATCAATGTTACTTCCATTTTCAAAAATTAATACCATATTTCCTGTAATTCAATCTCCTTTTCTCTCTCCCAAATCTCTGTTGCTGATAAAAAATAATCATTACTGCCTTTGTCAGACTTTTAACTATGTATGATACATACCATCTGCAGGTTTCTCAGAATTTTAAGATTTTAATGAAGTTTTATTATTTGTTCATTTTTATCAGTCTCATACATACCAATCATTACTATGAGGACTTAGCTCAGATTTCTTCAAAACATCTGGAAGAGGACTGGTTCAATCTCATGTACATTGTTGATTTTGAAGTTGAATCAGGAATTTTTTTTGAAGATTTGTACAATTTTCCCTCATTGATTATGCTCTAGAATATTCTTGTCCATTGCTTAAATATTATTCACAATGTGGTCTTCCCTATCTACTAATACTAGTGATTTTTATTGATCTTGCTATTTTTGGGTGTTCATCTTAGAAAAACATTGGGATGAAGGAGTGAAACAGACAGGAATAACCCTGATTGACATGAAATATTATCCCTCTCTTCTCTGATTTCCTATTATTGTTTGTGAATTTCTGATTTTAAATTTGGCTAAGTACATTGCTTCTCTACTTTTTTCTAGAAAAGACCATAAACTCCCTGTGTGTCAGGATCATGTATTTTCATCTGTGTCTCCAGTACTTGTCACATAAGTGCCCACTAAATGCCAGATAAATTAATCAATGAATGATTTTAGTCCAATTAAGTTAATCACAGACCAGTGATAGAAGCCGTCTTGAATTCTGCAAAGAACTAACTAGGAGATGCAGGCAAATCTTTTTCTTCATATAGTAAAGGTCAATGTCCCTAAGTTAATATTTTTGTTCCTCTCTGTATACAACCATAAACATTATATTTCTATACGGATAGAGTCTATATAGAAACCACACTTGATGTATAATTCCTATTTCTGGTAAAACTCCTCACTGCACAGAGAGACAGCATGGGGCAGGAGAAACGATACAGACTTTGTAGTTATACAGCAGTAGATTTGAGTACTGGCCTCATCTCTTCCCAGGATGAAACTTGAGTACGCTGTCAGTGCTCTGAAACTAAAATGGAGATATTAATGAGAAGCAAACAAGATAACATTTAGTGACTAACAAGACCTCCAAGGCACTGCCTGACCTGGTCCTAATCAGCCCTACCAACCTTTTCTCACACAATTTTCCCTCGTTTTCTGAATTTCACTTACTCTATCTTCCCTCAGCTTTTCAAAAGCTCCAAGCTCCTACCCACCCACCACAGGACCTTTGTACATGTGTTCCCTCTGCCTTCCCCACTCTTTCTCTAGTTAATTCTTGTTCATGCTTTAGATCTCAGCTAGCACATCACTTCCTCAAAGAAACTATTATGGATTGAATTGTGTCCCCCCACCCCCCCAAAGATATGTTGAAATCCTAACTCTTATGTGTATGAATGTGACCCTGTTTGGGAATAGGGGATTCCTTTGTTATGTTAATCATGCCATACCAGAGGAGGGTGGGTACTAAACCTAATCACTTCTGAGAAGTTTCTTATAAAAAGGAAAAACAGACACAGAGAGATACACACTCAGGGCGAATAGACTATGTGAGATGCATCTACAAACCCAGGAATGCTAAGGAATACTGGCAGCTATTAGAAGCCGAAAGAGACAAGGAAGGACTTTCCCTTGGAAGGACTTCTAGACTCCTGAACTGTGAGACAAAAATTTGTGTTCTTTAAAGCCACTCATTGTTACTGCAGCCTAGGAAGCTAAGACAGAAGCCTTCCCTGATTTCCTCCAATTTAGTGAGATCCCCCTGGAAGGTGCACTCTGAACTTCTTAAAACTTACCACTATTGGCATTTAAAAATAATTGTGCCATTAATGGTTGAATTCCCCCACCTTCCACCCATGGAATGTAAGCTCTGCCATGAGGGCAGGATTGTGCCTATTTTATTCATCTTTGTATCTGCAGTATTTAGAAGAGTCCCTGACACAAAGTAGGAGCTTCATAAATGTTGCTGGATGAATGAATAAATGAATGAAAAGTAATTAAATAAAATCAAAACCCAAACTATGTGCTCAATTTCCACCCCACCTTCCCAATTGTAAAAAAGGATAGTGAGAAAAATAGAGTTCATGATTAGAATGGGTGCTTCTTGACCTCTTTCAGCCATCTCAGCCATCTGAAAATTTCTCCCTAGGCCATTCCTCTGAGTCCATGATTCTCAAATTTTACTCTACAGCAGAAATACCTGGGTAGCTTTTTATAGCTGCAGGTAGAATTTCAATCACTGTGCGGTGGGTCTTGTACACTAGCATTTTAAGATGCTTTCCAGGTGATTCTAATGTGTAACCAGGGTTGAGAACCACTGTTTAGGTTAAGGAATTATTTTGAAAACACTTATTAAAATTCAAGATTCTCTTTGTCTGTGTAAATCTTTGTATGTCTGTTGAAGTGGGCTAAACACTTCAGCATATCTGCCACCACTTTTGCACAAATTGATCAGATTGAACTTCTGAGAAATGGAGGGAGGAGGGAACAGTCATAAGGCTAATAAATTTTGATAGTGGGGAAGTTTGGGGGGCAATGTCCAAAATGTAGCACAAGCCCATGTGGGCAGGATCAGGTGGGACTAAACCTCATATTCTTCCCAAAGTTGCCCAGGACAGGCTTTGTCCAAATACGCCAGAGTTATTATTATTTCCATGGAGGGAATCACACTGCGCTAGTCCTGGATCTGCCTTTTCCTAGATGAAACAACACTGGAATGGGTTTCTAGTGTGAGAATAGCTTCAAGGACATTGTCCCTGGGAGGTGCTACAGAGGGAGTAATCTGAATGTGCCATGGCCAAGGATTTTGAAAGCCAGTTGGCAAACATTATGAGAAAGAGCAAGCACGATTTGGCTTCAAAGAATGAATTCATGGAGCTTTATTAAAATAAAAAGTAAAAGAGAAAAAATACAGAATAATAATTTGGGGGCATAAAAGCTCTCTGGGGTAACATAAATGCTAAATCTTCGAAATCTGTTAAAGCAGGTGTTGGCAAACTATGGTCCATGGGCCAAATCCTGCCTGCTACCTGTTTTTGTATGACTTGTTAAGAATGGTTTCTATATTTTCAAATGGTTGAAAAATAATCAAAAGAAGATTAATACTTCATGATTCATGAAAATCATATGAAATTCATGTTTCACTGTTCATAAATAAAATGTTACTGGAACACAGCCATACTCATTCATTTACTACGGTCTATGATTGCTTTCATGCTATAATGTCAGAGTTTGGTTGTTGTGACAGAGACCAGGTGACCCACAAAACCTAAAATATTTAATTTCTAGCCATTTACAGAAAAAAAATTCCTTACTCCTGTGTTAATGAATCAGAAGTGGAACTGGCTAGAAGGGTTAACCATGGGTGAAAAACAGGCATGAGAAACAAAGAGAAAGGAGGATAAAAATATCATCGTAATGATTGTTTACTGAGTTCCAGGCACCTTATGCACTATGTCACATTTAATCCTCTCAACAATCTTTGAGGTAGAGTCAGGGTCCCAGCAAAACACAGATGCACGCTCAAATTAAGATAATTGGAAGTGGGTTTAATAAATGTACTATTTATAAAGGTGAGGGCAAAGGTGGGACGCCATAAGAGATAGTGCATTATCCCAAGACTAGTAACAAAGGAACTAATACCACCTCTGTCCCTGAAGGGTTGATGGGAAAGAGAAGTTTCCAGAATCCAGAAGGAGAAACTTATGTAGATGGGGTCACTGTGAGAGGAGCAGTGACCTTCGGTTGAAGGACGCAGTTAGGCAGATAGGACACCCCAGGGAAGGAGCCAATGAGCAAATACCCTGCCGTCAATCTTCTCCCTTTCTCCCATCTCCTGCTGGGGCAGGAGCCTGATGTGCCCATGCAGAACCAGAAAGCAAAGGAGCCATACAGGTCAGTCTCCCAGGACAAAAAGAAGAATAGTGAAGTTTTGTGGGGGGATCTGCAGGGACAAACAGAAAATATCCTGCACAGGTGGATAACACGTCATCATTGGCCCCTACTTGCCCACAATTCTACAAATGATGAAGTTTAGGTTTAGTGACGTTAAACAGCATCCCTCAGTAATTGCTGAGCTGGAATTTGAACACAGCCACTCTGATTCTAGGACCCATTCTCTTAGCTATTGTGTTTTTCTGAGTTGAGATGGAATGGACTATAGAGATAATCTAGCTTTCCTCTCTTTCAATTCATGAATGGATTTTGAAGTATAATTTTCAGGTTGTCCTTTGGCTGCTATTTGAATAATCCCCTACATAGGGGCCAATTATAGTCTTGTGGTCATTTTTCTCTCCACTAGAGGGTCATCTTGTGACTGGAAAGTTCTTCCTTAGATTGGACTAAGTATCTGGAGGTCACATTTACTAATTTAAAAAATATCAAATGTATTTTCTTTATTGATACATAGAAATCTGAAGCTCTGAATTTTCTTCCTCACCCACTTTCTTATGTTTTTCTCTTCAGAGTTACTAGGGAAATTCTTCTATTATTATCTTCATTTCTGTGGCCCCTTAGTGCCCTTTATTGTATTTAGTTTTATGATTATTTTTATGGACACTCCCTCCTCTAACCAGATGGTCACTTCCCATATCCTCCTTCATCAGTCAAAATTGCAACCTTTAATCAGAAAGGACCAGGGTACAACTTGGGCTATAAGATTTTCTTTAAAAAAAAAATTGAAGTCTTAAAAGTCATGGGAGGCACCCCCTAATAGGATGACTATGGTAAAAAAAAAAAAAAAGACAATAACAAATGTTGGTTAGGATGTGGAGATTGGAACCCTTATCCATTGGTGGTGTGAATGAAAAATGGTACAACCATGGTGGAAAACAGTTTGGCAGTATCCTCAAAAAGTTAAACATAAAGCTACCATATGACCCAGCAATCCCAATCCTAGGTATATACCTGCCTTAGGCTGGGTTCCCTAGAGAAGCAAAATAAGTAAAGCATATAAATATACATATATATAGAGAGAGAAATAGAGAGAGAGAGAGATTTATATCAAGGAAACAGCTCACGTGATAGTAGAGGCTAGAACATCCCAAGTCTGTGGATCAGGATAGAAATTTTTCCTGCTCCACACAGCCGCAGGGGCTGGCAAACCCAAGATCAGCAGGCTGTAGAACAGGACTCTTGCTCACAGGCTATGAAGATCGATGAATCCCAAGATCGGCAAGTAAGCTGCTAGCTCAAGTCCCACTGATATCATTCAGCAGATTGAATTATGGGGTGATCACATATCAAATTTCAACAGGGAAGTGATCACAACATTATACAACTGCCAAAGCACTGAGAATCATGGCCCAGCCAAGTTGACACACAACCTTAACCATCAAAGTACTCAAAAGAACTGAAAGTAGGAACAGAACAGAAACTTGTATATCAATATACATTATAGCACTATTCACAGTAGTCAAAAGATGGAAACAACTTAAACGTCCATCAATAGATGAATGGATAAACAATATGTGATGTATACATACAATGGCATATTACTCAGCCGTAAAGAGAAATGAAGTCCTGATACATGTTACAACATGGATGAACTTTGAAAATATTATGCTGTGTGAAATAAGTCAGTCACAAAAGAACAAATATTATATGATCCAAATTATATGAAATATCTAGAATAGGAAAATGCATAGAGATCAAAGTTTATTAGTGGTTGCCAAGGGTGGGAGGGAGAGGGAAAGAGGGAGTCATTGCTTAGGGGGCATTGAGTTTCTGTTAACGCTGGTGGAATAATTTGGAAACAGATAGTGGGGATGGTTGCACAACACAATAAACGTAATCAAGGTTACTGAATTGTGCATGTACAAAATGTTGAATTGACAAGTATTTTGTTATACATGTATTCTACCACAATAAAACAGACTAAGAAACAAAAAAGTCATGGGAAGTAGATCATCTGGTCTTTGGTGGCTGCCCAGTTCCCATGTGAATCAGCAGAAGTGGGCTCAATGAGAGTGATGCAGCTTAGCAGGCTTTGCATTGTGTCTCCCACACACACCAGGAAGAAGGCTTACCTTGTTCCTGGTTACATCAGGCCCACAGAGCTGCTTTTTGTATGCCACAGTGGGAAGATATGCTGCGCACCCTCCTTTGCTGGGTGTGATAACAGGATACCTCAAACCTACTAGTGCTTATAAACTAAACAACCAAACCAAACCGGTTGCCGTCAAGTTGATTCTGACTCATAGCGACCTTATAGAACAGAATAAAACTGCCCCATAGAGTTTCCAAGGAGCTCCTGGTGGATTTGAACTGTCAACCTTTTGGTTAGCAGCTGTAACTCTTAACCATTACGCCACTAAGGTTTCCATGGTGCTTGTAAGTGCTTCTTATTGTTCCATGGAACATAAGATGTGATTTCCTTTTCAGAATATTCTAGGACTTGATGAAACTTTGTGGACTCTAATAATGTTGATGATGATCATAGTGATAGTAACAATGAATAGTTATTAAGTGCTTAATCCTCAGTATACCAGGAATAACTCTTACCATTTTCCATCTGGGTCCAATGGACCCTTTTTAAGTTTTTATATTTTTAAGTCATTTTGTAAGTAATTTACAGAAGTAAAAATATAGGGATTGCAAAAAAACAACTTTATTAGAAATTTTAATATAGAAAACTCCAATTTTTTATTCCATATTTTTCTGACTTTGAAGGTATACATACCTAGAATGGACAAGTTCCTTTTAATGCCATTAACTGGTCGTCAACTTCATGCTGATTCTGGAACATATTCATCTTGTAAATACCGATTCCAGGTTTCAAATGCACCTCTAAAAGATTTAGCTTACCATGACTTCTGATTTTAACTTTTTTCAGTTACATAATCAAAATACAATACTTTTGAAAAATTTGATGGCTCATAATTTTGGTGAAGAGACACAACAGCCATCTTCTTTGTTCCATAATTGCAAAATATTTTTATTTTTACATTTATAAGGACCAATTAGAATGCTGAATTCAATGAATTTTTTGGTTTCCACACTTCTATTTTCTTCCATTCACCTTTCTATACACAGCTGCCTTGTCCATGTATGACCCATATCAAGCAAATTTTGGTGCATAATCTTCATAAAAGATGAAATAATATTGTCACACATCTTTTCCACAAACCAGAATGGTCTGGGTTCTGGTCACAAAATATTGCATGATAAGCTCTTCCTGTTGAGTGAATAACTCAACGAGAACACCATGTTTTCTTTTTGTCCCTAGAAATACACTGTCCACTCACTGACTCTTTTTTATTTTTTAATTGTGTTTTAGATGAAGTTTTGCAGAGCAAATTAGTTTCTCATTAAACAAGTAATACACATATTGTTTTGTGACATTGGTTGCCAACTCAACAATGTGTTAACACTCTCCCTTTCTTAATCTTGGGTTCCCCATTTCCATTCATCCAGCTTTCCTATCCCCTCCTACCTTCTTGTCCTCGCCCCTGGGTTGGTGTGCCAGTTTAGTCTCATATACGTGGTTGAGCTATGTGTATTATTGTTTGTTTTATGGGCCTGTCTAATCTTTGGCTGAATGGTGAACCTCAGGAGTGACTTCAGTACTGAGTAAAATGGTGCCCAAGGGGCCATACTCTCCAGTCTCTGTCAGACCAGTAAATATCGTCTTTTTTTGTGAGTTTGAATTTTGTTCTACATTTTCTCCAGCTCTGTCCAGAGACCCTCTATTGTGATATCTGACAGAGCAGTCAGTGGTGGTAGTCGGGCACCATCTAGCTGTGCTGGACTCAGTCTGGTGGAGGCTGTGGTAAATATGGTCCATTAGTCTTTTGAACTAATCTTTCCCTTGTGTCTTTGGTTTTCTTCATTTCCTTTGCTCCAGATGGGATGGGACCAGTGGAGTATCTTAGATGGCTGCTCACAAACCTTTAAGACCCTAGACAGTGCTCAACAAAGTAGGACGTAGAACATTTTCTTTACAAACTATGTTATGCTAATTGAGCTAGATGTGCCTCTAGACCATGGTACCCAGCTCTCAGGCCAGTAATTCCATCCCTCAGGAAGTTTGGATGTGTCTATGAAGCTTCTATGAATTTGTGTTGGTCAAGTTGTTCTGACTTCCTCAGTATTGTGTACTGTCTTACCCTTCACCAAACACCCATTGATTATTGAGTTTGAGAAAATTCATCTAGGATACCATCATCTGAAGAATCATAGTCTGAGATTTCACTTATGCCATTGATTTCATCATTAGATCCGGAGTGTGGTTGTCTCTTTGTATTAATGTTCTGATTTGTCTAATAACTGTGAAACATGTTCCTTTGTAAATTTTATCTTTGCTACTATGGGTCGAAAATAAAAATTATGAATTCTCAACTGTGTTCACTGAAAGATTGAAAAAAAACTACAAAGATGGTGTCTTCAGTCTTCTCTTAAACCTTCTTGAAAGATGCTGACATACTTTGGACAAAGCAACAACAAAACTTGTTGATGTAATGGTGGTGGTTTATTTCATTATTGCATCATTTTAGGCAATTCCATCCTTTTTTGATTTCATAATATTTTAGGGTTTTTTAGCATGTTGTTAGGTGCTGTCAAGTCAGTTCTGACTCATAGCAACCTTATGTACAACAGAAAGAAACGCTGCCCAGTCCTGCGCCATCCTCACAACCCTTGTTATGCTTGAGCTCATTGTTGCAGCACTGTGTCAATCCATCTCATTGAGGGTCTTCCTCTTTTTCGCTGACTCTGTACTTTACCAAGCATGATGTCCTTCTCCAGGGACTGATCCCTCCTGATAACATGTCCAATGTATGTGAGACGTAGTCTCACCATCCTTGCTTCTAAAGAGCATTCTGGCTGTACCTCTTTCAAGACAGATTTGTTTGTTCTTTTGGCAGCCCATGGTATATTCAATATTCCTCACCAACACCATAATTCAAAGGCGTCAATTCTTCTTCAGGCTTCCTTATTCCTTGTCCAGCTTTCACATACATATGAGGTGATTGAAAACGCCATGGCTTGGGTCAGGCGCACCTTAGTCTTCAAGGTGACATCTTTGCTTTTTAACACTGTCAAGAGGTCTTTTGCTGTAGATTTGCCCAATGCAATGTGTCTTTTGATTTGTTGACTGCTGCTTCGCCATGGGTGTTGATTGTGGATCCAAGTAAAATGAAATCCTTGACAATTTTTTTTAGCATAGTTGGGAATAATTCATGAGTAATGATCAAATAATGCCTAGGATGATGAACAGTGAAATATTTCAAGATACAGGAAAAAGATCACTAAGCTTCCATAATATATCTTGGATTTATAGAAATTGCAAGACAGAATGAGTTTTACTCAGTTTTTTAATAGAACAAAGTTTCTCTTTGTTCTTTAGAAAACTTGTAAGAAAGAGTAAAAATAATGAAATACCAATATTTCAAACAGATAGAAGTGCTCAAAAATGAAACTCAAAAGATAAAATGGGGTCCCATGTTCCCCGTGTTATACCTATGGTTAACATGTGTCAGATACTATGCTAAGAAATTTATGAAAATGACAAAATCCAGTTAGTGGATTAAGAAAAACAGTAACGTTATTTAATGCTTATTATGTGCCAAATGCCTAGTGATCTTATCTCAATCATCATCACCATCATATGAGTTACAACTGTTTTCAAGTAGATGAGGAAGGGTTACAGAGAGCAAGTAACCTGCCCAAGATCACAACTGGTAAATGGCAGAGCTGGATTAGAACTCAGGCAGAACGATCCCAGAGCTTTTCATATTACGTGAGATGTGGCCGGTCAGGGAAAGCATCCAATGGTGCTGAGGCTTCCTTTACCTGTCTGTGCCATGCACTTCACTACTACTTTCCAAACTCATAATGTGGTTTGGGATTCCCTATCTACCTTTGTGGAATCTCTCTCTCTCTTTTTTTTTTTTCGTGATTTCTTCCAAGACTCTTTCTTTGAAAATCTTACAGGTAAAATCAAATGCATTTTTGGCCAAAGTAGCTGCTGACACACTCAGAAAAGAACATAAGCCTGCTGATGCCTCAAAAGCGAGAGGAAAACAGTCCCAAACCAGCCATTCTTCTGTGTCTCCACTGGACTTGGCTCTATGTGACCTTGTCATACAGACTCCAGTTGTGAACGGCCGTGACATCTTCCACCACCCGATTTGCCATTAATTGGCCAGGTGGTGGTAATTCTCACTAATTTGTACAGTTCCATAGAGGTCAAGCCCAATTTGATTTTATTATGTTTTTGAGGAAAGTAACATGTGATTAGCTGGATGTTGGTGGAATTGTTTTTTGCAAGTTGAGTGATGGAAAGAGAATTCTAAGTATGTATGCTATCTAAATACCTTTAAAAATGAAACATACAGATAAGCATTATTGTTCTACTTTTAAAAAAATTACATTGATGTGAATACACAAGGAGAATATGAGTAGGCATCAGAATAATATCCATTATTTAAAGTGGAAAATAAAATATTACTCTTCACAATTCAAAGATAAATTTATTTAGGATGAGGATATAATTGGGGTAAAGACTATGGAGAATGTTCTCTCTTAGAGCTGTAGTTCCTGCCTGGACCAGCTGAGGGCAGTTGTTCTAGTTAGAGTGATTGTCTGCCTAGATCCCACTTATGATGTCTAGCAATGGTCATTTTGAGTAATTAGGAGAAAGAATATCTCTACCACTTAGTGGGCCCAGTTAGGGTGAAGGGTGACAACAAGCACCCCAGACTCTCTATTTGTGGTGTTTCTTAAAGTAATCCTAGGATCTCCTGAGATGAAGCTGAAAGTACGGATTCCAGGACCTCACCCAAGACCAAGTAAATTAAAATTCTTCAGGCTATTCTTTTTATAAAGAAGCCTGAACATCACTGTTCTGCTAGTTTCTTTTCAAGTGGAAGGAAGGAGTTGAAGGCAATAGAACAAACCAGACCAAGATTAAATGCCAGGATTTATGGGATTGTTATAACATGAGCGGGGCAAATGGGCGAGCACTCGGCTACTAACTGAAAGGTTGGCAGTTCAAATCCAGCCAGAGGTGCCTCAGAAGAACAGCTTGGCAATCTACTCTAGAAAGGTCATAACTATTGAAAACCTTATGTGCAGTTCTACTCTGAAACACATGGGGTTGCCATGAGTTGGAATCAGCATGACAGTAATTGGTTAATAGCATTATGTAGGATCTGATGTAGGATCCAGGAAGTAGGAATGCAAGAGGAAGAGTAGTCTAATGGAGGGGTATCTCAGGACAGTGCTAATTTACTAGCTTCATTGGGAGTGCAAACCTTGGAAGCAGAAGCGAGGCATACAGAGTCAAAAGAACACAAGGTTAGGGACTTGAGGAGCCTGAGACACGAAAGCCATTGGGGCTAGGGGGAGGGCAATGAACCTCATCACCTGGAGGGCTCAGGGATGCACCACAGTACATACTGTAACAGCAATAAGCCTTCCTCCACTTGTACTTGGCATCAAGGTTAAACTCACAAACTCAGTTTCCTGCTGTGTCTCTTTCTTTTTCTAGGCTCCAAGTAGTAGCAACCTAAGAAGGTCCTGTTAAAACCCAGCACCCAAGTTTCTGATATAGGGATCTCTGCAATGTAAGAGGCTCCCTCAGGGCTCCAAGAACAGACTTGCTAGATAGAGCTGATCAAGGTGAAACCCAATCAATCAACTACCTGGCCCAAGCCCATGGTGGGGAGAGCTTTTAAGTAGTGGGACCAAATAAACAAGCATACTTCCTCAAACTCCAAGCAGGAAATGGGAAGGAATGTTCTTGGGGTGAATTAATCTTTGGGGATTTTCCTATATATTCTTCCACAATTCCAAAACAATTATTATAAAAGGGATGCAAATGTTAATAACTTTAAAAAGTTATTGGTGAATCTGCTTATTTTTGCAAAAAGAAACACAAGAAGATTAAGCCGGAAACTAATGAAATCGGTTTTCTTTTTTTTTTTTTTTATTGATGTAATTTAATGAAGTTTACATTTCAAGTTAGTCTCCCATACAGAATTTTCTTTTCTTTAACATACATTGTTATGAGACCCGAACTGCTCACCCCACTCTGCGACAGCACACTCCTTCCCTCCGCCCCTGGTTCCCCATGAACATTCAACCAGCTCCTTACTCTCTCTGCCTTCCCCTCTAACCTCTGGAAAGAAACCACCCCTTTGGTCTCTTATATCTACTTGTCTAAGAGGCACATTCTTCACGAGTATCACTTTATGTCCCACAGACCAGTCCAATCCCTGTCTGAAGAGGTGGCCTTGGAAATTGTTTTAGTTCTGGGGTGATGGAGAGACCAGGGGCCATGCCTTCCAGGGCACCTCCAGTCTTGGTCAGACCATTAAGTCTGGTCTTCTTACTAGTATTTGAGTTCTGCATCCCATCGTTCTCCTGCTCCATCAGGGACTCTCTGTTGTGTTCCCCCTCAGGGCAGTCATTGGTGGTAGCCAGGTACCATCTAGTTCTTCTGGTCTCAGACTGATGAAGTCTCTGGTTTATGTGGCCCATTCTGTCTCTTGGGCCAATACTTTCCTTGCGTCTTTGGTGTTCTTCGTTCTCCTTTACGCCAAGTGGTTGAGACCAATTGATGCATCTTAGATGGCTGCTTGCAAGCTTTTAAGACCCCAGACGCCACTCACCAAAGTAGAATGCAGAACATTTTCTTAATAAGGTTTGTTATGCCAATTGACATAGATGTCCCCTGAAGCATGGTCCCCAGACCCCACTTCCCTGCTACTCTGTCTCTCAAAGTATTTGATTGTCTTGAGGAAACTTCTTAGCTTTGGTTTAGTCCAGTTGTGCTGGCTTCCCCTGTAGTGTGTGCTGTTCTTCCCTTCACCTAAGATCATTCTTATCTACTATCTAGTTAGTGAATAACCCTCACCCTCCCTCCGCACTCCCATAACCATCAAAGAATGTTTTCTTCTCTGTTAAAACATTTTCTTGGGTTCTTATAATAATGGTCTCATACAGTATTTGTCCTTCTGTGCCTGACTAAATTCATTCAGCATAATAAGTTCTAACTTCCACCAAGTTATATGATGTTTCACAGCTTCATCATTGTTCTTTAT
>NW_004443965.1:13818984-13836590 GCF_000243295.1 Trichechus manatus latirostris
TGTGCACTAGTTTGATTTTTGACACCTTTTGATCTCTAATGTCCTGTCACCAGGTAGTTGGTTCTGTAACTAAGTACGTGCACGGTGGAGTTCATTAAAATTTCTTATATGGGATCAGCTCAGGTGTGCAGGCAGTCGATCTCCAAGTGTGTGATGCAGGCTCTCACCCCCAGTCCTAAGAGGCATGGGTGATTGGTGCAGGAACTGGACTCTGGCTGTGGTAGGGGATCACGCGCTGAGCCAGGCAGGGGGCCGACGGCTTCCCCTGAGAGTCTGAAAGAAAAGCCTGTCCCTATTCTCTAGGGTGAATAGGTGGGTGAGTTTTGCAGCCGGGCTAAGAGCGCCCCACTATGTTGGCTGCAAAGACTCGAGGGCACCACTTTTTCCTCAACTCCTGAAGCAGGTGACTAGGCACTTTAGGAACTATCATCAGTCCTCAAGACCCTGCTGCAGATAGATAAAAGTGCCTAGTTGAGGGGCATGGCTGTTTCGAGGATCACAAATCTGCCAGTTCACAGCTGAAGCAGTTGAAGTTAAACTTCAGATGTTTGCCCTGTTGTACCGTGGTAGCGAGGGCTAACGCTGTTGCGATGGGTCCCCACAAGTCTATACAGTGGTGTATGGCACTCAGAGTCTGCGGAACCCTGATTTCTATGGCCAGCAAAGGAGTTGTGCCAACCCTGTGTTCCTGGCCTAGGGGAGCCAGCAGCTTATTTGTTCCCTCTCCAAGGCCAGGAGAATGGGTCAGGGCACCTTTTGGGATCTATTTCCGGCCCAGAAGACTCCTGGTGCAGAGCGGGGAGGTAAGCGTTAAAAGGAAGAGAGGTTTTTCCCAAATCCAGTGCAGAGCGCAGATGTAGGCGGTAAAAGGGAGAGACGGTTTTCCCAAATCCAGTGTAGAGTGCAGAGGTAGGAGGTAAAAGGGAGAGAGGTTTTTCCCAAATGGGCTTTTTTTTCTTTTTAACTTGCAGCAAAAGGGTGTGTGCATGTACTTACCCTAGCCTCTTGGGAGCTGCTCTTCACTGGTTCGGAGTGTCCAAGCAGAATCTCTGCTGCCGGGTCTCTCTCAATGTGGAAACTGCTTCTGGAGCGTGTGCACAGCACAGCTGTTTGCCTGCTTCACCGGGGCTCCGCGTGGCTGTGTCTCTGCTGTGTCACCGCCGGGCGCTTAGCGCCCCTCACCTCTTCCAAACGGTCTTCCTCTCCGGTATGACTCAGATGGATTTCTTAACCTTGCCTTGTTCAGGGTTGCCAGATGTTCACATAGAGTCAAATCACTTGTTTTTCCAGGTCTTTGTTGTAGGAGGGATATAGGAAGCGTCTAACTAGTCCGCCATGTTGACCACGCCTCCTAAAATCGGTTTTCTATAGTGGTGTATGGTAATAAAGTTCAAGGATTAGAGAAGAGGATGGGATTCCTCTGAGTATAACTTTTAATTTAATTTTGACTTTTAAACTGTATTAATGGTTTACATTTGCAAGACATGAAATATCAACAAGGATGGAAAATACGTGAAATGAATTCAAACCAAAAAACCTAGCTATATCCAATAGATAAAAATCATGCATTAGAAAAATTATTCAGGTCACTTTTGAACACAGTATTTTGACTGTATACGTCCAATATGATGGTTTCTGAGAAAAAAAAATTAAACTACCAGGAAATCTTGAAATTAATTTAATAGGTTGTTGATAGTAGTAATGGTGGAGCAACTGAAACTATAATGTGTATTGCAGGAGTAGGCAAATGAATAAAAATATTGAGGTTGTTGGCAACCTGGGTTCTCACTGTGGGAGATGGGAGATACAGATATGGAATGGGAGTAATGATTCTTATCTAGTCAATTATTACTATAATGGTTATAAAACAGTAATTTTCTATTTCTAACTTTCTCTCTTATTTATTAGTTGGTATTCTTATATAAAGAACTTTCCCTTCTCCTTCCCCAATGTGTTATAACCATTTCTGACATTAGTCATTTTGGTGCTTAAATTATCCCAGTTTTCCCAGTGGGAGTCCCTTCAAGCTGGATCCTATGTCCTCTTGACATATCTGCATCATACTAAGAAATAAATTTTTTAAAATACAATGAGTTTATATTGACAGTGTTAAGGTCAATCCAACACCATGAAACAAAATGAAAACAAACCAAAAAGGAGACCAAAGCAAAGAGACATATCAAGTAAAAGGAATTTGAGATCCTGAATTAAAATGAGTTGAATGAGAAAAGCCTTGAAAGGCTGGGTTAAGACTGACCCATAAACTTTTAACCTCTGTAGGACATCCTAGAAGGTTTCAGAAGGAAGTGCTGCATGGGAAGTTGGCCAGGAATAAATGGCAGAAAACAGAAGAACATCTAGAGCAGCAGCCTCACTTACAGTGATTTAGGACCTGCAAGCCTTGGGATTTTAATGATGCCACCATTTGTTTTAAACATGTATATAACATCATTTTATTTCATATCCATACTTTACAAAAACAAAAACAAAAAAAAACAAAACCCAGCTCGATCCCAATCCCAATCAATCAATGGAAAGCCCATTTATTGGCTTGCCTGGCAGCTGGATTTTAGTCCAAAACTCCTCTTCATGAGTGATTTCAACTCTTCCTCCTTAATCTTGCTGTGGAATCACAGTTTAACAAATGGTGGGAGGGTAAATCTAAGGTATCTAGTGATCAGCAATGTGGCTTATTTTTTGTCAAGTATGACTTTGTCATTTTTATCTGATGCTTACCAAACAGCTTCACACAAGAACAGGTTTGCTTCACTGGGCCCCCCTACCACAGCTCCCAATACACATTTGTATTCCTGGCATCTTGCTCTTGTTTGATGAGTTTTAGGGGCCTCCAATTCTTGTGTTGTCCCCAGGTGTAAAACAAAGACTGCTTTAAACTGATAACAACACAATTTCTCTGTCCTATAGACAGTCATTTAAACACTTCGATATGTGGCCACTGCCATGAATTCAAGCAATGGAAATGACATCATTATCAACCAACTCTTTATGATGAAAAATGAACCACATTAGGAAACAGTCTGAACCCAGGGAAACTTCCGTGATCAATCATCACAATTATAATATGCTGGTCTCTTATGTAAATCCAGCCCACAGAGAAGCCAGGTTTGGGTGGAAGAGTTGGGGGAGGAGAAATCCTGTGGAAAGGGAACATTAGCACAATATAATTAAGCACAAGGGAAAGCTCCAGATAATATATGTTTCTCAGGGGACCATTTTGTGCCTTAGGGACCCTGACAGATCTAAGCTGAAAGGGTTGCATCATCATCAATAAAAGCATTTGTTAAATGCCCAGAGCTACACAGAAACAGACTAGGCTTTGTGCTGCATGAAGTTAGTTGAGCAAGGCCAAGTCCTTGCCTCTGGGAGCTTGAGCCCTGGGTGGGACCTCAGTGATTGGCGGGAGCATGGGCATCCCCTTGCTGCAGGGACACTGTCACAATCAACAGAAGATTGTGTTACAGCTCCCGGGTGCCTGGCTTCTCTCATTTGACTTCAGTCCCTTCTGGCCATGAGTCCATTCCAGGGCTGTATGGCCAGCCACAGGTTCATGATGGCCTGAGGATGAGGGAGAAAGGAATAGGACTGTCACCACCCACCTGCAAGAACTCGGGTTGTTCTCAGAGAGGTGGGACTTTAGTGATGAATCTTGTCTTTATCAAGGGGCACATATCACTGCTCCTGGCCAGCATCACCTGTCTGCAAGTAGTCCTTAGTTAGAATCTGTGTTTTTCTATTCTCCTTTTCTCAAACTTAGAAAAGAGGCAGGCGTGTGTGTGTTAATGTGTGTGTGAAGAGATACAAGAGACGAGGAAGGACAAAGAGAGAATCGATGTAGCTGTGTTGGTCCCAGAGAATTGCAGAGAACATACTTATCAAGGCTTTTCGTAGAGGCCTTCCACCAGCCAGTTGCCATCAAGTCAATTCTGAGTTATGGCAACCCCATGTGTGTCAGAGTAGAACTGCGTGCTATAGGTTTTTCAATAGCCGATTTTTTGGAAATAGATCCTCAAGCCCTTTTTCTCAGGCATCTCTGGGTAGACTTAGCAGCTGAGCTCTTAGCTGTTTTCACCACCCAGGGATTCCTCTAGTGGCCTAAATGCTTGGATATGTGAAAATCACAAGGCAGTGACCAGCTCAGCTCAGCCATTCCTTCCCAAGGACTCCAGAGATTGTGGCCAATCCTGAAGTAAAATGGCCTTGGCTGGTGAGTGCTCTAAGCAAGATTTCCATATCTTGGCTTCCTTCAACACTATTTTGCTGGAAAGGATGTCATGGGATCATCTATGCTATTCTACTACTTAACTCTCCCTAAAAAACCTCTCATACACTCTCTTCTTAGTCAAAAAACAATGTCCAGGTTATGAGATCCTATTCCACTCTCCAGTACTTTTCTGGGTGGTACAATCTGAGGTCATAAGTAAAACTGTCCTTTCACCTGCAGATCAGCATGCCTGAGATTTCCCTCTAGGAATTTACTTCTTGTGGTTAAAGATTTGCCCTCCTATTGAGTACAAATGCTTCTGATAGGGCAACACATTAAGCTTTGCCTGAATTTATGGTTTGAATTCCAAATCTTTTCCATGTTGACAGCTGGATGAAAGCCGTTCCACTGCGTAAAGTGAGGAGCAGCTTGGAGCACAAGGCACTGCCCCAGAAAGGCAGATGAGATGGAGTTCCTGGGAAGATAGGATGATGGTAGGCCTAATGTCTCAGAAAGAGAATGTAATGTCTAACATAGCTCCACATTTACTCAGTCAGGCCCTCTTCTAAGTCTTTATACCAGTCATATTGTGTGAGAGATTTTATTATCCCCTTTTGTAGAAGAGGAAACTGAGGCCTAAAGAGGTTAAGTGACTTGTTCATGACAACAGAGTTTGGGGGGAGACTTGGAAGTTGGACTTTAAATGCCTACTCTCTTTTTTTTTTTTTTTATGGTTCAAATATATATAGTGAAACCTGTGAGAAACACAACTCAATGGGACTAATTTGGTTTTCCGGGTTTCCCAAGTTTTTTCACTTTGACAGGGTGCAGTCTTACCACTTTTCTTTTTTTTATTGTGCTTTAGGTGAAGGTTTACAGAGCAAATTAGTTTCTCATTAAACAATTAATACACGTATTGTTTTGTGACGTTGTTTGGTGGCCTTGTGACATGTCACCACTCTCCCTTTCTTAACCTTGGGTTCCCCATTTCCATTCGTCCAGCTTTCCTGTCCCCTCCTACCTTCTTGTCCTTGATCCTGGGTTGGTGTGCCCATTTAGTCTCATATACATGGCTGAGCTATGGGTATTATTGTTTGTTTTATGCACCTGTTTAATCTTTGGCTGAAAGGTGAACCTCAGGAGTGACCTCAGTACTGAGTTAAAAGGGTATCCAGGGATCATACTCTTGGGGTTTCTCCAGTCTCTGTCATACTGGTAAGTCTGGTCTTTTTTTCTGAATTTGAATTTTTTTGTACATTTTTCTCCAGCTCTGTCCAGGGACCCTGTATTGTGATTCCTGTGAGAGCAGTTGGTGGCAGTAGCTGGGTACCATCTGGTTTTGCTGGACTCAATCTGGTGGAGGCTGTGGTAGTTGTGTTCCATTAATTCTTTGAACTAATCTTTCCCTTGTGTCTATGGTTTCCTTCATTCTCCCTTGCTCCAGACAGGGTGGAACCGGTAGACGTATCTTAGCTGGTCGCTCACAAGCTTTTAAGACCCCAGACGCTACTCACCAAAGTAGGATGTAGAACATTTTCTTTATAAACTATGTTATGCCAATTGAACTAGATGGCCTCTGAGACCATGGTCTTCAGCCCTCAGACCAATAACTCTCGATTCCTCAGGGAGTTTGGATGTGTCTATGAAGCTCCTATGACTTTGCCTTGGTCATTCTTGTGCTGACTTCCCAGTACTTAGCACTTTTCTAGCACTCATTTTAGCGGAAAATATTTGCATTTTCCTTCTTTGACAGATTTCCGCCTTACACAGATTCTGGTTTTTGCAGGTTTTACTGCATAACAAAACATGTTATTGCAATATTGTTATTTGCCATTTCAACACTACTTACATGTACACTTCAGTAAACACCTGCATTGGAAAGAATGAGGAGCATCAGAGGGACAGAATTTTGTCAACCTCCTGAACAGGAGGTCCAGATTGCAGTTGCCCTAGTCCTGCCTCCAGCCCAGGCACCTTAGCTATCTCTGGTTATACTGAAGATATGTGTCATAGTGGCACCAGGGGGGTCTGTGCCCCACTGGAGAGACCAGTGAACTTGCTAGAGCTGCTGTGGGAGTCTCACCCTTAACAGTGGCCGAAAACCCTTCTTGGGTCGCCTCTGGACTTGGACCCACCACAACATTTGAAACACTGCCAACAAATGCCCAAGTGATTTGTCAACAGAGATTAATGAAATCATATCTTAGAATCTACAGACGTCACTGGACATGCTCCAGTTGACCTTACTTTTAGTCCAGTGGCTGCTTACAGAGCGTTCCATCAGTTAATTAAGCTTACTGAGTGTGCTGTGTTCAGCTTTTTGTCACCATCAGGAATTGCATTTTCTGCATAGGAGACACCCACTCCTTTACTCTGGGATAAAAATTATGAAAGGAAGCCACTTTAAAACATACCCTAAAACAAACAACAACAACAACAAAAAGTCTTATCTCCTGATGTAGCTAACATTCAATCATGGAGGTGTCCCTGTGCTTCTCACAGTTACCTAGTCAAGCAGCTGGACTCTTTCGGAAGCTCCGTGTGGAAACTCTGGCTCATCCTGAATGTCCACCTCCACCCCCACAGCTTCATGTCCGGTTGGGGAAGGACTTCTGTGGGACATTTTCAAATAATCATTTCATAGCTATGGTTTAGATCATACTTTCTCTGATGAAAAAGTCATACGTGGTTATGAGGAGTCCTTAATTTGCAGGGAAAGTGGGGGTGTGAAACGAACATCAGTGGATCTGTTTGGCTTCTCTTTAGCATTGTTCTTTTGGCCAGCTCATGTCTTCCTTTCTCGCTTAGCAAAGAGGGAGCCATGAGTTGCTCATCAAAAAGCTTTACTAAAAAAAGTGAAAAGACAAGCTACCGACTGGGAGAATATCTTCAGAAACTACATCTCCAATAAGAATCTAATAACCAAAATATATATAAAACCTGGACAACTTAACAACAAAAAGACAAATAACCCAATCACGAAATGGGCAAAGGACTTGAATAGACATTTCACCAAAGAAGACATTCACATGGCCACCAAACACGTGAAAATGTGCTCAACATCATTAACCATCAGAGAGATGCAAATCAAAACCTCCATTCCACTCCAGTACGATGGCTAAGATAAAACAAACAAACAAAAACACAGAAAATACAAATGTTGGTGACGATGTGGGGAAATTGGAACGCTTTTCCATTGCTGGTGGGAATGCAAAATGGTACAGTTGTTGGGAAAACAGTGTGGCAGTTCCTCAAAAAACTAAAAATAGAACTACCATATAACCCAGCAATTCCACTTCTAGGTATATACCCAAAAAACTTGAAATCAGGGACTCAAACAGAGGCTAGTACACCAATGTTCATTGCAGCACTATTCACAATACTGAAAAGGTGGAAAGAATTTAAATACCCATCAACAGATGAATGGATAAACAAAATGTGGTACATGCATGCAATGGAATACTATTCAGCCAGTAGAAGTGAAGTCTTGATACATGCTACAGTATGAATGGAGCTTAGAGGACATTATGCTGAGTGAAATAAGTCAATCACAGAAAGACAAATATTGTATGACCTCACTTACATAAAAAGACAAGAAAAGGCAAATGTATAGAGACCAAAGTTTATTAGTAGTTACTAGGGGTGGGAAAGGGGAGGTTAATGGTGATGGAAATACCATGTTGATTAAGGGTAGGTTTGCACATCCAATTATTGTAATTGTTATCAATAAGTTGTTCACTTGTATAAAGTTGAATTGGCAAAAGTTGCGTGATAGATATATTTACAATAATGACAAAAAAAAAAAAAAGAAAGCTGTTGGGGCTGCTTATATATAACCAGAAACCTCATAAGATTTGGCTGCTTGGTTTGGAGGTTTAGGGTCATCATTTCATGGGCCATCACAGTTAACTGGCCTAATAACATGTTTAGTGTTAGTGCTTCTGTTCTACCTCCTAGTTCATTGTGTACTGCCTGGGGTCTTAAAAGCTTGGAAGTGGCCATCCAAGGCAAAACAATTGATCTCTATTCACCTGGAGCAATAGAAGAAGAAGAAGAGTCAGGAATAGAAGAAGAATATGGAATGTGTGGCTAATTGCCTCCATGAACAACTGCCTCCTTTGCCATGAGACCAGAAGAACTGGATGGTGCCCGCCTACCATTACTGAACATCTTGATTGAAGATTCTATAGAAGAATCCTGATCAAAAGGGGGAAAGTGAAGAACAGAATTTCAAATTCTCATGAACTCCAGACTTTCTGGAGCCACCAAAGCTGGATGAACCCCTGAAACTACTGCCCTGAAAGAATCTTTAAATCTTAAACCAAAAATATTCCCTGAAATTTTCTTAAAACCAAACAATAGTTTAGCTCAACTAGTAAAAAATATCTGCCTTGAGCACTGTGCTCTTTTAAGAACCATCTATTGTGATCAAAGTGATAATAGCAACTTAAAAGATTAGATAGGAACCTCAGGGATCATTGAGTCTATTTTAATGCAGGGGCTGGGGCCACTCAGAAAAGAAGGGGAGAATGGTTGCACAACTTGGAGAACATAATGTCACTGAATTGTACACTGGTGTACGTTTTGCTGTATATTCTCTCAACAACAAAATAAAATTTAAAAAAGTGGGGACATACGGACACTGATAATTTTATATTTGAAGGGAGAAAAATAATTCATTGTGGTGAGAGCATACATGGAAGCATAAAGGAACTGATCTGTCTCTGTTTATGAAATCTTCATTCATTTGCACCTTCTGAGAAAATATTATTTTATGCCTGAGGTCTATAAGACATATTATCATTAATGTTACCACTTGTATTTATATTCAATTGGGTCACAAGGTAAGTCACTCTTCATGTCCAGTCTGCTTCCTGAAGTTCACCAGAGAACAGCCTCCCAGAAATTTTTGGATTCTAGTATTTTCCATTAAAATCTTTTGTATCTGGTGCATAGTCTTGACTAGATTTTAAAACCAGGGATCTTTTAACTTGTGCGTCTCTCCAGATCGTATACAGTGGGCATGTTTTTAATGAGAGCCAGGTTAGATCAGGGACTGCTGGGTGGTGAGTGTATGGTAGGGGTTGTGATGCCCTGTCTTCAGTGGATGGAAAAAGCAGAATGGTCCAGTGGAATGAACTCTGAAATCAGAAGGTCTAGGGTCAAGAAATAACTGAACCATTTATTAGCTCAGTGATCTTGGACTCATCTCGAAACTTTCTGAGCACCAGCTTCTTTATCTGTAAAATGGAGATAATGTTGTTGGTAGTTGCCGTTGAGCTGATTCTGACTCATGGTGACCTCATGTGTGCAGAGTAGAACTGTGCTCCACAGGGTTTTCAGGGCTGTAATCTTTCAGAAGCAGATCACCAGGCCTATCTTCCTAAGCACCTCTGGGTGGGTTTGAACTGCCAACCTTTAGCTTAGTAGTCAAGGGCTTAACCATTTGTACCACCTAGGGATTCCAGAGATTGTAATATCTACCTACCTTGGAAGATTTTTGAGAGGCTCAAATAAGATAATATATGAGTAAGTGCATTGGAAACTATAAAATCTTGTATAAATGTAAATTGTGGCTCCTGGACTTAAGTTGGATCAAATTATTTCTTCAAGGAAGAAGGTCTAAGCCTGGAGCTTTGTTAAACAGATATCTCTTATTGATTTTTCTCCTAACGGGGTTTAATCTATACTCTATTGTCTTGTGTCTAGTTTTTCAAAACATAGACAAGTTAAAAAGGTCTGTGCTTTTAAGGCCCAGCACCTTCCCAGGCCAATACAGTAACTAGTCCTAGCCAGAGCAACCTTTTGTGTAAACCAAGGAGCAGGTGCATGTTTTTGCAAGTGTTCCTGTGCCTGATTTCCATGGTGGAGTCCCACTTCTTCCCTCCACCCCGTGCCCTGTCTGGCCTTTGAGCTGCCTCCATCTGTAGGCCAGGTCTGCAGAGGCGCCAAGGCTTTGATCACATATGTGCCCAGAGTCTACAGGGCTTTCAGGAAGAGAAGTGTTCAGACATTTGGGGCATTACTATAATTTCCACCACTTACTAAGTGTTTGCTGTATGCCAGGGGCTGAATTAAGCACTTTGCATGCACTAACTCATTAAACCCTCACAATATGCCTGAGACATAGGAATGATTATCATGTTCATTTTATAGATAAGGAAACTGAGCTCTGCGAGTTTAAGAAAATTGCCCAAAGTCATGCAGTTAATATAGTGCATGTCTGTCTGACTCCAATGGATACCATTAGCCCTGAATGCTGCCTGCACAGCCTGGCTGGGCTAGGAGACTCCACAGAGCAGCTGAAGCTTCAGATCAAGCAGCGAGACCCTTCGGCTCTGGGAATATCCTCCTCCATCTTGAAAAAGTCTTGACTAAAAGTGTCACAGACCAATTTAGCAGACTGTAGGTTGTGTGGCTGTACATAAATGCTCGTGTGCTCTAGGAAACTTTACTTCAAAGTCTGTTCATTAAACATGCAATTGGCCATTTAAAACATTTTTTTTTTCTTAATAACTACCCCTACATTTTTTTCTGCAGTTTGGAGGAGTGAGAGTGAGCTACAGATCATTACAGCTCTTTCTTTTGACCTCTTTGATTCTGACATCATGCAGATGGTTCATTAATAACTTTCAAGTTGTTGTCTAAAAAAAAAGAAAGAAAGAGAGTGAAAAAAGAAAAAGAAAAAAAGACAAGCAAACAAGCTTATTCAAGGAAGGTAAGGAAAAGGAGAGATGGAAAGGGGAAAACGCTGAATGTGCTCCAAGGTTGAGCAAAGTAGCGTGAAACCGAGGACTTTCATGTCTTCTCCACCTGCCCAATACTATCCCATAAATCTTTACATTACACTCTGCTAAATATGTCAGAAATGCAACTGTGCTTGCATATAATTGCTGCCATTGAATGAATCCACCCTGGCGTATCCATTTGAGCTCAAAATAACCCATGTAACCTAAGAGTAAATCAGTGACTGGACACTCAGTGCCAAGCATAATCACAAGCAACATTTAACTAGGTTCAATATTTATTTCCCTTCCTTAAGTCACTTTGAAATGATCTGGACTCAGTTCAGACAGGACCAACCCTAATTTTATGGTGCTCTTGGAACTCTTCCAACAGCACGAGGGCTCAGATGTCAGGGAGTTCCAGAAAAATGAGATCCCTCACAGAAGATTTCACAATTTAAGGCACCCTCCTTCCAACATTTTGCAACATGCGGGCCTTTTGAATAATAAATTTTTGAGAAGGCTTTGAGCACCCTTAAAAATTATGTGCCAGCCACACCAGACTCCTACCTCATCCCTGGGGATCGGGTGGGTAAAGTTAACCTGGTTAGCAGCTTGCAAAGTAAAATCTCTGAATATCTCCAAGTAGGAAAAGAGAGGTCTATAATTTGCTGGCATTTTCCTAATAAAATAATCAAAGACAATTATGGAGGCCATATTTTGGAAGTTTTAAACCACATTAAAACAGTAGATAATACATCTCCAAGTTTGATGGGTATAGGAACATATCAAATAAATAGCAGCCAATTCTCAAGCTTTTGTATCCAATCAATAGAAAACCAACCAATTTTAGTGCATACCAGAGATAAATCTTAAAATGGCAAGACTGACTTATAGCTCCCTGTTAAAGGAGTATTGAACTGACATTGAGTGACCTCACACTCAGCAAAAGCATTTATTATAAAAGTCTGATGTGGTTTAGTGAAATGATTGATACCAGCTCATCCTGCTCTAAAATGCAGGCTTTCACCTTTTTAAGTCAAGAAAAGACTAAAGGATCTTACTCATGAAGTCAAACATTTTCTTTTTCTTTATTTTTCCTTAATCTAGACATGATTAATCTTCATTCAGAATAAGAGTGTGCTTTCTGGAGTCCAAGAGATCTAGTTTCTAATTCTAGGACCATCATTTGCCAGCTGTTGAGCCAATTTTTAAGCTCCTCTAAGAGATAGTTTCCTTACCTACAGAACTGGGAGAATTTGTTGAGATGACATATTTAGAGCAATTAGTAAAGTGCCCAAGTACATACTCAAGAGATGATAGTCCTATTTTTGTTATAATAATAGTAATTATCATTATTATTATTTTTAGTTATTTTGACTCCTGACTTCACAATTCCATAGACTATTATGCTGCTGTTGTTGTTGTGTGCTGTCGAGTTGATTCCGACTCATAGTGACCCTATAGGACAGAGTAGAACTGCCTATTGGGTTTCCAAGGAGCAGTTGGTGGATTCAAACTGCTGACCTTTTGGTTAGCAGCCTGAGCTCTTAACCACTTTGCCACCAGGGCTCCTATTATGCTACTAGGAGACATAATAATAACAATAACAACAACAATATTAATTATAGATAACTTTTGTTAGTACCTGTTTTATTCATCTCCTCTTCACCCTATTGGAGAAGGAGGAATTCCCACCCTAAGGTAATGGTGACAGCCAAATGCGTGACACTTAACACTGGACAGATGAGATCAACAGCAGTTTATTAGTCACATATACTCATAGTTTGGGGGAGGAAGACGCCACCTGTCATACAGGGCTTGCACTTGGGAACAGAGTGAACAACCAGGGGTTGTAGGAGGAAACTTTGTACTATCATGAGGGTGGGGTGTCCCTGGTTCCCATGGGTGAATGTGACTGGCATGTTTGAATAATTATGTCGGCTAGCAGGGAACTGAAACCCACTACTCAGGGATAAGCAGGCACTATGCCTGGTTCCTGTGATAAGGATTGTTTGGTTAGGGGATCTTATCTGTGGGAACAGAGTGGGTAGGGAAACTTGTGATTAGGCCATTTGAGACCCTCTTGATTTTAGTAGGTGTCAAAGCAGCTCATGATATTGAATCTTAATTTCAGGCCTTACACCACAATCCTACTGTGTACCAGGCATTATGCTTGATGCTTTAAATACATTCTCTCATTTAATTCTCACAACAACCCTCTGAGATAGGTGCTATTATTATCCCAGTTGTTAGAAATGAGGAAATTGAGGCTCAGAGAAGTGAACTAAATGGCTTGAGATGACACAGTTGGCCAGGGTCCAAATGTACTAAATTACACTGGTCTCCCTGCCTGTCTTAGTCATCTAGTGTTGCTATGACAGAAATACCATAAGTGGATGGCTTTAACAAAGACAAATTTATTCTCTTGCAGTCTAGGAGACTAGAAGTCTGAATTCAGGGTGCTAGTTCCAGGGGAAGTCTTCCTCTCTCTGTCGGCTCTAGAGGAAGTTCCTTGTCATCAATCTTCCTGTGGTCTAGGAAGTTCTCCTCGCAGGAACCTCAGGTCCAAAGGATGCACTCTGCTCCTGGCACTGCTTTCTTGGTGGTATGAGGTCCCCCTGTCTCTCTGCTTGCTTCTGTCTTTTATATCTCAAAAGAGATTGGCTCAAGACAAAATCTAATCTTGTAGATTGAGTCCTGCCTCATTAACATAACTGCCACTAATCCCGTCTATTAACATCATGAGATAGGATTTACAACACATAGGAAAATCACATCAGATGACTAAATAGTGGATAATCACACAATTCTGGGAATCATGGCCTAGCCAAATTAATACATATATTTTTGGGAAACACAATTCAATCCATGACACTGCCCCTAGTCATAAAGACTATTTCTTTTTGTTCTATTACACTTCAGGGAAATAGAAAATTCTAATAATTTTGGGAAAGTCACTTTATCTCTCTGGACCTTAGATTTTTCATCTGTCAAATGAAAAAGTTGGAGTAGATTATATTTGACAATTTAGTATTCCAGATTCTAGTAGAATAAGTTTTTCGTCAAGAGAGAAAAGCTTGACAGGCCGTGACCCTGGCATGGGAAGCACCAGTTTCTTGCTGTGCAGATTTGCCCTGCCCACACTGGCTGGCTTCTTCACTGCCATTTCTTTGTTGCTGGTGTTGCTTTTCTTGGTCTCTTTTGGTTTCTTCCCTGCCTCTCACCTCCTCACTCTGTTTTCTCTCAAACACCTGACTCCATGTGCTGTCTTTGCTTCTTCTTGACAGGCTGTGAAGCACTGCTCAGCCAAGGAACAGCTTCCCTGGTCTGAGCGCCACACTGGTGGTAACCCTGGGGGCCTTTTTCTTTTTTTCTTTTCTCTTTTTTCCTTTTTATTTTTCTTCATTTCTTGGTTTCTCATCTCTTTCTACTTACCTTCTTTTCCTGTCTCCTGAATAGCTGGGGCTGTGTATCATCTCCACCGCTTCTAGCTGGGCTGTACTGTGTGGCTTGGAGCCACTTCTCTGGTCTGTGCAGCTACACTGGTGGGATCCCTGGATGTATTTTTTACCTATTTATTTTTTCCCTTTTTGTTTTTCTTCATTTCTCAGTTTCCTGTCTCTCCACTCCAACAGCAGGCTCCGTCAGCACTTTTTTTTTGTTCCTGTTTCCCTCTCCTCTCTCTCTTCTTTTCCATACTCAACATAGCTCCACATATCACAACCCCCCCCCCCCGCCTATCTGCAGTGTGTGCTGAACACTGCACTCCTGAGCAGCACAGGCACAGCCTACTGGAACCTGCCATGTACTGACCCCTGGCTCACCTTGGCCCAAGTACATGACTCAAACAACCCATCCTAGCAACTCCCCTTCCACTGAATCTGCCCTGCTGCACCATAGCTGAGTGACTAGCTCTGCCCATTGGGCAAGGACTTGAAAAATATTGTGTCCACAGACTAGCAAACAACAAAAAATGCACAGCCTGCCTGCTCAGACATAACCAAACAAAACAAAAAATCAGGAGAAAACAAACAAATCTACAGTCAATAAAAGAAGAAAATAAATACTGAATGTCCAGTAGTCAGCAGACAATATCAAAACATACAAAAAACAGGACAGGATGATTCTAGCAGGCATCAAAAATAAAACCCCAGATGACTTTCCAGTAGAACATTAGAACTCCTTGATAGGGAATTCAAATCTCTAATATTCAGAACTATCCAAGAGTTGAAGCAAAAAGTAGGCAAAAATAAGGAAAAAATAGACAAATTCATGGAAAAGGCAGACAAATTCATGGAAAATGCAGACAAAAAAATAGAACAATTCAGGAAAATAATACAGGAAAAAAATGCCAAAATAAATTCACAACTAGAAATCATACAAAAACAACAATTAGAAATCCAAAAGATAAACAACAAGATTTCAGAAATGGACAGTGTTGTAGAAGGGCTGAGGAACAGGTTTGAAACAATGGAAGACATGATCAGCGAAACTGAAGAAAAACAGTTAGACACAACTTTGAGAAAAAAATCAAAAAAAAAAAAAAAAAAGAATGAAGAAACGCTGAGAATTATGTGGGATCCAATCAAAAGCAAAAATTTTTGAGTGATCTGAGTTACATAACACGGGAGAAAATGCAAAAAACAGAGAGGATCAATTGCTGACAGAAAACTTCCCTAATATCATGAAAGATGAAAAGCTGACCATCCCAAGAAGCTCAACGAACCCCATATAAGACAGACCCCAACAGAAAATCACCAAGGCATATCATGATCACACTCACTAAACTAAAGACAAAGATAGAATCCTGAGAGCAGCTCGAGAAAAATGAAAAGTCACATACAGAGGGGAAACAATAAGACTAAGCTCTGATTACTCAGCAGAAACCAGGCAGGGAAGAAGGCAATGGGATGACATATATAAAACTTTGAAAGAAAAAGATTGCAAAAAAGAATAATATATCCTGCAAAACTCCCGTTCAAATATGATGGTGAAATTAGGACATTTACAGATAAACAGAAATTAAGGGAATATGTAAAAACCAAACCAAACTTTCAAGAATTATTTAAGGGAGTCCTTTGGTTTGAGAACAAACAACATCAGACACCAGCCTGAATCTAGGACGCAAGATCACACCAGCCAGATGTCAACCAAGAAAATGAACTCTCAAGGACTATTCAAAACCAAAAGATTTACAACAGGGAATCAGAGGCGCTAATCTGCAAATGACACTAATGTCAGAACAATAAAAGCGGGAAAAAACGGTGTAGGTATAGAACTTTCCAGTGGAGAGGAAGGTAAGGTGATACCAAGTAATAATAGACTGGTTCAAACCTAGGAAGATAAGGGTAAATTTCAAGGTAACCACAAAGAAAGTTAACAAACCTACTCATGAAAATAAAGAAGAAAAACATAAAGTCTCAGTAAAAACAAAATCGACAAGAGCAAAGAAGTAAAAAAAAAAATCCACAATCAAAAGGAATTCAGCAAAGGAGAGTAAGAGAAACAAAGAAATTGTCAGCACCACACACACACAAAAAAAAAACTACAAAATGACGGCAATAAACTCACATCTATCAATAATTATACTGAATGTAAATGGCCTAAATACACCTATAAAGAGACAGAGAGTGACAGAATGGATATACAAACAGGATCCATCAATATGCTGTCTACAAGAGATACACCTTAGAAACAAGGACATAAATTTATTAAAAATCAAAGGATGGAAAAAATATATCAAGCAAACAGCCACCAAAAAACAGCAGGAGTGGCAATACTAGCCTCAGATAAAATAGACATTAAAGCAAAATCCACCATAAAAAACAAAGAAGGGCACAATATCATGATTAAAGGGATGATCCAGCATGAAGACATATGGTAATAAATATCTACGCACCCAATGACAGGGCTCCAAAATACATAAAACAATCTTTAACAGCACTGAAAAGATAAATTGACAGTATCACTAAAATAGTAGGAGACTTCAACACACCACTCTCGGAAAAGGACAGAACATCTAGAAAGAAACTCAACAAAGATATAGAAGATCTAAAGGCTACAATCAACCAACTTGAATTAATAGACATATATAGAACACTCCACTCATCAGCTGCAAAGTACACATTCTTTTCCAATGCACATGGAACACTCTCCAGAATATATCACATCTTAGGCCACAAAGCAACCCTCAACAAAATCGAAAACATTGAGTTGGTACAAAGTATCTTCTCTGATCACAACACCATCAAAGTAGAAATTAATAACAGAAAGAGCAAGAAAAAAAATCAATTACATGGAAACTCAATAACGCCCTGCTTAAAAACCACTGGGTAACAGAGGACATCAAAGATGGAATAAAAAAATTCCCAGAATCAAATGAGAATGAAAGCACATCATACTGAAACCTTTGGGATACAACAAAGGCAGTGCTCAGAGGTCAATTTATAGCAATAGATGTACACATCAAAAAAGAAGAAAGGCGAGCCTTGGAAAAATGGCGCTCTAGGCAGAAGCACCACGCCGTCCTTCCACAGCAAAGATCTGAAAAACTAAGCCGAACAGAGAATACAACAATCCTGAAACCCTAAAACATCAAATGAAGAGATAAAGAACTCAGCCAAGCACCAAACGGAGTGAGAAAACTGACAGAGAAC
>NW_004443965.1:13843756-13861861 GCF_000243295.1 Trichechus manatus latirostris
GGGTTGTTAACCAATGTCATAAAACAACATGTGTACTACTGTTTCATGAGAAACTATTTGTTCTGTAAGCCTTCACCTGAAGTACAATAAAATATAAAAAATAAAAAAAAGAAGAAAGGCACAAAATCTAAACATTAGCTACACACTCAAACAAAGAGAAAGAGAACAGCAAAAGTAGCCTACAGCTACCAGAAGAAAGGAAATAATAAAGATCAGAGCAGAAATAAGTGAAATAGAGAATAGAAAAACAATAGAAAGAATCAACAAAACCAAAAGTTGGTTCCTTGAAAGGATCAACAAAATCAACAAACCACTGGCCAAACTGACAGAAGAAAAGCAGGAGAGGATGCAAATAACCCAAATAAGAAGTGTAATGAGGGACATTACAGCATACGCAAATAAAAAGGATCATAACAGGGTACTATGAAAAACTATACTCCAACAAATTTGAAAACCTATAAGAAATGGACAAATATCTAGTAACACGCTACCTACCCAAACTATCACAAATGATGTTGAAAATCTGAACAGATCCATAACAAGAGAAGAGATTGAAAAGGTAAAAAACAAACAAAAAAAACTGCCAACAATAAAAAGCCCTGGCCCACATGCCTTCACTGGAGAAATCTACTAAACATTCAGAGAAGAGCTTACACCAATACTACTCAAATTATTTCAGAACATAGAAAAAGAAGGAATACTTCCAAATTCATTCTATCAGCATAACCCTGATACCAAAACCAGGCAAATACACCACAAAATAAGAAAATTACAGACCAATAGCTCTCATGAATATAGATGCAAAAATTCTCAACAAAATTCCAGCCAATAAAATTCAGCATCATATCAAAAAAAATAATACAGCATGACCAAGTAGGATTCATACCAGGTATGCAAGGATGGTTCAATACTAGAAAATCAATCTATGTAATCCACCACATAAATAAAATAAAAGAATCACATGGTCACCTCAATCTATGCAGAAAAAGCATTCGATAAAGTCCAACACCCATTCCTGATAAAAACTCTCAATAAAATAGGTATAGAAGGGACATTACTCAACATATTAAAAGGCATCTATACAAAACCAATAACCAGCATCATTTTAAATGGAAAGAAGCTGAAAACATTCCCCTTGAGAACAGGAACAAGACAAGGATGTCCTTTATTATCACTCCTATTTGACATTGTGATGGAAGTCCTAGCTAGAGTAATAAGGCAAGAAAAAGAAATAAAGGATATCCAAATTGGTAATGAAGAAGTAAAACTGTCTCTATTTGCAGATGATATGACACTATATATAGAAAACCCAAAAAACTCCATGAGAAAACTACTGGAACTAATAGAAATATTCAGCAGAGTAGCAGGATACAAGATAGATATAAAAAATCAGTTGGATTCCTATACACTGGTGAAGAGAATGGCGAAAAGGAAGTCAGGAAAACAATACCATTTATAATATTCCCTAAAAAATATAAAATACTTAGGAATAAATCTAAGCAGGGATGTAAAAGTCCTATACAAAGAAAAGTACAAAACACTACTGCAAGAAACCAAAAGAGATCTACATAAATGGAAAACATACCATGGTCATGGATAGGTAGACTCAACATTGTGAAAATGACAATTCTACCCAAAGCAAACTACAAATACAATGCAATCCTAATCCAAATACCAATAGCATTCTTTAAAGAGATAGAAAAAAGAACCATTAACTTTATATGGAAAGGGATGAGGACTCGGATAAGTAAAGCAGTATTGAAGAAGAATAAAGTAGGAGGACTCGCACTACCTGACCTCAGAACCTACCATACAGCTACGCTGGTCAAAAGAGCCTAGTACTGGTACAACAACAGACACATAGACCAATGGAACAGAATCAAGAACCCAGATGTAAATCCATCCACCTACAGACACCTGATCTTGACAAGGGCCAAAGTCTATCGAATGGGGAAAAGACAGTCTTTTTAATCAATGGTGCTGGCAAAATTTGTTGTCCATCTGCAGAAAAATGAAACAGGACCCATACCTCACACCATACACTAATTCAAAATGGATCAAAGACCTAAATATAAAACCCAAAATTATAAAGATCCTAGAAGAAAAAATAGGATCAATGCTAGAGACCTTAATACACAGCATTAACAGGATACAAACCATAACTAACAACATACAAACTCCAGAACATAAACTAGATAACTGGGCTCCTCTAAAATCTAAACACTTATGCTCATCAAAATACTTCACCAAAAGAGTAAAAAGAGAACCTACAGACTGGAAAAAATTTTTTGGCTATTACAAATCCAACAAAGGTCTAATCTCTAAAATCTACAGGAAAATCCAACACCTCTGCAACAAAAAGACAAATAAGCCAATTAAAAAATGGGCAAAGGAAATGAACAGACACTTCACCAAAGAAGACATTCAAGCAGCTAACAGACACATGAGGAAATGCTCGCGATCACTAGCCATTAGAGAAATGCAAATTAAAACCACAAAGAGATACCATCTCACCCTGGCATTACTGGTACGAATCAAAAAAACAGAAAATAACAAATGTTAGAGAGGCCTTGGGGAGACTGGAACTCTTATGTACTGCTGGCGGGAATGGAAAATGGTACAACTATTTTGAAAACGATATGGAGCTTCCTTAGAAAGCTAGAAATAGAAAACCATATGATCCAGCAATCCCACTCCTAGGAATATATCCTAGAGAAATAAGAGCCATCACAGGAATAGACATATGCACACCCATGTTCATTGGAGCATTGTCCATAATAGCAAAAAGATGGAAACAACCTAGATGCCCATGAACAGACGAATGGATAAACAAACTATGGTACATACACACAATGGAATATTATGTAATGATAAAGAACAATGATAAATCTGCGAAGCATCTCACAGCATGGATGAATCTGTAGGGCATTATGCTGAGTGAAATAAGTCAATCATGAAAGGACAAATATTGTATGAGACGACTACTATAAAGACTCATGAAAAGGTTTACACACAAAAAGAAACAATCTTTGATGGTTACAAAGGAGGGGAGGGGTGGGGCTGGCAAAACACTAAACAGATAATAGATAAGTGGTGACTTTGGTGAAGAATAAGACAGTACACAGTACTGGAGAAGACAGCACAACTTGTTCAGGGTAAGATCATGGAAGCTCCGTGGACAAATCCAGACTCCCTTAGGGACCGAACTATTGGGCTGAGGGATGTTGGGACCATGGTCTCAAGGAACATCTAGCTCAATTGGCATAACATAGTTCATAAAGAAAATGTTCTACATTCTACTTTGGTAAGTAGTGTCTGGGGTCTTAAAAGCCTGTGACCAGCCATCTAAGATACTCCACTGGTCTCATCCCTGCAGGAGCAAGGGAAAATGAAGAAAACTAAAGACACAAGGGAAAGATTAGTCCAAAGGACTAATAGACCACAACCACCATGGCCTCCACCAGACTGAGTCCAGTACAACTATGTGGTGCCCAGCTACCATCACTGACTGCTCTGACAGGGATGACAACAGAGGGTCCAGGACAGAGCTGGAAAAAAAATGTAGAACAAAGTTCTAACTCAAAAAAAAAGACGAGACTTACTAGCCTGACACAGACTGGAGAAACCATGAGAGTATGCACCCCGGACACCCTTTTAGCTCAGTAATGAAGTCACTCTGGAGGTTCACCTTTTAGCCAAAGATTAGACAGACCCACAGGACAAAACAAGAGTAAAGGGGCACATCAGCCCAGGGGCAAGGACTAAAATGTAGGAGGGAACAGAAAAGCTGGTAATAGGGAACCCAAGGTCGAGAAGGGAGTACTGACATGTCATGGTGTTCTTAATCAATGTTGTAAAACAATATATGTACTAACTGTTTAATGAGAAGCTGGTTCGTTCTGTAAACCCTCATCTAAAGTACAAAAAAAAAAAATCCCGTTTAAAAAATAGAGACAAGCTTGAAAATGTATTAAAAGGATTTTACAAATGTTAGAAATGGAGATTGTGTACATATATGACATGTTCTTCATGGCTGGAGGAGAAACGTCACTGTACTTTCCATAGTAGCTTAATTCCCTCTCTTTAAGCTGCTCTAAATTCTGCTGTGGAGGAAACTGTCCACACATCCGCTCTTGTCTGTGCTAGAGATAGTTGGTCAAGCATAAGCTAGCAGAATCTAATTTGGATCAGCCTTTACTTCCTACTGCCAACCCTGATTCCTCAGAGACACTTAACAATAACTCCTTCCTTCTTGCAAATCCTAAAATAAATTCCCCTGATAGTCTGGGAATAACTTTATGATTAAAAAGCTATTTACATTTGGTCCTCACAGTGTGGACATAAAATAAAAACCACTTGATCACCATTGTTATAGGGTTGGGATGTTTAAAATATTTTACATCCTGGCCACAGGCTAAATAATTTCCAGATACGGTCTATTTTGAGGTTTGGCTTCCAGGGTGGTGATGGTGGGCAAAGCTGAGAAGTGGCTGGTGAATAGAAGGGTCTGGAAATGATAGAATGGAGTCTGAGCCTCAGCTTTTGGCCTAAACCATGCCCTGGGACTTTTCTGATGACTTGCTGCTGTGATCCTGTGCTACGACATTGATACAGGGCCTTGGCTCTGAGTGCTCATTTCCACCTCTTGAATCCAACTCTTGCTGGTCCTGGCCTCCTGACCAACTGTTTATTCTGGTGGTGGTGTAAAGGGCATGTGGAAATATTGTACATGGTAGGTTGGCTCTTTAAAACTAGCTAGGATATTGCCACATTTTGACCTTTCATGCTTTCAGGGTTCAGACTTAAAAAAAAAAAAGTGAGGGAAAAAAGTTATCTGCCTTCTGTTCCTAGGACTAGTCCCTTTATTAATGTAGTGTTTATACACACACTAACCTGTCAGGAGGATCATTTGATCCACCACAATTATTTTAATCAAACTATACATTATTGGGAAACCCTGGTGGCGTAGTGGTTAAGTGCTATGGCTGCTAACCAAAAAAATAAAAATAAAATAGATGTCGGCAGTTGGAATCCACCAGGTGCTCCGTGGAAACTCTATGGGGCAGTTATACTCTGTCCTGTAGGGCTGCTATGAGTTGGAATCGACTCGACAGCAACGAGTTTGTTTGTTTTTTTTTTTTTTAATAGATTATTGGGGGGGATGTAGAATTAGCTAAACAACTAACTGACTCTAAGGTTACTAATCAGTTATCTACCTGAAATAGAAAAGAAAAAATTAAATGTATTTGCTTTAATTGATTTACATGCATAGACACAGAGTAAGTTAGGGTCGACGCAGAGGAATGGAGTCCAGTCCACCATCTCAAGCCTTCAGCCAATTTGGGGAACATAAACAGAAACTCTCAATTGGGTGAGTCGTTTTAGATCTTGGTGGGGAGTGGATTGGTGCATTTTATGGAATATCCTTTCAGTATCGTGTATCAGAAACCACCTGTTACATGTTGCCGTCAAGTCGATTCCAACTCATAGCAACGGTATAGGACAGAGTAGAACTGCCCCACAAGGTTTCCAAGGCTGTAATCTTTATGGAAGCAGACTGCCGTCATGAGCTGCTGGGGGATTTGAACCACTGAACTTTCTGTTAGCAGCTGAGCCCTTAACAACCGCGCCAACAGGGCTCCTTATCAGATACTGACGAAACTCTTAATCTGCAAGTTATTAACCTTGGATCTGATGGTTTGCACCTAACCATTAAATGTCAGTAGAAGGTCACTCACATGGGCGTTTTTCATGGGAGGATTAGAGTTAGGTTGTTAAGCAATATTTGTTGTCTTTTAAATATTATTTACCAGAATATGACCCAGATTCTCAGGGAGTATCTACAAAGGAAATAAAAATGTCCATTTTTCCTGAGGCCTCACTAAGCCTTGCAGTTCAAGTCCTGTTAGAGATTTTACCAAACCTGTTTTTCAGGGATTAAAACTCTACTCGTTAAAATTAACTGCAGGCTTTTATGCAAGCTCAAAACAGAATTCATGTGGTTCTCTTAAAATCTTGTAAGTCTTTAAAAGAAGGACTAACAAAAATATACCTTTGTAGATGACTTTCCCCTGGCTTCATGGCTTCTTTTTTTAAGGACACATTTCAGTTCAGCAGCTCATCTTACCCCCACCCCTCAATCCCAGGAGAACAAAGTATTTCCGGTTTTATTTAGAGCCATCAATGGAAAATACTAGCCATTCCTTTTTTTTCCCCACAACTGAAAATGGAATTAAGAACTCATGAAAGGTATAAGGTAACTTCATTACAGCTCTTCAGGAGGCTACAGTGCAGAGCTCGAATTCCCATGTGAGTCTCCAGGGGGCTGATGTTTCACCCTGTGCTCAAGAACTGTTGACACAGTCCTTGAGGCACAGCATGGCACATCACTCTCATCCTTCCAGGCCTAGAAAGCCAGACCTGCCATGACCCAACTCTGTTTCTTTTAGGTACCAGTCACAATAATGTGCTTTGAAGACTATACATCATCTACTGGCCCAGGAGGTCCCTGGGTAGCGCAAATGGTAAACCTTTGCCTGCTAGCCAAAAGGTTGGAGGTTTGAACCTACCCAGAGGCACCTTGGAAGATGAGTCTGGTGATCTGCTTCTGAAAGGCCATGCACAGCCTTGAAAACCTTATGGAGTAGTTCTACTCAGCACACATGGGGTCACCATGAATCAGAATGGACTTGATGACTGCTAACAATAACAACAGGTCCAGGATCAGGAAACCCAAACCAGTTGTCATCAGTTTGGACTCACGGTGACTCCACGTGTTTCAGGGTAGAACTACTCTGTGCTTGTGGAAGTAGATCATCAGGACTTTCTTCTGAAGTGCTTCTGGGTGGATTTGGATCCCACCATAACATTATACATGTGGTCCAAAGCATCAATTACATAAAATAGGGAGCCATTTATGGCTACGGAGTCCCCAGGTGGTGCAAATTGTTAAGCATTTGACTACTAACCAAAAATTGGCCATTCAAATCCACCCAGCGGTGCCTCAGAAGAAAGGCCTAGAGATCTACTTCCAAAGGTCACAGCCATTGAAAACCCTATGGAGCACAGTTCTACACTGAAAGACATGGGGTCACCATGAGTAGGAATTGACTCAATGGCGACTGTTTTTTTTCTTTGGCAGAAGGAGAAACTATGTTACAGAAATTACAAAGATTCACCCATTCGTTCAAGCATATACTAAACATGTACCATGCCCTAAGTACAATTCTAGGCATTAAGGTTATGAGTCAAAAGATGACAGCCTTGTCCTCAAGAAGCCTACAGTTGAGGAGAGGCATGCAAATAGTTATAGTAGTGTGATAAATGTCGTGAGACTAAGAAGAGACATCTAACCCAGAATGGGGAGAAGTTTGTGGAAGGTTTCCTCAGGGGTGACTTATGGATGAGGTTTGAAAAATAGATACAAATGAGCCTCTTGCTATAATAGTTACAATTAACAATTCATTTTCAAAATAGTCCCAAAGAGTATAACCTTGTAGGATATAGCTGTGATCCTTCATTTTCAGCTATTTCCTTGAGGAAGGTGCCATTTTATTTCCTAGCACTCAATAGTGGTCTCTATAGGGCTTTGTCTCACTTGTAATGAAAACTCAAAAGATTAGATTACAGCTTTTGCCAAGCTTGAGCCCTCATCCTTACCCCTTCTTGTTTCTGTGTGAAGGACTAACCTGGTCACTGAAGTTTGGCCAGGCCACAGTGTCAGATATGAGAAGGATCTCACCTGAGATGCCTCTCAGGAAAAGTGACCCTATTCATTACCTGTTCACAGAATAGTGCTTTAACTATACCTTATAATCTCTATGGAATAAGAATTAACAAGGAGAGTTCCTTATTCCAAAGCCAAGATACAAACCCAAAGTGATGTTGTCTTCTAAATAAAGCAAAGCTTTCCTAGTCTGAAAGAGAGAAATCTGGTGGCCTCACCCATCTGTGCCCCAGTGAAGAATTTAACAACTAACAGGTGTCACAAGTTCATGCATTTTCCTCAAGGGGGCAACTCAGGTCCCTTCTAGTCTTCTGCCTTTATTCCTGATATTAACAGGCTTGGTTGACTGATTTCCCAGACCCTAGAATGTTAGATACAACAAGCAGAAAAAGGGGAAGGGATGAACAGTTGGCTTCTAGACGCAGCCAAGAGAGACAGTGCACTGCATGGCAAGAGAAAGAGAAGGCAGGGGAGATCCATGAGAAGCAGAGATGCGAGGACTTGAAAAGCAAGGAGGTTCCAGCCAAATGGACTAAGGGTAGAGATTCTGTGAAAACCTTGGGCTTTTTCCCTCTACAATGAGTCTTGGATTCTACTCCCCTGGCATTGTGTCCAATTTAAAAAAAAAAAAAAAAAAAAAAGATATGTTAAGCATTTTTCTCATTTCTAATTGACATGAAAATTATAGTAATTTGTTAAGGATTTTCTCTAGTCATTTTTGAAGTCATTACAGAGTTATAAAATAAAAAGGGTGTTGCTGTCCTTGAGAACAGAGGTAGACCCTTATTCTTTTAATTACTCCTGTCTAATAGGGAGTAACTTGGCTCAGTGGATAAGCAGCAGGTTGCATATCTGGAACCTGTTTTGGTCCTGTTTCCAGCTTTATTTTCTTTTACTCTGAAAATAATTTTTCCCCTACTATTCCCCCATTAAAATTTTCTTTAAAATAGGGCTGGTTGCCTTGATAGAACCTTCTCAGTAATACACTTTTGTAATAGAGGTGTGTCTGCAGAGAGATTTTTAGAAACAGTTATATAGTACATATTTACATAGACTCAGAAAAGGGAGCTCAGACCATCAAACGAATCTCAGATCATCTCTAGAAGGTAGTTAGGGAATAAAGAGATTCTGGTTCTCATCATACAGATGGAGAGTGAAGCATAGCAAGGTAAAGTAACCTGGCTGAGGTTATATGAAGGGCAATGCTGGGATTGATATGAACCCTCTTGAATCCTGAGATGCTGTTTTTTCCATTAGATTGTGATACTAACATTAAATTTATATGTCACTTGAACTAGCTGACCCACCCTTTAACTTTTATGCATCTTTTCAATTTTATTTATTATGTGTTGGAACTCTTCTCTCCACACTGCATTTGAAATTATTTTATGGCTGAAGCTTTGAAGGCTTATAAGGCAGTGGTCTTCTAACAGCAGGTCAAGCAGAAAGACTTGCGTTTGGCATTGGTTCCCAATGATCTAACTAAGCTATTTAAAGCTTAGTTAAGGAGCTCTAAGACACCGAATTTCTATCCTGCTGCTAACTGGCTGAAGTGATCTTGAATCCTCAGAGAAGCCTCAGGAACGATTGCTGCAGCCACACTGCTTTCATGGCAGAGATGGTACATCTCCTGGGGATTTCCCTGACACTGTATCTATGCCAGGCTTCGTATGTCTTCGCCTATTGTTGAGGGGCTAAGAGAACAAGAGTGAACCTCGGTGAGATGATTTATTGACTATTTGGGGGGATCTTCATACTCCACTACCACCCCTCCCCATGCACCACAGTCCAGTGAGATTGTTTTTATACATTCTTTTGGAGAACTTGGAAGAAAGGTGCACATCCATTCATTCTACATCCATTCACAATATGAGGCACCTACTAAGTGCACAGCACCATGCTAGGCAAAATAGGGAGTAGATATGCATATAACACATGATCACTACTCACCAGTAGGGTAAATTTAATTATGCAGATGACACACAAGCATGTAGAATAAGATACAAATGCAAGTATATTGTGATGTAGCCCAAAGAATGGAACCGGGAATATGGTGAAGAATATGGGCTTTACTGATGACAGATTTGGGTTCAAATCCCATCCCTGCCATTTACTGTCTATGTAATCTCAGTTTCCTCATCCGTAAAATAGGAGGGGAGAGTTGTGAAGATTAAAGGAGATAATATATGTAAATTGCTTAGCATAGGACATGGGATGTAGTGCATAATCAATAAATAGCAGCCATTTATTATTATTATACAGATTATAAACTCTATAAGAATTCAGAGAAGGGGGAACTTAGTGTGGGCTAGACTGAAAGGAGAAGCCTATACAATGGGAAGAGATGGGTGCTTAAAGAATCTGTTCATATTTAGATAGGCTGGAGTTAGAAACCCTAGTGGTGTAGTGTTAAGTGCTAACCAAAAGGTCGACAGCTCAAATCCACCAGGTGCTTCTTGGCAACTCATTGCGGCAGTTCTACCCTGTACTATAGGGTCACTGTGAGTCGGAACTGACTTGATGGCAATGGATTTTGTTTTTTGTTTTTGTTTTTTTTTTTGTTTGGCACTCCAAATTGTCTCGGGCAAACAGGAAGAGCAAAACTTTAGAGGCAGCAATGAGAATGGGCTCTCTGGAGAATGTCAGGGGCCTGATGTAACAGAGAAAGTTTTGTGAGGAGAGCATGGGAGACGAGATGCCACCCAATTTTGTTGTTGTTGTTTTTAGGTGCCGTCGAGTCAGTTCTGACTCATAGTGACCCTATGTAGAGCAGAACGAAACACTGCCTGGTCTTGCACCATCCTCACAATGATTGGTATGCTTGAGTCCATTGTTGCAGCCCCTGTGTCAATCCATCTCGATTTGTGCAGTGGCAAAAGCCTTCATCTCCTAACTATCATCGATCTGCTTTCCCCCCATCCACAGCCCATCAGAAGGAGGACTATGCTGTGGGTTTTTGAAATGTTCTTTATAGAGTCACTTCTGTCACATTTTACCAGCTGAGGATAGCACCAGAGGCAAGGAGAGAATCGTTTGGTCCATGGTATGTAATTGAGTGACTAATACTGAGAACCTTTACTGTTGTTGGGGGAAATGGAAACACCAGATATATTAGCTGAGAAGAACAATCTGTGAGTTTAAAAAAAAAAAAAAAGATCATGGAAAAATAAAACGACATTTCTCATTTTCCTGTGGGATTGCTCTCTCTCCTAGAAGTTCTTGTACGGTCCTGCATACTTATTACCTTGGCAGTCTTTTGACATTCTTAAGCAGAAAATTATCTTTTCCCTCTCAAAAAAGGGACTCAATCAATATAGCTTAGACTGTTTGTTGGTGTATTTTCAGTTTCTCTTCCATAATAATTGTCTTTTTCTGTTATTTCTTACTAATTACATATAGTGGTAAGTCTCTCCCTAGAAAAAGCAAAAAGCATTAGCTGTCTCCATTACCATTCACAGACCTGCTTAGCCGAATGGAAGCAGGCTCCTACGCCAAATTGCTATTTTGAAAGAATGATTATATGTCCCTGGGGAATTTTTGAAGTGTGTTTCTAGATAGCCTGACTGAGAAGTGAAGCAATAATACATTTCCCATCCAAATAGCTATAGCAAGCTCATTGCAAAATGAGTTTCTGAAGTTAGGGGTCAGTAGCAGCTGGTACCTGGGCCGTTTGGCTAGTGCCTTTCTTAAAATAGGGTAATGGAAATAGCTCAAATCCAACCTCCACTCTCAGCACCTCCAATTTAATTAAAAAAAAAAAATTCATGTAGCTGTTGGAATTGCCATTGTGGTTCCTTAAGTCACAGAGAACAGCCTGCAACAGCGATGGATCGCAAACTCATTATATATTAGCTACAAACTGGGGAGATCAAACTATTTAGTGCGAGGATATTGTTTTGTCACTCCCTCTCTCCCTCCAATAATTCCCGCTGTGCAAATAGAGAAAATAGGGTGTCATTTACCTACTGATCTCCTGGGCTAAGTTGGAGCTGTCCAAAAAGAACATGTATGGTGGTGGTGGTGGGGGGGGATTGTTTTAATTTTAAATTGGTTTGCAAGTTTGTATTATTTAATTTATTTGTTCTGTTTTAAAAGTAATTGTTTCCTTTTGCGCCATTGCCCTCAGGCATAAAGGCAAAGAATGAGCATTTTCTAATAATAAGATGTTAAATAGCAATAGTGATTCAGCTTACTGTTGTTTTAAATAAGTGAATGGTGCTCTTGGTTTCTCCCATGGGGAGAGGGTAATGAAAATAAATGGCCCCAAACTCGATGTCGATTTGAGAGGCATGGCTAATCTATGCCATTATTAAAAAGACTAGTGCCCTCAAGCTAATATACTTCCTAATGACTCTACCCAAACCAACCCCAAACAAGACAGCAGATCTATGATTGGGAAAGTGGCAGCTCCTCTGTTATTAATGCTTTAATATTATTGTGCTGTGGTGGGTGGGTGGGGGTGGGAGGCTCTGCTTGTGGCAAAAATACAACTAAAGCTCTATGCAGAGGCCTCATGAGGGGCACTACTGTTCTAATTCACTGGCACTCCCCAAGATAAGAAAAAATGCTCTACTCTGTCATATGTGACAGACATAGAGGCCACTTTAAATCTCTCCCTGAGGCAGTATCTGCCACAGTTGACAGGAATTCTTATCTGCAAAAGGATTCATGGTGAAGGAATCCTAAGGATAGATACATTGTTGTTGGTAGGTGCCATCCAGTCACTTCCAGCTCATAAGGACCCTATGTACAACAGAATGAAACACTGCCAGGTCCAGCGCCAGCCTCACAATCAGTGAACTCATTGTTGCAGCCACGGTGTCAGTTCATCTCGTTAGGGTCTTCCTTTTTTTCGCTGACCCTCTACTTTACCAACCATAATGTCCTTCTCCAGGGACTGGTCCCTCCTGATAACATGTTCAAAGTATGTGAGAAGAAGACTTGCCATCCTCATTTCTAAGGGGCATTCTGGCTGTACTTCTTCCAAGACAGACTTGTTTGTTCTCTTGGCAGTCCATGGTATATTCAATATTCTTTGCCAACATCACAATTCAAAAGCGTCAATTCTTCTTTGGTCTTCCTTATTCATTGCCCAGCTTTCGCATGCATATGAGGCAATTGAAAACACCATGGCTTGGGTCAGGCACACCTAAGTCTTTAAAATGGTATCTTTCCTTTTTAACACTTCAAAGAGGGCTTTTGCAGCAGATTTGCCTAATGCAATGTGTCCTTTGACTTCTTGACTGCTGTTTCCATGGGCGTTGATTGTGGATCCAAGTAAAATTAAATCCTTGACAATTTCAATCTTTTCTCCATTTATCATGATGTTGCTTATTGGTCCAGTTCTGAAAATTTTTGTTTTCTTTATGGTGAGGTATAATCCATACCGAAGGCTGTAGCCTTGATCTTCATCAGTAAGTGCTTCAAGTCCTCTTTGCTTTCAGCAAGCAAGATCGTTCATCTGCATGAGTCTTCCTCCAATCCTGATACCACATTCTTCAAGGAGATACACTAGAAGGTAAAAATAACAATAAACAAATAAATAAAACCAATCAAAAAACCCAACAACCTCATTTTAGAACCTAGTTCTCTCTTGCATAAATTAAGTCAGGCTTTTGATTTTAATTTTCCCTTTTTATCAGCCTCTCTTTGAACTGCTAGTCCCTAAGAAAATAATGCTCTCTGATAAATACTAAGAATGACTCCTAGGCTTAGGCCTCCACCCAGAGCTGGTTATCCCATTTTCCCAGAATCTTAAGTCAAGAAGCTCGTAAAATAGTCCCTTTCTTAAGAACACATCTTGGTTAATTTCCCTAATTGATCGTGTTCTGGTGTTGATTAGAGTCCCTTGGTGAGTGCAAACAGTTAAGCACTTGGCTTCTAATCCAAAGGCTGGCAGTTCAAGTCTACACAGAGGTGCCTCAGAAGAAAGTCCTGGTGTCCTAATTCAAAAAAATCAACCATTGAAAACCCTATGGAACACAGTTCTACACTGACATGGAATGAGTCAGAGTCAACTCCACAGCAACACTTTTTTTTTTTTTTTTTGGTTGTTGTTAATTAACCACAATCTCTTTGCAGTTTTTCTCATTTTCTTTTTTCCTGATCATTTTTCTCTTGGTTTTTATTTTCTGCCTCTGTTGCTGCAGCAACCCTCAAGTTATTTCTACCGTTATTGCTCTGGCTTCTGTTGGTCAATTTCTCACTCATCACCACACCATCATTCTAAACACTTACACGTAGGTCTCACATCTACAGGTTAAGGAACCTACGGCAAAAAATATGAATGTAACATCCTGCTGTAATTAGGAAAGGTGATTATGCATCACAATTACCAAAAGAAGAAGTGATTCCCTTATTCCAAACTCAGTGACCTATTGAAAGTCCATCATGAGTATAAATTGGTGCAACACCTTTGGAAAGTAATTGTGGTTGTTGTTAGGTGCCATCGAGTAGGTTCTGACTCATAGAGACCCTATGTACTACAGAACGAAACAGTGTCCAGTCCTGAGCCATGCTCACAATTGTTATGCTTGAGCCCATTGTTGCAGCCACTGTGTCAATCCATCTCATTGAGGGTTTTCCTCTTTTTCGCTGACCCTGTACTTTACCAAGCATGTTGTCTTTCTCCAGGGACTGATCCCTTCTGATAACATGTCCAAAGTATGTTAGACGTAGTCTCACTATCCTTGCTTCTAAGGAGCATTCTGGTAGTACTTCTTCCAAGACAGATTTGTTCGTTCTTTTGGCAGTCCATGATATATTCAATATTCTTGGCCAACACCACATTCAAAGGTGTAAATTTTTCTTCGGTCTTCCTTATTCTTTGTCCAGCTTTCGCATGCGTATGATGCGATTGAAAATACCATGGCTTGGGTCAGGCACACCTTCGTCTTCAAGGTGACATATTTGCTTTTCAACACTTTAAAGAGGTCTTTTGCAGCAGATTCACTCAATACAAAGTGTCGTTTGATTTCTTGACTGCTGCTTCCATGTGTGTTGATTGTGGATCCAAGTAAAACGAAATCCTTGACAACTTCAATCTTTTCTCTGTTTATCATGATGTTGCTTATTGGTACAGTTGTGAGGATTTTTGTTTTCTTTGTGTTGAGGTGTAATCCATACTGAAGGCTGTGGTCTTTGATCTTCATCAATAAGTGCTTCAAGTTCTCTTTACTTTCAGCAAGCAAGCTTATGTCATCTGTATAACGCGGGTTGTCAATGAGTCTTCCTCATATCCTGATGCCCCATTCTTCTTCATATAGTCCAGCTTTTCAGATTATTTGCTCAGCATACAGATTGTATAGGTATGGTGAAAGGATATGACCCTGACGCACAACTTTCCTGACTTTAAACCCCACAGAATCCCCTTGTTCTGTCCAAACAACTGCCAGTTAATCTATGTACAGGTTCCTCATTAACACAATTAAGTGTTCTGGAATTCCTATTCTTTGCAATGCTATCCATAATTTGTTATGATCCACACAGTCGAATGCCTTTGCATAGTCAATAAAACACAGGCAAACATCTTTCTGGTATTCTCTGCTTTTGGCCAAGATCCATCTGACATCAGCAATGATATCTGTGGTTCCACATACTTTTCTGGATCCAGCCTGAATTTCTGAGAGTTCACTGTTGATATACTGCTGCAGCTACTTTTGAAAGATCTTCAGCAAAATTTTACTTGCCTGTTATATAAATGATATTGTTCAATAATTTCTCCATTCTGTGGAATCACCTTTCTTTGGAATGGGCACAAATATGGATCTCTTCCAGTCGGTTGGCCAGGTACCTGTCTTCCAAATTTCTTGGCATAGATGAGTGAGCACTTCCAGCATTGCATCCATTTTTTGAAACATCTCAATTGGTATTTCAGCAATTCATGGAGACCTGTTTTTTGCCAATGCCTTCAGTGCAACTTGGACTTATTCCATCAGTACCATTGGTTCTTGGTCATATGTTACCTCCTAAAATGGTTGAATGTTGACCAATTCTTTTGGGTACAGTGACTCAATGTATTACTTACATCTTGTTTTGATGATTCAAGCGTCATTCAAAGTTTTGTCGACAGAAACCTTCAAAATTGCAACTTGAGGCTTGAGATTTTTCTTCAGTTCTTTCAGCTTGAGAAATGCCAAGTGTGTTCTTCCCTTTTGGTTTTCTAACTCCTGGTCTTTGCACATTTCCTGATAATACTTAACTTTGTCTTCTTGAGCTGCCCTTTGAAATCTTCTGTTCAACTCTTTTGCTTCATCATTTCTTCCACTCGCTTTAGCTACTCGATGTTCAAGAGCAAGTTTCAGAATCTCTTCTGACAGCTGTTTTGGTCTTTTCTTTCTTTCCTGTCTTTTTAATGACCTTTTGCTTTCTTCATGTATGATGTCCCACAACTCATCTGGTCTTTCGTCATTAGTGTTCAGTGTGTCAAACTTATTCTTGAGATGGTCTCTAAATTCAGGTGAGGTGTACTCAAGGCTGTACTTTGGCCCTTGCAGATTTAATTTTCTTCAGATTCAACTTGAACTTGTATACGAACAGCTGATGGTCTGTTCTGCAGTTGACCCCTGGCCTTGTTCTGACCGATGATACTGAGCGTGTCCACCATCTCTTTCCACAGATGTAGTGAATGTGATTCCTGTGTATTCCTTCTGGTGAGGTCCACGTGTAAATCGCCATTTATGCTGTTGAAAAAAGGCGTTTCCAATAGATAGATCTTTGTTCTTGCAAAATTCTGTCATGTGACCTCTAGTGTCATTTATATTACCAAGGCTATATTTTCCAACTACTGTTCCTTCTACTTTGTTCCCATCTTTCACATTACAATCACCGGTAATTATTACTGCATCTTGGTTGCATGTTTGATCAATTCTAGACAATAAAAGTTGGTAAAAATCTTCAATTTCTTCATCTTGGGGCTTAGGGGTTGGTGTGTAAATTCAAATAACAGTCACATTAACTGTCTTCCTTGTAAGGGTATGGATATCATTGTATCATTGACAGCATTGTGGAGCACGGGTGGTGCAGTGGTTAAGAGCTCGACTGTTAACCAAAAGTTCTGCAGTTCAAATCCACAGGCAGCTCCTTGGAAACCCTATGGAACAGTTCTACTATGTCCTGTAGGGTTGCCATGAGTTGATGTTGACTCGTTGACAATGGGTTTGGTTTTTAGCTTGGACATTTTACTTCAGGAAAGATCTTGAAATGTTCTTTTTGACCATAAATGTGAGGCTGTTCCTCTTCAATTTGTCATTCCCTGCATAACAGACTATATGATTGTCTGATTCAAAATGGCCAATACCAGTCCATTTCAGCTCACTAATGCCTAGGTTATCAGTCTTCAAGCATTCCATTTCATTTTTGACAACTTCCAATTTTCATTGATTCATACTTCATACATTCTACCTTCCAATTACTAATGGATGTTTGCAGCTGTCTCTTCTCATTTTGAGTTGTGTCATATCAGCAAATGAAAGGCCCAAAAGCTTTACTCCATCCACGTCATTAAGGTCGACACTATTTTGAGGAGGCATCTCTTCCCCAGACATATTTTGACTGACTTCTAACCCAAGGGGCTCATATTCTGACACTATATCAGACAATGTTCAGCTGCTATTCATAAGGTTTTCACTTGCCAATTTTTTTAGAAGTAGATCGCCAGGTCCTTTTTCATAGTTTATCTTAGTCTGGAAGCTCCACTGAAACTTGTCCACCAACGGTGACCTTGCTAGTATTTGAAATGCAGGTGGCATAGCTTCTAGCATCACAGCAACATGCAAACCACCATAGTATGACAAACTGACAGAGGAGTGGTGGGTAATATTATATAACAGTTAAAATGTAATAGGTAGATCTACTTGGGCTAATATGGAAAGATACTTTGGATTATGTGAATCAAAAAGCTGTAGGACTGTGCACAGAGAATGATTTTATTTATGTTAAAAGAAATGGTGGACAAGCACAACTTGTACAAGGAAAGGTTATGGAAGCTCCACAGACACATCCAAACTCCCTGAGGGACTGAATTGCTGGGTGGAGGGCTGTGGGGACCATGGTCTCAGGAAACATCTAGATCAACCGGCATAACACAGTTTATAAAGAAAATGTTCTACATTCTACCTTGGTGAGTAGCGTCTGGGGTCTTAAAAACCTGTGAGCAGCCATCTAAGATACTCCATTGGTCTCACCCCTTGGGGGAAAGGGAGAATGAAGAGAACAAGAAACAAAGAAAATATTATTCCAAAGGAATAATGGACCACAGCTACCATGACCTCCACCATACTGGGTCCAGTACAACTAGATGGTGCCTGGCTACCACCACTGACTGCTCTGACCAGGATCACAACAGAGGGTTCTGGACAGAGCTGGAGAAGGATGTAGAA
>NW_004443965.1:13861961-13886201 GCF_000243295.1 Trichechus manatus latirostris
GACAGAGCTGGAGAAGGATGTAGAACAAAATTCTAACACAAAAAAACACAGACCAGATTTACTGGCCTGACTGAGACTGGAGAAACCCCGAGAGTATGGCCCCCAGACACCCTTTTAGCTCAGTGGTGAAGTCACTCCCGAGGTTCAGCATTCAGCCGGGGATTAGAGAACCCCATAAAACAAAACAGGACTATTGAGGCACAGCAGTCCAGGGACAAGGACTAGAAGGTAGAAGGGGACAGGAAAGCTGGTGATAGGGAACCCAAGGTTGAGTAAGGACAGTGTTGACATGTAGTGGCGTTGTTAACCATTGTCACAGGGCAATATGTGTACTAAGTGTTCAATGAGAAACTATTTTGTTCTGTAAACCTTTATCTAAAGTGAGAATAGCAGCACAACTGGAAGAACGTAATTGATGTCACTGAATTGTATATGTAGAAATTTTTGAAATGGTGTATCTTTGGCTATGTATATTTTCACCAAAAGAAAAAAACTTCCTCCAAGGTAGAGAAGGGAGAGAGTGTTGACATGTTGTGGGGTTGTTAACCAATGTCATAAAACAGTATGTGTACTGACTGTGTAATGAGAAACTATTCTGTAAACCTTCACCTAAAGTACAATTAAAATACAAATTAAAAAACAAAAGGTGGACATAGTATTGAACTATAACCCAAATTACAAAATAAATATGTATGAGCTCAAAGTGATATAAATAAATGAATGAATGAATAAGATAGAAGGAATATATTTTTCATACAGAAAGATTCCAAATAATATATGTAGATACTACCCTCTCCTGCAGATGGAGCTTAATTCCTCTTCCTTTGTATGTGGGCTGGGCTTAGTGACCAGCTTCAGAAGACTAGTGTATGGAAAGGGAAAAATACCAACTTTACAGTCAAGAAAGATGGTAGACTTTACCTTAACCAAGTGATCTTTGTTAAAATTACCAGTTATGAGTCATGCTGATAGTATATATCTCCTGATATGTGAAACAAAGGGCATTTCACCTCTGCAGTATTCTCCAAAATCCATAACCCTAATGTAATCATGTAAAAAACACCAGAAAAAACCAGTTTGAGAGGTATTCTCCAAAATATCCCACCAATACTCCTCAAAACTCTCTAGGTCATGAAAAATGAAGAAAGGCAGAGCAGGGGAGACTAAGGAAACATGGTAGCTAAAATGTAATGTGAAATCCTGGATGGGATTCTGGAGCAGTGAAAAAAAAAAAAAAAGTGAAAAAACTAGTGAACTCTAAATAAAGTCTCTAGATTAGTTAATAGTAAAGTACCAATGTTAATTTCTTAGTTTTGACAAACGTACCAGACTGTGCCAGATGTTAACATCAGGGGGACTTGGCTGAAGGGTATATGGGAATTATCTGTACTTCTTTGTGACTTCTCCATAAATTTAAAATTATTCCAAAATAAAAAATTTACTTGAAAAATGTGTGGGGGGGGGGGGCGGGCATGATAACACACACACACAGAAATTTCTGGAAGGCTACCCAAGAAACTATTAATACTGTTATTCCTGGGAAGTAGGATTTGCGTATAGGAAGTAGGAAATAAGACTGGTGGTGGCCCAGTCTTTCATGGAATTATTTTTTTTATATATTAATGGAGATAAGATTAAACGTGGAAAATTATCTTGGTATCTGGCTAAAATTAGTGAATTGTGTATTCTCTTCTGAAGTGTAAAGTTTATTCTCAGAAGTTATTTTCTCAAACATTAGCCTTGGGAAGAGAAAGACTTTTGTGGGCATTTGTGATGTTGTCTTCTTAAATTCATCTTTTCTTTTATTTTGTTCATTTTACATTTTGGATTGGTTCTTTTCTTTGGTTTCTTGATTTCTTTATATTTAAAGCACATCTCCTGTAATTTGGTCTTTTTTTTTTTAATTTTAATCTATCCTTACAATATTTGTTTACTCCATAAATAATGAAATTATTGATACAGTTGGATTTAGGTCTATTATTTTATCATTTTTGTTATTGTTTCTGTGTTCCTCCTTTTCTCTCTTTAGGATTATTTTAATTGTCTTACCACTTTTTAAAAATTTATTTATTGTCTTCAGATATACCTCTTTGCATTATTTTTAGTAGTTATTCTAAGGATTACAATATATATGCTTAATTTTTACAGTCTATTACTTAGTTAATATCATACCATTTCATGTAAACCTTATATCTGTATAAGTCTTTTCTTCCTCCCATTGTTTGTGCTATAGTTATCATGTATATAATATCTATATACATTATTAATCCCATGAAAAAATGCTATACTTTTTTATTTAAATGGTCTTATGAATTTAGAGAAATGAAGTGGGGTAATATCTTTTATATTTACTCAGATGTTTATCAGTTTTGATGTTTTTCATTCTTTTCTGTAAATTTGAGTTTCTATCTTGCCTTGTTTCCCTTTGGCCTACAGCATTTCCTTTAGCATTTGTTATAGTGAAGATCATCTGAAAATAAATTCTCATAGTTTTATTTTATATGAAAATATCTTTATTTGTCTTATTCTTGAAGAATACTTTCAGAGCATATTGAAAAAAATTGTTGTTTCACTCTCTTCTGGATTCCGTAATTTCTAATGAGAAGTCAGTTAGTTTTGAGTCATTATTCCTGTGCATACTGTGTTGTTTTATCTGACTGCTTTCAAGATTTTCTCTCTATCCTTAGTTTTCAGAAGTTTGGCTAAGATGAAACTAGGCATAGTTTTCCTGTTTGGGCTTCAGTGAGTTTCTTCGATTTGTAGATTTAAGACTTATAAATTTGGAAAACTTTCACTTCTTATAGCTTTAAATATTTTTCAATGTCTACTTTTTTTCTCCTCTAATCCTGAGACTCCAATTACACTCATGTTAGACCTTTTGTTATTGTTCCACAGGTACATGAGGATCTGTTTCTTTTTTTTTTCCCCTCTGTTCTTCAGATTGCATCATTTATATACATATTTTCTTCAAGGTTACTGACTCTTTCTTCTGTAATTTCTATCCTACTACTAAGCGCATTTAGTAAATTTTTAATTTCAGATGTATGATATTTTTCAGTTCTAGAATTTCCATTCAGTTCTTTATTCATAGTTTTCATTTCTCTGCCCAGATTTTCTGTCTTTTCTTTCATTGTGAGAATATTTTACTTTATTTTATTGAGGATAGTTTCTTCATGTAGTGAGTAATTTTGCATTATACCCTGGACATTGTGAATGATTTGTTGTAGATACTTTGAGTTCTATTACATTCCCGCCAAAGACTATTGATGTTTTGTTTTACAGGCAATTAACTTGGTGACTCCAACTGTAAACTATGTCTCTTGTATGGTAGCTCAAACCTCATTTTAGTTTTTTTTTTTTTTTTTTTTAACCTTGTCTGAAGTGCTTGGAATCTACCACATTCATGTGTGGTTCAGGGGTCAGCCAGAAACTTCAGAAGAGTGTACATACAAAATTTGGGGCTCCGCCTACATGGCTCTCTCCTTACTGGAATTTCTCCTTCACTTTCCAACAGCTGTGGCTTCCATCAGTTCTATCCTCTGGTTCTTTACTCCAGAAAGACTTGTTTTTTTATTAGAGTTTCACTCACCCCATGTGGCATTGACTTTGGCCTGCCTTCAGGCATGAGGAGTAAAATTAGTTGACCCACCTTGCATCAATCTCTTCTACCAAATCTCAGCTCCTTTCCAGAATTTGTCTGCTTTCATTCACTCTATACTACCTTCAGATATTTGATAGTATATTTTGTCCATACTTTATAGTTGTTATCTGTGAGAGGGTATGGTCTATTAGGAGCTTTCTTGGCCACACTGGAAGTGAAATAATAGTTTAAAATATAATCAGTTTCTTCACTTATAAAATGGGAAGAGTATGACTTTCTCATTTTTAGGGGAGGTAAATAAGTTGGGACTAAAAGTATATTTGGAAAACAATATAAACTCGGTTAAGTTCCACTATGGGTTTCTCTTATAAAAATCACAACAAAACTATTCAAACAGGCCAAACATTAAAAAAAACACAGTAGTCATAATGGTCCTTCAAACCCATTAGTAATATTTGAGTCACCTACTCTGAATTTCTATGAACATTTAAGGTAGGTGAGAGAAACTTGTCCAAGGTACCTGAAAATAAGTAGTAGCCCCAGAGATACTAAGGTTTTTAAATGGGTTTTCTAGGAACTCTCAACACCTCAATGCTCATCTCAGATAAAGTTTTCTAATACTGGCTATGGAGTAGGAAGAGAGAAAGAAATAATAATGTACATGAATCTAATGATGGCAGTGAGAAATGGTTATCTTTGGAGATAAGCCAAATACTCAAAGAAGTATTTATGGATAGAATACAAGAATCACTGGCTTAAACTTCTTTATAAAGACAAGATATAAGGGGAAAAGGCATTATTTATAATTAAGAAGTCTGTGTGGTGTTAGTTCCGCATGTATGCCTTCTAAATCAGAAGTAGGAGGAGGAATATTTTTGAGAGGAATGAAAGCTGGGTTTCTTGATCTATTCTGAAATGTAGAAGCTTCAGGGCTCATTTTCTGTCTCCACTCTGATTTTTTGCTAATGCCCATCATTGAACAGGAATCTGAGAGGCTGAAAAGGAGAGAAACTGTACAGGTGCTAGGGTCAGTTCCAGACCCCAGCCCATAGCTCAAAAGTGATTCATTAATCTTTGACAAGTATGAAACTTAAAATTGCTGTTGGTGTGTGAAACTCAATTACTGAACTTGAATGTCTTTAGTCACTGAGCTGGGAGAGGGAAAATATTAGATCTGGGTGCGTTTATGAGCAGGAACAAACCGATTCACTGGTTTAAGCATCTCTGGTGATGGTGTACTTGCTATTGATGGGGACGTGGCAGTCTGTGAAAAGGTGTTTGAAAGGTTCCAGGAGATCTCTGTGTTCTGCTTCTAGAAGAATTCCCAGCCAAGCAAACTTGGAGGGTCTGGAGTTTTATTGGGAACCAGGGACTTTCCATGGCTCAGAGAAGCTTTTGCAACTGCTCCTTATAGGGCCTCCCTTTGAAAGGCCTCCATCTTTTTATTCAGTTTGATGTTTTAGTTGGCCTGGGATTGCTTTGGCTAGAGTTTCTGCCTTTTCTTTAGATCATTTTCTGGAGAACAAAGTCACTCTTTCATTTCCCTCTACAGAGGTCCTGGGAAACCCCCTGGCTGTATCAGGCCCTTCATGCCTTGGTAGCCCTCCCAGTATTCGCTCTTCTCTTTCTGGGGACAGATGATCAGGATGGTCAAGGATTTTCTTACCATCTTTGTGAGGGTATTTCTATGAAGCAGTGGGCAATTTGCTAGTAGGAACACCCTAAGATGGTACCTTCTAAATTACCTGCCTCATATGTTTTTGTAATTTCTGATCCTCCAGACTTCACTTATCATCCAACACTATGTCACCATATGATTTTGTGACATCTAGGTGTCAGGTCACTGTAGAGAGGTAGATTCTGGTCAGGATACAAGGGTTACTCTGCCTGTACCAGATATGGAAACATCATTGGCCACAGGCAGACATCAAAGGCATCTTGGTACTCTCTTTTATTGGTGATTGGACTGTGTGCTTCACCCTATTCCAGTCTGAACTGGTGGGCTTCTATCACTCCTCCAGACTCTCACACTGGGAATTTTGAACTTAACTCTGGAATTTCAAATTCCCTCTCTTCCTTCCCATTGCTGCGTTTGCTTTGCCCAGAGCCTGTCCTCTATGTTTCTCACTCCAAACTTCTGAACTGATTCCCAGTTTTGATCTACTCAGATAGAAGTCTTCAACAGTAAACTGTCTCTTGACACCAATAAGCTTTTATGATATTAATTGCTCACAACTATTCTCAAAAGACAGTTATCTTAAATGATAAGAAAGAAAAAAATGACAATTTGTTTTATAATATTGTGAATTAAAAAGAAAGCACTTGGAGTTTTTTTTGTACTTGGAGTGTAGTAAAAGCAGTATGACAAACACTGTTATGGGAATGCAGATTGGTACAAGTTTTCTGGAGGACAATACGGAACAATATTTGAGGAAGCTTAAAAATGTGATTATCTACAAATTCACCTTCCAGAAATTTATCCAAATAAAATAAGTCAGGAAGAACTAAATATTTACAATAATTTCATTGTGACTAATTAACATAACTAAAGTGTTCCAAATAGGAATTGGATATATAAGAAGTTGAACCATATGAAATTACTGATAGTTGACCCATTACCCTACACAATAGTATTTTTATGTGACTCAACCTAATAAATTTTTGTGTATTCACATGATAGACTTCATTGAAAATCATGCCTTAAAGAATAATCAATGCTCATGAATATAGTGTTATATAAAAAGATAGAATATAAAAATAAAGTATATAGCATGTCCCTGATTTGTTTTATTAAAATACACATTTGTGTATATATACACATACATGATTAGAAAAATGACCAGAAGAAAACACTCATGTTAATAGTAGTTCTCTAGGTGATTGGACTATTAATAATTTTTGTTTTACTTTGTCTTTCTACTTTTGTGTCTTTCCCAAGTTTGTGTGGTTATAATAATATTCAGTATTCTGCATTTTTCTCCTAAAGTCATATAGTAAACATTTTCTATGTTGCTGCATACACTTCAAAATCATTTGAATGGATGCACAATGATCTATTGAGTAGAATTACACCAATTTATTAAATATCCTTCTATAATTAGGCTTTTAGGCTGACCTGACTTTCCTACTTTCCTTCCTAACTTCTCTCTCTCTCTTTCTTCTTGTTTCTTGATAATAAGATAATGGAAACCCCTCTCCCATACTTTGGATTATTTCCATAAGACCTATTGCCAGAAGTAAATCACTGTTAGTTTGGAGGGTACGGGGAGGGAATGAAATGGAAGCTGAATGATGCCTGTGTACTTCTTAAGAGCCTCATCTCTTGTCCCTGGCAGCATTCTGAAGTGCTGGAAAGACACTGTCCTAACACTATTTCTTATTGTTAATACAAACATTATCACTTCCCACAGTTCTAATTCCAAGGCAGTAGCATTTTAAAAGCTCAGCTTGGGAGGAACAGTTTAGTGTTTGCAGGAATTCCTGCAAACACTAACAGAAAAACTGAATCAGATAATAATGTTGCCTATCTGCTGGCACACATAACTTCCCAGTTTACATTGTTCTTCTTTGTCCAGGTAACATTTATATGCCTGTGGCTGCCCAGTGCTTGCTTGGCATAAACCCACCTGGAAGCCAGTGGACTGAGGGGTTCAGAGTAAGAAGATGCAACTGCTGAGCTGCCCAGAGCCCTTTTATGCGTGAAGAAGTTCAACCTGCGTGGTGGCAAGGACCAGTATGATGAAAGAAGCTTCGTGTTCTCTACCCATTGGTAAAACATAAATTGGATGAATACTGCCTCTTCATGCAGAAAACTAATAAGATAATGTCTGGATACATGACAAGTCTCAGAAACTTTGATCTGACTTTAAACTGGTCACCCATCTTGTCTGAACACAGAAGGGGACAAGGCAGTCAGAGCACACATATGGGCAGCATCTCTTAGCCCCCCCCGAAGTTTGGGAGATAAACCATCTCCATCCTTCATACTTGTATGCAGTCATATGAATTGGATATCTGCACCATGCCTGGTCCAGCTGGGGGGCTAAGTCAAACCAGCTGCAGAAGAAATTGAGCTGTGGGGAGCTTTCATAGGGGTAGTAACATCTGCGTGACAAAAACTTAGGAGAAAGTAAATACTGTCTGCTGTTCATTCACAAGCATTTATGGAGCTTCTGGTATGTATCAGACAATAGGCTGGGCCTGGAAATAGCAGCTGATTAAAACACGCTTCCTGCTTTCAAGGAGCTCACATGACTGAATGAGACAAGCAAGTAAATGGATCATTTAGAACCCAAGAGAGACAATGACACAAGGGAAATAAAGAGGGCCTTACAGGGGACACAGAGAAGTACCAGCTGTCCCCTGGGCTGGAGGAGGCTTTCAGAGGAGGTGAGGCTTGATCTGGGTGTTTAAGGATGAGTGGCATGTTGACAGATGGTTGAAGGAAGAAAAGAACATTCCTTTCCATGGAGTGGCTGCCGAAACTGCAAGGCTGGAGCACAGGGGAGAGGACCTTCTTTCTGAACAGTGGGCAAACATTTTTGCAGACCACTAGATTGTGTCAGCTGCCTCGTTATAACCTTTGACAGCAGAGCTGGGGGTTATTCTCAAGAAATAAATGGTAAGATGCCTGAATCCAATGGCCAGAAGTGTGCTTTTTCTTTATCCGAGTCTTTCTTTTAAAATTTTTTAAAATAATAACTTTACTAGTTATTTTTAATTATGAAAATGAATTATGCTTTCATTAAAATTGCAAACAATACATGAAAACAGAAGGAAGAAAGTAAGCATTACCCCATATCCTTCAACCCAGGAATCACCACTGTTAACTTTTTGTTGAACATTCTTCCAGATATCTTTCTATATGCACACACAAACATTTTTATAGAAATGGCATGCAATTCAATTTAATAGGTATTTTTATCGTGTTAGGTCCATGCAAGGTATTCGGCATACGGCAATAAATAAGATGGATAGTGTCCCCTTACCTTGCGGAGTTTCACTCCCAGTCTTAACTGAGGGCAGACCCCAAGAGAGGTACAAAATCACATGTATAATAGGAACCCTTCCCATTAAAGGTCTTTGCACAAGCTGGTTTCTCTGCCTGGATTGCTATCTCTCTCCCCCATAATTGTATACTAGGGACAGATTGTCAAGAGATATTTCATGGATGCCTGTTTTCTATCGTATGGATGAAGCATTGATTCATTATCATTTTTAACCAATGGCTCATTGATAGGATTTTAGGTTGTTTTAATTTTTTCTATTATAAATAATTCTGCAACAAACATTCATTTATGCACATCTTGACCATTTGTCTTAGGATAAATTCCTAAAAGTGGAATTGTTGTATCAAAGGACATGCATGTTAAATTTTTTGATACATGTTACCAATATGCCCTTCTGAAATGTTCTATCAAAAGTATATGCAGTACCATTTTTCCACACCCTCACTGAGACTAGGAAACATCAGTTTATAAAATCTTTGACCTTCAAGGAAATTTTATTGTTTTAATTTACTTTTATTTATTTACTAGTTAGGTTGATCATTTTCCATCTATTTATTCATCCTCTGTATGTCTTCTTTTGTAAATGTCCTATTCATATCCTTTTTACATTTTTTTATCCTTATTAGAATACTTTTTATATTAATAATTTGCAAGTGCACTTAATATATTAAGGGAATTAACACTTTGACTGGCATATATATTGCAAGTAGTTTTTTGATGTTGGTTGACATTTTTAATTTATTTGCATTGTTTATTTTGGTCACAGAGATATTAAAACAAAACAAAACAAATAAATGTCATCAAATCTCATTACCTTTTTTTTTTATTTTTATATCCTTCTCTCATCCAGTTGTGATCATGTTGTCTCATAGATTGTGCCTGACTGAACTTGAGGCTTGGATGAAAGATGGCTAAGAATACATTCTAATAAGTCAGGGAAAGGACTGTATTGGTAAAAATGGGGAAATATCTAGAGAATGTGTCTAAGATCATCTCTGTCCTCTCATTGAAAGATATGAGTTTTCTTTTTTTCCCCATGGTTTGTGGGTTCAGGTTTTCCTATAGGTGTACAGGAAAAATAAGGTTTACAGAAGTGAAATGATTGGCCCAAGGACATATAGCTAGAAGAAGTAGGATTTGACTTCTGATCTGAGCTGACTCCAAAGCTAATAGCAGTAGCAAAAACCTACTGCAGTGCAATGAACTGCTTTTACATGGCTTTTCTAGCCAGAGCCAGCAGCAGAAACCTAGAAGGACCCAGTGGCAGAGGATCAGGAGATCCTATATAAGGGTCTTCCCACTGGTGAAGCACAGCCCAGTGAGGCCCAGCAGCAGAGCAGAAGCCTCCGGAGCCATGCAGACCCCTTGGGCAGCATGGTGGTAGCCAGAGGCAGGGCTGACATGAACACAGCATGACCTAAATCGCAGTGTGCCTGCCCAATGACATAAAAATGGACAAGGGCAATTGGGGGAAGGGTAAGCAGTTCCCCTTTGAGAATCTGTTGTTGTGTTGATGTTTGCTTTCTGTAAAAAAATAATAATGGCTTTCACTTTGTCTCGTGGGTCTGGCTTGATCACAGATGAATGCAGCACCCATAGAATGGTTGATAGCAGTACGTGTATGTCTCATTCTCAACAGTCTTATGGCTGCCTGGAAGTTTGAGGCACAGCCTGTCTGCATATGCAATGCAAATGAAGACAGACAGGTACAGAGTTACAAGTTGTAGACAGACAGGTATACAGCTACTGTTGTTGAGTGTTCATCTTATAAGGCATTGTGCTAAGTGCTTTACATATATAAGCTCTTTTAACGTTGCAACTACTGTATGAGGTACACATTTCCATTTTAAAGATGAGACCAATGAAGACCGGAGATGCTAAATAACATGCCCAAGGCCACGCAGTAAGTTGTCAAATCAGGAATTGAACCAGAACTTTCTGATTTCAACACCTGTGCTTCTAATCACTGCTGTTTCCACCACTCCATGCTGCCTTCTCCCAGCATGCTTTCTGAATTACCAGTCTTCTTTGGGAGCATTTAGCACTGTATTTTCCCTGTTTGAAGGTTATGTTCCTGTCTGTTATCTTTTCTTCTTGAAAATGTATTTTTTTGGATAACTTCTAAATGGAGAACAGGAATAATTTATACAATTAACAGGCAATCTTGGTGTTGTCAAGTGTGACCAAAGTACGTGGAAAAGTTAATAAGTGAGTGATTGTTTAATTACTTAACTACTAACAATTTTCCAGGAATTGAACTGTTTGGTTTTGCACCTGAACATTTTCTATTAAGTCGATTGGAAATAACCTGTGAGGCAGCAGAGTTCTGAGCACTCCAAAGGTCATTGCATTGGGGCCACCATTATTGATTCCACAAAGGGCTTCTATTAGAACATCGATTGGGATATTGACCAGTTATTTTAATACATCCTCTCTTTTAGAAGGCATGGGTAGCAAATTGGGTGACAAAAAAAAAAAAAAAAAGATTTGTGTCTTCCACATCCTCCCCTCTAACTGTTTTTCTATGATGTGCTTACGTTTTCTTTCAATAGTGACCTTACTAGAAAATATTTTCCCAAAGCTTGGTCATTTATTAAATTCAAGTAGATAAATGTTGAAAGTCAGATTTCAGAAAATCTTTTTTTTTTTTCATACTTTATTTTTTGTAGTTGTTGAGAATATACACAGCAGAACACATACCAATTCAACAATTTCTACATGTCCTTTGTATTTGGGCATTTTCGCCACCCCAATACACACACTCACACACATACATGCACACACAGGTGTATACAACCCAACACTCCCACAACTTCTCTCTCCCCTCAATTCATTGGTTTTGAGATATTTAGCAAGGATTGTGGCATGTATAATTCAATGAGAGGTATTAGAAATAAACAAGCATGAGAAAATAAGAAACAGAATGTGTTTCTTACCTCTTAACTGGTGTCAGAATCACCTGCAGGGCTTGTTAAACACAGGTTGCTGAGCCCCACCCCTAGAGATTCTGATTCCATAGGTCTAGGGTGGACCCCAAGAATTTGCATTTCTCATGGATTCCCATGTGCTACTGATAGTGGTGGTTGTAAAACATGGTCACAAATTCTTCAAGACACCCCCTTCCCTTTGAGCTATCCTATACCTCTACTTCTCTATCACCCCCATATTCAGTGAACAACAAGACCTGCTGATTTTGCCCCCTAATCGTTTCTCACACCTGCCCGCTTATTGTCACATACAACTATTGGCCAAATTCCTACCTTCCTCAGCTCTACCTGTACTATTGTGATAGTTCTTTACTTTTATTCATGCCTCTAGAATTGTCCCACCTTACTCCATCTCCCACTCTGCAGATCATATGATCATCTAATACTAAAATCAATTCCCTCTTGCCTTTCTTTCTTGTAAAATTTTCATTCATCTTTTACATCTAACTTCAGAAGTCATCTCCTGTAGAAAACCTTTCATGAACCCCCAAATGGCCTAGATAATCTTCCTCTGTTTTACACAACCCCTTCCCTTATATTTTTAACTTAGCATATTTTCCGTTTGTTGAAATCGTGTGCAGTGGTTTCTTCCTTTAGAATTTAAGGGCCTTTAGGCGGAAACCGTAAAGCACGCATTTTCCTACCACAACTACCTACAACAGTAACATAATAGTTGCTTAATAGATGTCAGACTGCACTAAAGATTTATCATGCTGGATTAGGCAGTGAGAAAATGTTGAGAAAAGTCAGTTAGGCAGGATATCATTTTCTCATTTATTCATTCACCAAATATTTATTAAGCACTGATTATGTATTGGGTGCTATTTTAGGTGCTGGGGAGATCCAGATGAATCCAACATACAATGCCTCTGCCTTCATGGAGCTTGCAGTCTAGTGGGTGTGTCTTATGTGTGAATGACTATTTGGTTTAACACAACTAATTGACTTTGCATGCCCAGTTATGGACCCACACAAGGATGACATAATCAAACTACCTGTCCTCAGGCAACTTACATCATAACTGTAGAGACTATGCTTTATATAGTAAAATGAAAAGATAGTTAGAGATCAACTAAGACTGAGGTCCTCAGGAATGCCAAAATGGAGAGGGATTGTTTAGGATAAAGCGTATGGGGAGATTATATAAAATGATTTCAAGGAGGTAGAACTTTAGATAGGCAGAGCTTGGACCAAGGGGAACAGAGCCTATATGTCCAGGAAAAGAACAGCATAAGCAAAGATATGGGGGTGGTTAGCCTGAGGCTTTCAGGGGTGGAATGGAAACTGTAGTAAGATAATCTGTTGGAGAATTATGAGTTATTAAAAGTAATTGCTACTATTTATGTGCATTTTCTATGTGCTAAGCACTGTGCGAAATGCTTTATAAACATTGCTTCATTTAATCTTAAGACAATGCTGTAAATATTATTTTCTTCATTTTACAGGTCAAAGCCCAAGACCCAGAGCAGCAAAGTAGCTCTCTATCTGTAGATCATTTGTTAAAAGAATGAATGAAAAGATGGATGACACTACTCATCCAATAATTGGTAAGGGAACAGTATGAGTTCCTGAATGTAGTTGCTGTTAGCTGCCCTTGAATTGTCCCCAACTCATGGCTACCCCATGTATGACAGAACAAAACGCTGCCTGGTCCTGTGCCATCCCCATGATTGGTTGCAGATAGAACTGTTGCCATCCATATTGGCAATCATTGGCTGATTTTAGAAGTAGATCACCAGGCTTTTCTTCCTAGTCCATCTTAGTCTGGAATCTCCACTGAAACATGTCCAGCACCATAGCAACACATAAGCCTCCACTGACTGATGGATGGTGGCTGTGCATGAAGTACATTGACCGGGAATTAAACCCTGGTCTCCCTCATGGCAGTAGAGAATTCTATCCCTGAACCATCACTGTCCAGAGTTCTTTAATGGAGGATTAATAAAATGAAAATAATTGAAAACTTGATCTGGTGGCCATTTGTGGGATGATTTAGATCAGTGGTTCTCAAACTTTGTTTCATGTTGAAATCACCTGTAGAACTTTGAGGAATTCCTATTACCAGACTATGCCCCTACTGCACCCAAGATATTTACCAGAAATCTCTGTTCCTCCAGATCCTTCTTCTCTGTCTTCTACTATCCCCCTCCCACACGCCTATCCTCAGTTCACTTCACTTCTTCTGTTTCCGTTGCAGTTATTTTTATTTCATTTTTGTTCATTTCTCCTTATCAGACTGTTAACTCCCTTTAAAATGTGGTGCCCAATACAAACTTTCCTCTTGTAGCAAATCTACTGAGCACTGCCCAACCCTGATTAGCGTTACTAGACTGAGCAAAAAAAAAACCATTGCCATCGAGTGGATTCCGACTCATAGCGACCCTATAGGGCAGAGCAGAACTGCCTCCTATGGTTTCCAAGGAGACGCTGGTGGATTCGAACTGCTGACCTTTTGGTTAGCAGCCGTAACTCTTAACCACTGCACCACCAGGGCTCCGATTTAGCACAAGCAAGTCATAAAACCAAAAACCAACCCTATTGTCGTTGAGTCAACTCTGACTCATAGTGACCCTATAGAACAGAGTAGAACTGCCCCCATAGGGTTGCCAAGGCTGTAATCTTTACGAGAGCAGATTGCCACGTCTTTCTCCTGCAAGCAAGTCATAGACTCCTTTAAATTTTCTCCCAGCTCCTGAGCACATCTGTCTGTCTGTCTGTCTATCTATCTATCATCTATCTATGGTTAGCTAAGGCACTTACTTGCAAGGTAGGGTAGCTCTGATATATACTGTAAATACTTAACCATCTCTTTTTAATATGCTGATGTCTCTGCATAATTATTCCATCTTCTATATCCATTGTAAACTTCTATTTGTTTACCTGCCTGATTTGCTTCTTTTACCCACTGTATTTCTGAAGGGTTAAGAGCCACACCTGTTTTATTTACCCTGTGCATCACCTAGCACAAAGCAACTTCACAGTTAGTAATACATATTTTTCAAGAAAGATGATGTCAACAGTTGTTTCTACCAAAAGAAAGGTTTTAAGGGCTTGCCTAGCCCAGCTGAGCATAGTAGCTCTAGCTTCAGTGTGAATTTTAAATCAAGATGGAAACACAGCTGGCAGAGTGAGAGCTGTATGGTTTCTTCTGCCCACCAACGCTGGGCTAGGCCAGATTCTCTCTAATTGTGGGAAGGGCACAGGTACATGGGTGGACTCAGAGGGCCTTTTAGTCTGGCTTGCAGCACAATGATTTTGCCTGAATGATTCATCTTTACTCCATTTCTATTTTCCTACAGGCAACACAATCAGTCCTCTTAAACAGTGGTTCTCAGATTCATTACCGCAGGAATTCATAAGGCTGCAAATTCAAATAGGGTCAAGACACATTGATGAAAGGCAGGTCTGTTGATTGACGTTTTCGCAGGAGGAGGGAAGTTTGGGATGTGAAGATTCTCCCTACATCTGAGAATATCACCCAGAGTAGCCTTTCCTTGGCAAGTGTGTGCTTGGTCCTTGTTATGTATTGAATATGTCCCCCAAAACTGATGTTGAAGTCCTAACCTCTACTGACCTTGTTTGGAAATAGAGTCTTTGAAAGTATTATCAGTTAAGTTAACATGAAGTCATAACCAAAGTTGGGTGAGTCCTAATACAACTTGGTTGCTATTCTATAAAAGAAGAGACATCTAGAGACAGACAACCATGGGAATACAGAATGGAAGATGGCCATGTGATGAGAGAGTTATGTTGCAGCTGTAAGCTAAGGAATACCAGAAGCTGAAACAGATAACAAAGGATCTTCTCCTAGAGTCTTCGGAGAGATCATGATCCTGTTGACACCCTGAATTTGAACTTCTAGCCTCCAGAACTGAGACAATAAATTTCTGTTCTTATAAGCCACTCAGTTTGTGGTACTTTGTTATGGTAGCTCTAGGAAACTGATACTGCCCTATACACAGAGATGGTCAAACTGCATTGTTTACATGTTTCAAGGGTACAGACATACAGTGAGGTTACTGAGCCTACATATATTTGGGACCATTTCAGTTTGAGGCACTTATATGTGACAAATGACCCTGTCCTATATATCATCATTTAATCCCTAACAAGAAAATGGAGATTTCAGAAAAGCCTGAAGGTGTCTCCTGTTCTGATAGTCCTTAGGTGACTGGCCAAATAACTTAATGAAGCAAATTTCAAATCAGTTGTACAAATGCCTAAAAAAACTGCTGAGCAAGGACCGTGTGGTTGGTTCTGTTAATACCAATAAGAAAATCATGCAGGAGAACCGAAGGGAACATTCTGAAGAAGAGGCCTAAGATTCTGTGGCTGAGGCAGTTATCCAAAGGGACTCTTTCTTCAAGAGGAGTGGAAGCACAGTTTGCCATCAAATCACTTCAATGCTGCCTTTCTGGTAAGGTGGACAGAAGACAACTTACAGTTTCTTTAAAAAAAAGTGTTGATGTATGGCCTCATTATTTTACTTTTCAGAAATGTTCCAGATATTTCAAATAACTTATGCAGAGTAAAGGATGACAGGTCAAGCAGCTGCCAAATCAAGGATGGGAAGACTGGGGGACATTTATACTGGAAAATTCCACTTACCTGAGCAACCAGGGTCCAGGAGAAGCTTACGTTTAGGAGAGGATAAATACAATGTTTTCCTGGTGCCTTTAAAACATGGCAACAGAAAGAACAAGCTAAAGAAACTCAACAGAAAATAGCAACTTCCTGTTGCTTTAAAAAAATGATAATAACCACAAAAAACTATGAGACAAAACTCCAGCAGGAACAATAAACAAAAGAGAGGAAATATGCCTTTTAGGCTTGGTGTTTCAAACGGCAATAATGACTTGCCAAGGATTATTGTGTGACCAGTGACCACAAACTATTTCCTTGGCCATCCAATGATGGAAGCTGAAGAGCATGGGGTCCTCAGGATTCTTGCCTTGCAGAGGTGGGGTTGCATTGTTCAAATACTCACATGGCCTGAGTCCATCACTAAGCTGAAGGGCATTTATTTTCTTAGCAACTGAATTATCGAGTGGTGGAGGTACACAAGGGGCTGCTGTGTTAGGAAGAAACATTAATAACCCTGGATTTAGTTAAGTAGAGAACGGTTCTTAATATTCTCTGAAATTAGAAAAATGAAACACTAATTCTTTAAGGAAATCAACTCAAAACCAGGAAGAGCAAATATCATTAGGTTGTTCAATTTAATATATTGGTCATGAATGCTAACATGATTAAATGGGTGCAGATAGGCTGCAAAATTATACATTTTCCTCTGTGTTGTCATGGCCTGGTTCATGGTTTTATTTGAGTGAGGCATAGCGCTGTATGGGAATCATACAGCCTAAGCCCCCTGAAGCAGGGGTGTGCCCACTAGCAGGCCCGGCCTACGGCAGCATTAAAATGAGTAACTAGCTGTTCTCGCTGCCAAACATGGACTGATTCTTCCCCAGATGTAGGATAAGCAGCAATAAAACTGCCTAGCTTGAGCTTTTTATTGTGAATAAAAAGTGAAAACAACTTAATCATGAAGTAACACTACATCTTCATAGTGGATCCAGACAATTAAATAGAAAAGATCGCACAGTAAAATGGAAAAAGGGAGAGCTTGATTCCATTGCTGATAGTTATGGCCCAGAGGGAGAAGGAGTCAATCAGCTGAATGATACTAAATGCAAAAGGTTAGGGATGATAGTTATCCCTTTTGGAGAATTCTTACCTTTAAGGTATTCCCTTTGGGATTTTATGTAAACTGGAAACATGAGTTTAAACTCTAGGTCCTCAGTGAAAATTTTAAGGAGTATAGCTTTGATATAAGGCCCTCTATGTATTCTTGTTTCTTGTGTGTGCTGGAGCTAGGAGTGGAGGTTGCTTATGCTCAGATCCCAAGTTCAGTTGAAACAAATTGAAATTATACAACCTCACATGAATTTCCCTGATTCATTTTTTTATTTTTTAAGCTTCATTGAGGTATAATTGACATACGATAACATGCACGTATTTAAAGGTGCACAGTTTGATATCTTTTGACATATGTACACACCCATAAATTATCACCATAGTCAAGAGAAGAACATAGCCATCACCCCTAAAAGTTTGTGTCCCTTTGTAATCTTTCTTCCCCCTCCTTACCCCACCCTGTATCGCCAGGTAACCACTTACCTGTTTTCTGCCACTATAGATAAGTTTGTTTTTCTAGAATTCTATATAAATGGAATCATACAAAATGTATTCTCTTTTGTCTGACTTCTTTCCTTCGACATAATACCTTTGATATTCACCCATATTGCTGTGTGTGTTCATGCCCTTTTATTTCAGGTAGAATTGCATTGTATGGATATACCCAAATTTATTTATTCATTCACCTGTTGAGAGACATTTCAATTGTTTTATTTCCTATTCCTGCCTTATTGCACAAACTAGGTCTTTTTCTTCTTTAGTTTGTTAATTTGGTAAATTACATTTATCGACTGTTTAATGCACAAATAACCTAGCACTCCTGGGTTAAACCCCATTTTGCCATGTTGTATTATCCCTTTTATGTGTTGCTGGTTTGATTTGTCAATATTTTGTTGAAGATTTTTTTTTTTTTTGGAGAATTACAAATAAAGATCTCATGAACATTTATGTGCAAGTCACTATATGGACATAGTTTTTCCTTCTTTTTTTTATTTCCACTTGGATAAATACCTGAGTGAAATAAATGGGTCATATGATAGGTGTATGTTTAATTTTTTAAGAAATTGCCAAACTGCTTTCAAAAACGGTTGTACCATTTTATATTCCCCCCCACAGTGTATGAGAATTCCATTTTTCTACATCCTTGCCAAAACTTGGTAGAGTCAGTCTTTTTAATTTGAACCATTCAAACAGGTGGTTTTAGTTTGCATTTCTCTAATGAATAATGATATTGAGCACCTTGCCATGTGCTTATTTGCTATCCACGTATCTTCTTTTCTGAAATGTCCATTTAAATATTTTTTCCATTTTTTAATCGAGTTACTTGATTTTTGAGTTTTGAGAGTACTTCTTACATTCTGGAAATAAGTGCTTTATCAGATATGTTATTTGTAAATATTTTCTCTCAGTCTGTGTCTTGACTTTTCATTTTCTTAACTATGTCTTTCATGGAACAAAAGTTTTTAATTTTGATAAAGTTCAATTTATCAATATATTCTTTTATGAACTGTGCTTTTGTTGTTATATCTAAGAACTATTTGTTTAACCCAAGGTCATGTAGATATTTTCCTAGATGTTTTATATTTAGGTCTATGATCCATTTTGATTTTATTTTTGTATAGAATGTGAGATATGGGTCATTTCATTCTAATTGTTAATTGCTAGTGTATAGAAAGAAATACAACTGATTTTTGTATATTGACCTTATATCTGCAAACTTGTTAAACTCAATTACTAGTTTTAGGAGCTTTTTAATAAATTCTTCGAGATTGTCTATGTAGGCAAGTATGTCATCAATGAATAGAGACAGTTTTATTTCTTCCTTTACTGTTCGAAGGCTGTTTATTTCCTATTCTTGCCTTCTTACACAGACTAGGTCTTTTTCTTCTTTAGTTTGTTAATTTGGTAAATTACATTTATTGATTGTTTAATGCACAAATAACCTAGCATTCCTGGGTTAAACACCATTTTGCCATGTTGTATTATCCCTTTTATGTGTTGCTGGATTTGATTTGTCAATATTTGGTTGAAGATTTTTTTCCTCCATGTTCATGAAAGATGTTTGTTTTTAGTACACATTAGTCTGGTTTTGGTATCAGGTTATTCCTGGCTTCAGTAAATGAGCTGGAATGTGTCCCTTCTATATTATTCTATGAAAGAAATTGTGCAGAATTCATATTATTTCCTCTTTAAATATTTTTAAATATTTGGTAGTATTCATCAGTAAAATGCTCTGATTCTAGACTATTCTTGTTTTGATTTTTTTTTTTTTTTAATACAAACCAATTTCTTTAATAGATCTAAGGCTATTCAGATTATCTGTATCTTCTGTTGTGAGGTTTGGTAATTTACGTCTTTTAGGGAATTTGTCCATTCCATCTAAGTTGTTGAATTTATGGGCATAGAATTGTTTTTTGTATTATTATACTAGTCTTTTAATGTCTGTAAGGTCTGTAGTGATGTCCCCTCTTATGTTCCTGATCCTGGTAATTTATGTCTGCTCCCTTTTTTCTTGGTCCGTCTAGTTAGAAGTTTATCAATTTTATTGAGCTTTTCAAAGAAACAGCTTCTAATTTCATTGACTTTCTCATTATTTTTCTCTTTACAATTTCATTGATTTTTTGTTATCTTTATTATTTCCTTTTTTCTGCTTATCTTTATTATTCTTTCTGCTTTTTAAACTTTAATTTGCTCATCTTTTTCTAAATTCTTAAGATGAAAGCTTAGATTACTGATTTAAGACTTTTTTCTTTTCTAGTATAATAATTTGATACTGTAAATTTTCCTGTAGGCACTGCTTGCCTGCATCACACAAATTTTGATGTATGTTCATTTTTATTGAATTCAGAATATTTAAAAATTTTCTTTGAGATTTTTTCTTTGACTCATAGTTTATTTGGTTGTGTGTTGCTTAATTATCAAGTATTTGGGAATTTTTCAGATATTGTTCAGTTTTTGGTTTCTAGTTTACCATGTTTTTATGCGAATAATGCACATGTTAAATGCATTTTTTTTTTTGGCAACCCTGCCCTTCCCCAACAAGGTATTTTTGTAAGCATGCTATGCTAATTTAAAAAAAAAATCAACATAGTGCACTTACGAAAATACCTCGTGGGGAGCATAGCACACTTATTAAAATACCTCACTGGAGGGAGGGTGTGGTTAGCAAAGAAAAGTATAACACGTGTCATTTTTTTTCTCTCTAGCTGCCTTCAATATTTTCTCATTGTCATTGTTTTTCAGCAGTTTGAATATCCTACTTGATGTTTTCTGAATTTCTTGTATCTGTAGTTTGGAGTTTATCATTAATTTTGCAAAAATTGCTGCCGTTCTTTCTCCAAAAATTTATTCTGCCCTGTTCTCTCTCTCTTCTCATTGTGAGTCCAATTACACATATGTTAGACCATTTGAAATTATTCAACTGCTATCAGATGTTCCTTTTCCACTTCCTTTTTGTTTGTTTGAGTTTGAGTTATTTCTACCGGCTTATCTTCAAATTCACTGACTCTCTTTCAGCTATATCAAGTCTACTGATGAGCCTGTTTAAAGACATTCTTCATCTCTAATTACGTTTTTATTTCTAACATTTTCATTTGATTCGTTTTTATAGTTTTCATCATTCCACTGAAATTACTCATCTAAACTTGATTGTTGTTTTCTCTTCTATTATTGCCATTGACATTTTAATAATGAACGTTTAACTTCCTATCTGATGGTTCCAACATCTATTTTATATCTCAGTCTGGTTACCTTGATCACTGTGTGTTGCATTTTCTTGTTTTTTTATTTTTTCTGTTTGTCCCACTTGTTTTTTGTTTCCTTTCTCTTTTTCATTGCCTTCTTTTGAATTAACTGAGTATTTTTTATGATTATATTTTCTCTCCTTTGTTGGTTTATTAGCTATAAATGCTTAATTTTGTTAGTGGTTGCTTTAGGACTTACAGTACATATATTTAACTCATCACAGTCTACCTTCAAGTGATACTATACTGCTTCACATATAGTATATGTATTTTATTCCTACCTTCTGGTCTTTATATTACTGTTGTCATACCTTTTATTTTTACATATATTACAAATCCTACTTATTATTATTACTTATTATTTTGCTTTAAATCAGGGGTTGGCAAATTAAGGCTCAATGGCTAAACCAGACTGCTACCTGTTTTAAAAAATAAAATTTTGCTGTAAGACAACCAAACTCATTCATTTACATACTTCTTGTAACTGCTTTCATGCAACAACAGCAGAGCTGAGTAATAGCTGCACAGACTATATGACAGCAATGCCTAAAATATTGACCATTTAACCCTTTACGGAAAAATGTTTGCCAACTCTTGCTCTAAATGGTCAATTGTCTTTTAAAGACATTCCAATTATGAGAAATAAATCATAAATATTTACCCATGTAGTTACCATTTCTGATGTTTTTATATTCCTTTATTTAGATCCATATTGATATCTAGTATCCTTTTCCTTGTGACAAAAATATTTCCTTTAACATTTCTTACATTGTACATTTGACGGTGATGGATTCTTTTAGCTATTGTATATATGAGAAAGTCTTTAATTCACCTTTTTTTATTGTTATTTAAGTGAAAGTTTACAATTCAAGATAGTTTCTCAGACAAAAATTTATACACACATTTTTATATGACCCTAGTTGCTCTCCCTATACTGTGACAGCACAATCCTTCTTTCCTCCCCAGATTTCCCGTGTTCAGCCAGCTCCTGACCCTCTCTGCCTTCTCATCTCGCCTCCAAGCAGGAGCTGCCCATTTAGTCTCATGTATCTACTTGAGCTAAGAGGCACACTCTTCATCAGTATCACTTTATGTCCCATAGTCCAGTCCAATCTTTGTCTGAAGAGTTCGCCTAGGGAATGGTTTTAGTTTTGGGCTAACAGAAAGTCTGAGAGCCATGTCTTCTGGGGACTCTCCAGTCTCAGTCAAAACATTAAGTCTGGTCTTTTTACTAGAATTTGAGTTCTGCACCCCAATTCTCTCCTGCTCCATCGGGGACTCTCTGTTGTGTTCCCCCTCAGGACAGTCATTGGTGGTAGCCAGGTACCATCTAGTTCTTCTGGTCTCAGGCTGATGCAGTCTCTGGTTTATGTGGCCCTTGCTGTCTCTTGGGCGAATATATTCCTTGTGTCTTGGTGTTCTTCATTCTCTTTTGCTCCAGGTGGGTTGGGACCAATTGATGCATCTTAAATGGCTGCTTGCTAGCTTTTAAGACCCCAGATGCCACTCACCAAAGTGGGATGCAGAACATTTTCTTAATAAACTTTGTTATGCCAATTGACCAAGATATCCCCTGAAACCATGGTCCCCAGGCCCCTGCCCCTGCTACTCTATTCCTTGAAGCATTTGGTTGTATTCAGGAAACTTCTTAGCTTTTGGTTTAGTGCAGTTGTGCTGACTACCGCTGTAGTGTGTGTTGTCCTTCCCTTCACCTAAGATAATTCTTGTCTACTATCTAGTTAGTGAATACTCCTCTCCCTGTCTCCCCACCCTTGTACTGAACAAGGAATGTTTTCTTCTGTGTTTAAACCTTTTCTTGAGTTCTTATAATAGTGGTCTTATACAATATTTGTCCTTTTGTGACTGACTAAATTCACTAAGCATAATGCCTTCAACATACCTCTGTGTTATAAAATGTTTCACGGATTCATCATTTGTTCTTTATCATTGCATAGTATTCCATTGTGTGAATATACCATAATTTCTTTATCCATTCATCCATTGATGGGCACCTAGGTTGTTTTCAACTTTTTGCTATCATGAACAGTGGGCTGCAATGAATATGGGTGTGCGTATATCTATTCATGTGACAGCTCATTTCTATACGATATATTCCAAGGAGTGGGATTGGTGGATCATATGGTACTTCTATTTCTAACTTTTTAAGGAAGTGCCAAATTGATTTCCAAAGTGGTTGTACCATTTTACTTTCCCACCAACAGTGTATAAATGTACCAGTCTCTCCACAACCTCTCCAACATTTATTATTTTGTGTTTTTTGGATTAATGCTAGCCTTGTCGGGGTGAGATGGTATCTCATTGTAGTTTTGATTTGCATTTCTCTAATGGCTAATGATCATGAGCATTTCTTCATTGGTGACGTGCCTGTTCATATCCTTTGCCCATTTTTTAATTGGGTTATTTGTCTTTTTGTTGTTGAGGTTTTGAAGTATCTTGTAGATTTTAGATATTAGATGCTGATTGGATTTCTCGTAGCCAAAATTTTTTTCCCAGTCTGTAGGTTGTCTTTTTATTTTTTGGTGAAGTCTTTTGATGAACTTAAGAGTTTGATTTTTAGGAGCTCCCAGCTATCTAGTCTCTCTTCTGGTGTTTGTGCTTTGTTAGTAATGTTTTGTATTCTCTTTATACCATGTATTAGGGCAGCAAGCATTGTCCCTATTTTTTCTTGCATGATCTTTATCTTTTTTTATTTTATATTTAGGTCTTTGATCCATTTTGAGTTAGTTTTTGTGCATGGTGTGAAGTATGGGTCTTGTTTCAGTTTTTTGCAGATGGATATCCAGTTATACCAGCACCATTTGTTAAACAGACTATATTTTCCCCCATTTAATGAACTCTGGGCCTTTGTCAAATATCAGGTGCTCGTAGGTGGATGAATTTATGTCTGGATTCTCAATTCTGTTCCATTGGTCTATGTATCTCTTGTACCAGTACGAGGCTGTTTTGACTACCAAGGCAGTGTAATAAGTTCTAAAATCAGGTAGTGTGAGGTCTTCCACTTTGTTCTTCTTTTTCAATAATGCTTTACTTATCCGGAGCCTCTTCCCTTTTCATATGAAGTTGGTGATTTGTTTCTCCATCTCCTTAAAAAATGCTGGTGGAATATGGATCGGGATTGCATTGTATCTGTAGATCGCTTTGGGTAGACTTGACACTTTCACAATATTGAGTCTTCCTATCAGGTA
>NW_004443965.1:13887258-13937866 GCF_000243295.1 Trichechus manatus latirostris
TCTACCTCTGTTGGTGTTAGTTTAGGTAGGTAGTGAGTTTCTAGAAATTTGTCCATTTCCTCTAGGTTTTCAAATTTGTTAGAGTACAATTTTTCATAGCATTTTGTTATGATTCTTTTAATTTCAGTTGAGCCTGTTGTGATACAGCCCATCTAATTTCTTAGTCAGGTTATCTGCTTCCTCTCCTGTTTTTCTTTTGTCAGTTTGGTCAATGGTTTATTGATTTTGTTGACCTTTTCAAAGAACCAACTTCTGGTTTTTTTAACTCTTTCATCTGTTTTTCTATTCTCTATGTCATTTAATTCTGCTCTAATTCTTATTATTTCCTTTCTTCTGGTGCCCAAGGGCTCCTTTTGCTGCTCTCTGTCTACTTGTTTGAGTTGTAGGGTTAATGTTTTGATTTGGGCCCTTTCGTCTTTTCGGATGTGTGCATTTATTGCTATAAACTGACCTCTGAGCACTGCTTTTGCTGTGTCCCAAAAGTTCTGGTAAGCTGTGACTTCATTCTTATTTGATTCTATGCATTTCTTTATTCCATCCTTAATTTCTTCTATAACCCAGTAGTTTTTGAGCAAGGTGTTGTTCTGTTTCCGTGTGTTTGATTTTTTTTCCTGGTTTTTTTTTCTGTTAATGATTCCTGCTTTTATGGCTTTATGGTTAGAAAAGATGGTCTGTAATATTTCAGTGCTTTGGATTCTGTTAAGACTTGCTTTATGACCTAATATGTGGTCTATTCTGGAGAATGTTCCATGTGTGTTGGAAAAGAAATTATACTTGGCTGCTGTTTGGTAGAGTATTCTGTATAAGTCTATGAGATCAAGTTGATTGATTGTGTCATTTAGATCCTCCGTGTCTTTATTAAGCTTCTTTCTGGATGTTCTGTCCTTCACCAAAAGTGGTGTGTTGAATTCTCCTACTATTATTGTGGAGCCGTCTATCTCTTTTCAATGCTGTTAGAGTTTGTTTTATGTATTTTGGAGCCTGTCTTTGAGTGTGTAAATATTTATTATACTTATGTCCTCCTGGTGTATTGACCCTTGAATCATTATATAGTGTCCTTCCTTATCCTTTGTGGTGGATTTTACTTTAAAGTCTATTTTTTCAGAGATTAATATTGCCACTCTTGCTCTTTTTGAGTGTTGTTTGCTTGATATATTTTTTCCATCCTTTGGATTTTAGTTTGTTTGTGTCTTTAAGTCTAAGGTATGTCTCTTGTAGGCAGCGTATAGACAGATCATGTTTTTTTTAATCCATTCTGCCACTCTCTGTCTCTTTATTGATGCATTTAGTCCATTTACATTCAGTGCAATTATTGATAAGTATGAGTTTAGTGCTGTCATTTTTATGTCTTTTTTGTTTGTTTGTTTTTGACAGTTTCTTTGTTCCACTTAATTTTCTGTGCTGAGTCATTTTTTTTTATATCTTTTTCCTTGTTGTTGATTTTGTATTTGCTGAGTCTTTATACTTTTCTTGTTTTTTATTTTGTTTTGTAATATTATTAGTTTCCTTTGTGGTTACCTTAATATTTACCCCTACTTTTCTAAGTTTGAACCATTCTTTTATTTCTTTATATCACCTTGACTTCCTCTCCGTATGAACGATCTATGACTACATTATTTAGTCCCTCTTTTTTGTTTTAATGTTGTCGTCTTTTACATATTGACTTCTCTGTTTCTTGTTTTCAGGGTTTTAGCTTTGATTTATTTTTGTGACTTCCCTACCTGGGTTGATATCTGTTTGTTCTATCCTGTGTTCTAGTCTTGGGTTGTTATCTGATGTTATTAATTTTCTAGTCGGAGGACTCCCTTTAGTATTTCTTGTCATTTTGGTTTGGTTTTTGCAAATTCCCTAAACTTCTGTTTATCTGGAAATGCCCTAATTTCACCATCATATGTGAGAGACATTTTTGCTGGATATATAGTTCTTGGCTGGCAATTTTTTTCCTTCAAGGCTTTGTATGTGTCATCCCATTGCCTGCTTGCCTGCATGGTTTCTGCTGAGTACTCTGACCTTAGTCTTATTGACTCTCCTTTGTTGCTGACTTTTCATTTATTCCTAGCAGCTCTTAAAATTCTCTCTTTATCTTTGGTTTTGGCAAGTTTGATTATAATATGTCTTGGAGACTTTCTTTTGGGATCTATCTTATGGGGGGTTCAATAAGCGTCTTGGATAGATGTCTTCTCATCTTTGACAATATCAGGGAAGTTTTCTGCCAACAAATCTTCAATAATTCTCTTTGTATTTTCTGATATGCCCGCTTGCTCTGGTACTCCCGTCACTCGTAGGGTATTCCTTTTGATAGAGTCCTACATAATTCTTAGAGTGTATTCATTTTTTAAAATTCTTTTATCTAATATTTCCTCAAATAAGTTGGTGTTGAGTGCTTTATCTTCAATCTCACTAATTCTGTCTTCCATTGCCTCAATTCTGCTCCTATGACTTTCTATTGAATTGTCTACTTCCGAAATTTTTTGTTAATCTTCTGGATTTCTGATTGCTGTCTCTCTGTGGATTCTTGCAGCCTGTTAAATTTGTCATTATGGTCTTATATAACCTTCTTAAGTTCCTCTATTGCTTTGTCTGTATGTTCCTTGGCTTGTTCTGCATTTTGTCTGACATCCTTCCTGATCTGTTGAAGAGCTCTGTATATTAATCTTTTGTATTCTACCTCCGGTAATTGCAAGAAGTTGTCTTCCTCTGGAAAATTTCTTGATTCTTTGTTTTGGGAGCTTGCTGAAGCCATCATGGACTGCCTCTTTATGTGATATGATATTGACTGTTGTCTTCGAGCCATCAATAAGTTATCATATTTATTTATTTTATGTTTGCTTACGGAGTCCTAGCTTCTTGTTTCGATATGCACAAATAGGTTTCTCGCATATGCTAATTTGATTATTGGCGCCTTTGAAGCTCTAATGTCCTGTCACTCAGTGGTTAGATCTGTTACTAGGTATGTGAGCCCAGTAGTTCATTTACTTTTCTTGTATGGATTCAGCTCAGGTGTCCACATGATCGACCAAGAGTGTGGTGCATGCTGTCACATACAGTCCTAGACAGGCATGGGTGATTGCTGTAGGCACAGGTATCTGGCTGCAGTAGGGGGTCATACACTGAGCAAGGAAGGGTGCTGATGGCTGCCCCTGAGTGTCTGGGAGGAAAGTGTGTCCCTGTTCCCTACAGCGCATAGGTGGGTGGGTTTTGTAGCCGGACTATGGGCACCCAATGCTGTTGGTTGTAAGGGCTGGGAGTCACCACTTATTCTTAGGCGAATGTACTTATCTTTTGCTGATTGAGCGCCACTTGTCATGGTTCCGGATGTGTGAGTAGACTCTGCCGCTGGGCCTCTCCTGATGTGGAAAATGCCTCCTGAGCACCACTGCTTGCATCACCACGCACACAAGCCAGTCTGGCGTGAAAGGGTGCTGGCTCCCACCAGGTCAGTTCTGGCAACTCATTGCTGCTTCTAAAACGTCTCTCCCTCCTCCTGCCACTCATTCAATTCCACAGCTTTGCCTTTGATGTTCAGGGCCCGTGGATTGTCATATATAATCAATTCATTTGTTTTTTTGGGTCTTTGTTTTAAGAGGGAGCACAGGATGTGTCCGACCACTTCGCCATCTTGGCCTCACCTGTTATGTTTGTTTTTTAAAGGTATTTTTGCTGGGTGTAGAATTCTATGTTGACCTTTTTTTTTTTTTTCTGTACTTTAAAGAATTTGCCCCACTACCCCCTCATTTGAATTGTTTCAGATGAGAAAGCTGCTGTCATCCTTATCTTTGTTTGTGTGTCCCTATCATTCTTTTCCTCCCCTTTGGCTGCTTTTAAGATTTTGTCTTTATCACTGGTTGTGAGCAATTTGATTATGATATGCTGGCTCAAGCATAACAACGATCATGAGGATGGTGCAGGACCAAGCAATGTTTCGTTCTGTTGTACACAGGGTTGCTCTAAGTTGGAACCGACTTAACGGCACCTAAGAAAAACAACACATCTTAGTGTAGCTTTCTTTATGTTTCTTGTGCTTTGGGTTGTTGAATGTCTTGGATCTGTGGGTGTGATCATTAAGGTTGTATGTCAACTTGGCTGGGCCATGATTCTCAGAGGCTAGACAGTTATGATGTAGTTTGGCAGTTGTATAATGATGTAATCACTTCCATCGTAAGATCTGATATAATGTGATCACCTCCATGATGGGATTTGCTGTGAGTAGCTGTTCAGTTAAAAGTGAGTAATTTGCATGAAATTTGGAAATTTTACAACCATTATTTCTTCAAATATTGTTCCTGTCCCCCTTCTCCTTTGGGGATTCAAATTACACGTGTTAGATTCTTCAAGTTACCAGTATCTCATAGATGTTCTGTTTATTTATTTGTAGTTTTTTTTCCTCTGTTTTATTTAGTTTCTCTTGCTATGACTTCAAGTTCACCAATTTTTCTTCTACAATGTCAGCCTCACGTAGTGTATTTTTCATCCCAAATATTCTAGTTTTCACCTCTAGAAAATTATTGTGTGTCTTTTTTATATCTTCCATGTTTCTTTCTAACATGGTCAATCTTTCTTCTAGCTTTTTGACCACACAGAATATAGATATAACAACTGTGTGAAGATCTATGTCTACTAATCTATCATCTTCGCCAGTTCTGTGTTAGTTTTGACTGATTCATTTATATCCTCTTTACGAGTCAGAATTTTCCACTGTTTTGTGTTCCTTGTAATTTTTTGGTTAAATGTCACACATTGTGAATTTTACATACTGAAGTAGTAAATATTTTTGTGTCTCTATAGATATTCTGGTGTTTAATTCTTTGATGTTGTAAAATTATTTAGAAACAGTTTAATCTTTTTGGGTTTTGCTTTTAAGATTTGTTAGACTGGATCAGGGTAGCATTCAGTGTAGGGCTGTTTTTGTCCCACTACTGGGATACTTCTGAGTACCTGTTGCCAGGAGAATTCTAAGATGGTCTTGTCATCTTTGCCCCCTGGTTTATGATTATGCTATGCTACATGAAAAAAAAAGGATTTTGAAGATATAATTAATGTTACTAAGCAATTGACTTTAAGATAGGGAGATTATCCTGGTGATCTGACCTAATCACATGAGCTTTTTAAAAACAGAGAGTTTCTCTGAATGGTTGCAGAAGAGGAGTAAAATATTTAAAGAAAGAAGGGGATTTGACATGTCATTGCTGGCCTGAAGATGGAGGAGCCACATGAAAAGAACTTGACAGCCAAGTAAACAGGTACTTGAGTCTTACAACCACAATGACCAAACTGATTAGCTTGAGATAAGCTCAAAAATGGATTCTTCCCCAGAGCTTCCAGATAAGAGCCCAGCCTGGCTGACTTTTTGATTTTGGCCTTGTGGTACACTAATCAGAGAACTAAGTCAATCCAGCTATTTCTGACCTATAGAACTGTGAGATAATAAATGGATTTTTTTCTGTTAAATTTCTAGTGAATTATTACGTAGCAACAGAAAACTAATGTAATCTACCCAGTATCCTGTGAATTATGAGCTTTTCTATTCCGGCTGGTGGAAACAGGCACTATTCCCTGTTGCTGTGTGAGTGCTGAGCTCCTTTTAATACTTCTGGATTTTTTTTTTTCTTGGCTTTTAGTAGTTTCTTCATATACCTGTGATGATCAGTACTCAGCTGAATACGCAAGACAGTCCTGCAGATCTTCAGAGTTTCCTCTCTTGCATCTCTCTCTTCTCTGGTATTCTTATCTGTGAATTCTACCCTGCCTAGACTCCTAGCTCTGTTGCCTCAACTTAGGGAGGTTACCAGACTCTGCCTGATTTCTCCCTGCACTTTAGCCTGGAAACTCTTCCCAAGATTTAATCTGGTGATCATAATACTCACTTTATTTATTTTATGTCTAATAGAGATAGTCTTTTGTTGCCTCATGTTCTATATCTTGAGCACCTTTGTTTCATATATTTTGTCTAGTTTTTGGTTGTTTCAGTTGGGAAAGAAAATCTAGTCTTTATTATTCAATCCTTATGAGAAGAAAAGTCCTCATTTAAATGCAATTGGAACCAAGAACTGTCATAATGCAAAGTTTGGGAGTTAAAGTCCTCTAAAATGGTGGGATATCAACATTCTTTGTGTTTATAGATTGAGAATAACAGGATAATCATAGAAATCTTCCATAAATCTTTTTTAAGGACAACAGTCTAGTACAGTCAAACTCTAATCTAGGCTTCTTGAGCTCTGAAGGAGCAGTAGGACAGATCATCTGAAAGTTGTTGGTTTGTTTATGACTCAATTTTTCTATCTCACGTTAGTCAGTCTGGTTGGTTTCTGATTTCAAGAGTAGGGAATCTGCAGTGATCTGCTCTCCCTTTATGCTGAGTGAGTATTTTCTTTTAATTATTCTTATGGTGATGTCAGTTCTTAGTTTAGAAAGAGATGCTGTGATCTTAGGCCACAAATTGTCCTTTGGGTTTTCTAGAAGGCATTGCTTCTGCTGTTCTATGTCAATACCTCCTTTATTCATAAGTTTCCACAGTCATAGTGCCACAGGGTCTCAGTGTGAGAGTGGGAAGATGAAATATGTTGTTATAAAACCCTTCCGATGGAGGAAACATATGAGCTACTTTAATGGCTTTATGTTATGTCACTGAAGTGATGAGCAGCTTCTTTCCCTGTGCCAGGGAGTGGCAGTGAGTCCTTGCTTCACCTGGACTGCTGCTTTCTCGGGCTTGTCTGCAGTGCAACCTACTGAAACCAGGTCTCTGTGTATATGTTTGAGGGCAGGGGAGATTAGTGTGTGCTCGCAGTTGAGGACTTTGAAGAAAAAATAAAAATTATGCTAGCCACTAATGCTTTCCTTGAGTAATATTATTCTTCTTACATAAAAACAAGTGCTTACAAAAGGAATAGCATTTGAGGAACTGGTCAAATAATAGGACCTTAGACCTGAAATGGACTTGAAGAGGCCAGGGCCAAGGCATTCAAGTATGCTAATAGGTGGGGGAACCATGTGGATACAGTGGAATAAGTTTTTGGAATATGATCATGTGATTTAATGAATGATTTTTGAACTTTAATCTCTCTCTGTCTCAATAGCCTCAGCTGTATAATAGAGATAAAAGTCTCTACATGGTGAGAATTAAGAGCAAAACTGTGGTAGGCAGAATAATGGCCTCCTAAAGATATTAAGTCCTAATCCCTGGAACCTGCGTATGTTACCTTATATGGCGAAAGGAATTTTGCAGATGTAATTAACTTTAGATCTTGAGATGAGGATATTATCCTGGATTATTTGGGTGGGCCCAATGTAATCACAAGGGTCCTTATAAGTGTCCTGATAAGAGGGAGGCAGAGGGACATTTGGCACAGAAGAAGGGAGTGTGACCACTGAAGCCAGATGCCACACTGTTGGCTTTGGAGATGGCGGAAGGGACCATGAACCATGTAATGAAAAGAATAAATCTCCAGAAACTGGAGAAGACAAAGGTGTGAATTCTCTCCTAGAGCTTCTAGAGGAAGCAGGACTCTGCTGACACCTTGATTTTGATCCAGTGAAACTGATTTCGGATTTTTAGCCTCCAAAATGGTAAGACTAAATGTACATTGTTTTAAGTCACAAGTTTTTGGTAATACTTGTTTTAGCAGTTGCAGTAAACAAATATAAAAATACGAAAAGCACTTATGGAGCAAGTCACAAATATTATTTTCTATCCTATTCCTAAGTGGAGAGCCAACACTTGCATGAGAGATCTTTAAGTTAAGGTCACTGAAACAGTTCCCAGTTTTCCAGGAAGAAATCCTAAAGCTAGTATTCTCTTCTTGTCTGTAAGAGTGTGATGTGAATAAAGCACTACTCATGGTTCTCCAAAAGGATATTATGACATTTGGAGACTTCACCACTCTCCTGAAGAAGTCATGAGAATAGGTAACCAGATGTCCCAAATGAAGACCCTTTTGAGTTTCACCTTGCCCCCAGCAGGATATTTGTCTTGCAGTCTGAATTACATCCAGTCTGATGAATTCTATCAGAAGCTGCTTATTTTCAGAACACAAAGATTTGGTTATTTTAGAAGAGAACTTTAGAAAGAGGAGAAAGGAAGGGACAATGATTTGCGAAGTGATTGAAAAGCATTGTTTATGTTTAGAAATTCTTGTCCTTTCAAGTTTCAGCTTTGAGGCTAAACACCTTTTCTCCAAATTGATATTGACAAACCTTTGGTGTTTAAGCCAGAAAGCAAGAAGGATTTGTGAAAAAGTTAAATATCCTTGGCACAAAAACAAATTACTAGTCCAGTGACAAAAGATTAAATTCTTGGACCTTTAAATCCCTAAGCAAAATTTTCAGAAAAACTCCATTTATCTATTCATTATAAAGTAAAAGGACCTTTTTTCCCTTCCTATATGTCTATTCCCACTCTTCCCCTCAGACAAATGAGCTTACCCAGACAAATCTGACTCTTAAAGAGAGCAAATAGAGACAAATTAGCAGTCAAAAACTGCTGCTTTGTCTTCTGATACTACCTACTCTCTTTAATCTTCCATATTCCACTAACTGATTTTCTTAACAAGGTCATCTGAGTTTCCAGCACAAAGGTTTATGATTATTCATTAATTTGAGTATTTTTGAGACTCTACCATGTTACTTTTTCAACAATATAAATGGTGGCTATACACATGGACCTCACCTGATGGAATACACAGGAATCAAATTGACAACATCTGTGAAAAGAGACAAAAGGAGGAGCCTAATACCATCAGTCCTGAAAGAGCTGAAGGAAAAACTGAAGAAATTCAAGCGAGATTCAGAAGAGGACGTGGAACAAAGGATATCATTGCTGATGTCAGATGGATCTTGGGTGAAAGCAGAGAATACAAGAAAAGATGTTTACCTGTGTTTTATTGACTATGCAAAGGCATTGGAGTGTGTGGATCATAACTAATTATGGATAACTTTGAGAAGAATGGGAATTCCAGAACATTTAATTGTGCTCATGTGAAACCTGTACATAGACCAAGAGGCAGTCGTTCAAACAGAACAAGGAGATACTGTATGTTTTAAACTCAGGAAAGGTGTGTGTCCTTTCACCATACTTATCAATCTGTATGCTGAGCAAGTAATACGTGAAGCTGGAATATATGATGAAGAATGTGACATCAGGATCAGAAGAAGACTCATTAACAACATGTGATGTACAGATGATACAATCTTGTTTGCTGAAAGTGAAGAGGACTTGAAGTACTTACTGATGAAGATCATAGACCACAGCCTTCAGTATGGATTACACCTCAACCTAAAGAAAACAAAAATCCTCACAACTGTATCAATAAGCAACATTATGATAAATGGAGAAAAGATTGAAGTTTTCAAGGATTTCATTTTACTTGGATCCACAATCAACACCCATGCAAGCAGCAGAAAAGAAATCAAACCATGCATTGCATTGGGCGATTGTGCTGCAGAAGAACTTTTTAAAGTGTTAAAAAGCAAAGATGTCACTTTAAGGACTAAAGTGTGCCTGACCCAAGCCATGATGTTTTCAATTGCCTCATATGCTTATGAAAGCTGGACAATGAATAAGGAAGACCAAAGAAGAATTGATGCCTTTGAATTATGGTGTTGGCAAAGAATATTCAATATACCATGGACTGCCAGAAGAACAAACTAATCTGTCTTGGAAGTACAGCCAGAATGTTCATTAGAAGCAAGAATGGTAAGACTTGTCTCACATACTTTGGACATGTTTTCAGGAGGGACCAGTCCCTGGAGAAGGATATCATGCTTGGTAAAGTAGAGAGTCAATGAAAAAGAGGAAGACCCTCAATGAAATGAGGATGGAGGATGCAACAAAGTGCTGACACATAACAATGATTGTGAGGATGGAGCAGGACTGGGCAGTGTTTCATTCTGTTGTAGATAGGGTTGAGTCAGAATCAACTCGATGGCATTTAACAACAACATCATTGGTCATATCAGGGCAGGGGCCGACTGAGGAACAGACCATCAACTGCTCAAATGTAAGTTCAAATTGAAGCTGAAGAAAATTAAAACAAGTCAGGAAAGCCAAAGTAGGACCTTGAGTATATCCTATGTGAATTTAGAGACCATTTCAAGAATAAATTTGACACATAGAACACTAATGACAGAAGATCAGACGAGTTGTGGAATGACATCAAGGGCATCATACATGAAGAAAGCAAGAGGTTATGAAAAGGACAGGAAAGAAAGAAAAGAACAAAATAGATGTCAGAAGAGACTCTGAAGCTTGCTCTTCAACATAGAGTAGCTAAAGCAAATGGAAGAAATAATGAATGAAGTAAAAGAGCTGAACAGAAGATTTCAAAGAGGGGCTTGAGAACACAAATTAAGTATTATAATGAAATATGCAAAGAACTTGAGTTAGAAAACAAAAAGGGAAGAACACACTCGGCATTTCTCAAGCTGAAAGAACTGAAGGAAAAAATTCAAGCCTCGAGTTGCAATATTGAAGGATTCTGTGGGTAAAAAAATTGAAAGAAGCAGGAAGCATCAAAAGAAGGTGGAAGGAATACACGGCGTCAGTGTACCAAAAACAATTGGTTGACATTCAAACATTTCAGGAGATGGCATTTGATCAAGAACTAATGGTACTGAAGAAAGAAGTCCAAGTTGTATGAAGGCATTGGTGAAAAACAAAGATACAGGAATGGATGGAATATGAGTTGAAATTGTTTCAACACATGAACACAATGAAGGAAGGGGTCACTCGTCTGTGCCAAGAAATTTGGAAAACAGCTAACTGGCCAAGCAACTGGAAAAGATCCATATTTGCACCCATTCCAAAGGAAAGTCATCCAACGGAATGTGGAAATTATCAAACAATATCAACAATATCACATACAAGTAAAATTATGCTGAAAATAATTCAAAAACAGTTGCAGCAATACATCGACAGGAAACTGCTAATGTTGCAGCCACTTTTGTCAATCCATCTGATTGAGGGTCTTCCTCTTTTTTGCTGACTCTCTACTTTACCAAGCATGAAGTCCTTCTCCAGGAACCAGTCCCTCCTAATAAAATGCCCAAAATACTTGAGAAGTCTCGAGATCCTTGCTTCTAAGGAGCATTCTGGTTGTACTTCTTTCAAAACTAGTTTCTTCTTTCTTCAGGCAGTCTATGCTATAGTCAATATTCTTCTCCAACACCATAATTCAAGGGTGGCAATTCTTCCTCCATCTTCCTTATTCATTGTGCAGCTTTCACATGCATATGAGGGAATTGAAAATATCATGGCTTGGTTCATGCCCACTTTAATCCTTCTGATGGTTAAGATTGTATGTCAACTTGGATGGGTCATGCTTATCAGTATTTTGGCAGTCATAAAATGTTGTGATCACTTCCCTGTTGAGATTTGATACATGATCAACCCCATGAGTCAGAACTGGTGGGGGCGGGGCCTATGATGGCTCATCATCTCTCTCAGCCTTCATCTCTCCGCCCTCTGCCTCCTAGCTCTTCCTTCTTTCCTTGCTGGGGCTTTTGCTTGTTTTGGATTCTGCAGCTGGCTCCTGTTCATCTGACCTCTGGTTCTTGGGACTTGAGCTAGCAGCTTACCTGTGGTCTTGCCTGCCGATCTTGGGATTTGTTGATCTTCACAGACTGTGAGGAACAGCCCTGCTCTCTGGCCTGCCAATCTTGGATATGCCAGCCACTGTGGCTATGTGAATCACAAGAAGCCTCTTTCTTGATCCACAGATTTGGGACGTTACAGCCTCTACAACCATGTGAGCCATTTCCTTGATATAAATCTCTCTCTCTATATATATATTTATATGCTTTGGTGGTTTTGCTTCTCTAGAGAACCCAGCCTAAGACAGTAATCAAAGTGACATCTTTGTGCTTTAACACTTTGAGGAGGTCTTTTGCTGCAGATTTGCCCAAAGTAACATGTCATTTGATTTCTTGACTGCTGCGTCCATGGGTGTTGATTGGGAATACAAGCAAAATGAAATCCTTGACAATTTCAATATTTTCTACGTTTGTCATGATGTTACTTATTGGTCCAGTTGTGAGGATTTTTGTTTTCTTTATGTCTAGTGACAATCCATGCCGAAGGCTGTAGTCTTTGATCTTCATCAGTAAGTGCTTCAAATCTTCTTCACTTTCAGCAAACAAGGTTGTGTCATCTGCATATCACAGGTTGTTAATGAGTCTTTCTCCGATCTTTTTTTTTTTTTAAGACAAATAACCCCATTTCTTTAATGAGTAAATGGCAAGGAAAAAGAAAAGGGAGGGGCAACTCACAGATTTCTGTTCTGTTGTTTGGAATGATTTGCCTTTTTTTTTTTTTTATTGTTGTAATTAAATGAAGTTTACATTTCAAGTTAGTCTCCAATACAAATTTTTTTTTTACATACATTGTTATGAGATCCTAATTGCTCACCCCATTCTGCGACAGCACACTCCTCCTTTCCGCCCCTGATTCCCCATGACCATTCAACCAGCTCCTAACTCTCTCTGTCTTCCCATCTCACCTCTGGACAGAAGCCGCCCCTTTGGTCGCTTGTATCTACTTGACTAAGAGGCACACTCTTCAATAGTATCACTTTATGTCTCACAGTCCTGTCCAATCCCTGTCTGAAGGGCTGGCCTCGGAAATTGTTTTAGTTCTAGGCTAATAGAAAGTCCAGGGGCCATGCTTTCTGGGGCACCTCCAGTCTCAGTCAGACCATTAAGTCTGGTCTTCTTACTAGAATTTGAGTTCTGCACCCCATCCTTCTACTACTCCATCAGGGACCCTCTGTTGTGTTTCCTGTCAGGATGTCCATTGGTGGTAGCCAGGCACCATCTAGTTCTTCTGGTCTCAGGCTGATGAAGTCTCTGGTTTATGTGGCCCATTCTGTCTCTTGGGCTACTATTTTCCTTGTGTCTTTGGTGTTCTTCTTTCTCCTTTACTCCAAGTGGTTGGGACCAATTGCTACATTTTAGATGGCCGCTTTCAAGCTTTTTTTTTTTTTTTTTTTTTATTGCATAGTCAATAAAACACAGGTAAATATTTTTCTGGTATTCTCTGCTTTCAGCCAAGATCCATCTGGCATTAGCAATGATATCACTCATTCCATGCCCTCTTCTGAATAAGGCTTGAATTTCTAGCAGTTCCCTGTGAATGTACTGCTGCAATCCTTTTCGAATTATCTTCAGCAGAATTTTACTTGTGTGTGATATTAATGATATTGTTCGATAATTTCTGCATTCTATTCGAACACTTTTCTTTGGAATGGGCACAAATATAGATCTCTTCCAGTCAGTTCGCCAGGTAGCTGTCTTCCCAATTTCTTGAGATAGAAAAGTGGGCATTTCCAGCACTGCATCCATTTGTTGAAACATCTCAATTGGCATTCTGTCAATTCCTGGAGCCTTGTTTTTTGCCAATGCCTTTAGTGCATCTTGGATTTCTTCTTTGAATACCATTGGTTCTTGATCTTATGCTACCTCCTCAAATGGTTGAATGTCAACCAATTCTTTTTGGTACAGTGACTCTGTGTATTTCTTCCATTTTCTTTTGTTATTTCCTGCATCATTTAATATTTTCCCTATAGAATCCTTTAATAGTGCAACTCCAGGCTTGAATTTTTTCTTCAATTCCTTCAGCTTGAGAAATGCCAAGCATATTCTTTCCTTTTGGTTTTCTAACTCCACTTGTTTGCACATGTCATTGTAATACTTTGGTTTGTCTTCTTGAGCTGCCATTTGAAATCTTCTGTTCAGCTCTTTTACTTCATCATTTCTTCCTCTTGCTTTAGCTAGTCTATGTTCAAGGGCAAGTTTCAGAGTCTCTTCTGACATCCATTTTGGTCTTTTCTTTCTTTCCTGTCCTTTTAATGACATAATGAGGGATATCATTGCTGATGTCAGATGGATCTTGGCTGAAAGCAGAAAATAACAGAAATATATTTACCTGCGTTTTATTGACTATGCAAAGTCATTCAGCTGTGTGGATCATAATAAATTATAGATAACATTGCTAAAATGGGAATTACAGAACACTTATTTCTGCTTATGCAGAACTTGTGCATACACCAAGAGGTAGTCACTTGAACTAAACAAGGGGATACTGCGTGGTTTAAAATCATGTATGATGTCCTTGTTGTCATTCCACAACTCACCTGGTCGTAGGTCATTAGTGTTCAATGAGACAAATCTATTCCTGAAATGCTGTCTAAATTCAGGTGAAATATTCTAAAGGTCCTATTTTGTCTCTTGTGGGTTTGTTCTAATTTTCTTCAGCTTCAATTTCAACTTACATATAAGCAATTGATGCTGTGTTCTGCAGTCAGCGCCTGGCCTTGTTTTGACTGATGATAATTGGGTTTCTGCATCGTCTCTTTCCACAGATGTAGTCAGATTGACTTCTGTGTAACCCATCTGGCGTGGTCTGTGTGTATAGTTGCCATTTATGTTGTTGAAAAAAGATATTTGCAATGGAAAAGTAATTGGTCTCGCAAAATTCTATCATGCGATCTCTAGCGTTGTTTCTATCACCAAGGCCATATTTTGCAACTGCTGATCCTTCTTCTTTGTTTCAGAGTTTCATATTCCAATCTGCAGTAATTGTAAATGCATCTTGATTGCATGTTTGATTAATTTCAGACTGCAGAAGTTGATAAAAATCTTCAATTTCTTCATCTTTGGCCTTAGGATTTGATGCATAAATTTGAATAATGGTCATATTAACTGGTCTTCTCTGTAGGCATATGAATATTATCCTATCACTGACAGCGTTGTACCTCTGGATAGATCTTGAAATGTTCTTTTTGACAATAAATAAGATGCCATTCCTCTTCAATTTGTCATTTCTGGCATAGTAGACCGTATGATTGTCCAGTTCAAAATGGTCAATACCAAACCATTTCAGCTCACTAATGCCTAGGATATTGATCTTTATGCATTTCATTTTTGATGACTTCCAATTTTCCTAGATTCACACTTCATACATTCCCCATTCCAATTTTTAATGGATGTTTGAAGCTGTTTCTTTTCATTTTCAATCATGCCACATCAGCAAATGAAGGTCTTGAAAGCTTGACTCCATCCATGTCATTAATGTCAACTTTACTTTGAGAAGGTGCTCTTCTCCAGTAGTATTTTGAATGCCTTCGAGCCTCAGGGGCTCATCTTCTGCCTCTATGTCAGACAACTACCTGCTACTATTCATAAGGTTTTCACTGGTCAATTTTTTCAGAAGTATACTGCCAGGTCTTTCTTCCTAATGTGTCTTAGTCTGGAAGCTCAGCTGAAACCTGTCCACCATGGGTGACCTTGCTGGTATTTGAAATACTGGTAGCATAGTTTCCAGCATCACAGCAACACACAAGCCACCATAGTATGACAAACTGACAGATGAGTGGTGGAGAAGAGGATGTGGAATGAAAGACATAATTGCTGATGTCAGATGGATGTTGGCTGAAAGCCAAGAATACCAGAAAGATGTTTACCTGTGTTTTATTTACTATGCAAAGGTATTTGTCTGTGTGTATCATAACGAATTATGGACAATATTACAAAAAATGGAAATTTCGGAACACTTAATTGTGCTCATGCGAAACACGTGCATAGACCAAGACGAAGTCATTCAAACAGAACAAAGGTATACTGCTTGGTTTAAAATCAGGAAAGGTGTAGTCAGGGTTGTATCCTTTCACATTCTTATTCGATCTGTATGCTGAGCAAATAATCTGAGAATTTGGACTGTAGGAAGAAGAATGTGACATCAGAATTGGAGGAAGACTCATTAATAACCTGCAATAAGCAGAAGACAACAACCTTGCTTGCTGAAAGTGAAGAGGACTTGAAGCACTTACTGATGAAGATCAAAGCCCACAGCCTTCAGTATGGATTGTGCCTCAACATAAAGAAAACAAAAATCTTCACAACTGGACCAATGAGCAACGTTGTGATAAATAGAGAAAATATTGAAATTGTCAAGGATTTCATTTTACTTGGATCTACAAGCAACGTCCATGGAAGTAGCAGTTAAGAAATCAAATGATGTATTGCATTGGGCAAATCAGCAGCAAAAGACCTCTTTAAAGTGTTGAAAAGCAAAAATGTGACTTTGAGGACTATGGTGTGCCTAATCCAAGCCATGGTACTTTTAATTGCCTCATATGCATGCGAAAGCTGGACAATGAATAAGGAAGATCAAAGAAGAATTGATGCATTTGAGTTAACGGTATTGGTGAAGAATATTGTGTATACCATGGACAGCCCGAAAAAAGGAACAAATCTGTCTTGAAGAAGTACAGCTAGAATGCCACTTAGAAGTGAGGATAGTGAGACTTCATCTCCCTTACTTTGGACATGTTATCAGGAGGGACCAGTCCCTGGAAAAGGACATCATGTTTGGTAACCTATAGGGTTAGCAAAAAGAGGTGGATTGACATCGTGGCTGCAACAATTAGCTGAAGCACAGCAACGATTGTGAGGATGGTGCAGGACCGGGCAGTGTTTCATTCTATCATGCATGGGGTCAGTATGAGTCTGAACAGATTGGATGGCACCTAACAACAACACCATGTTACTATGTTAACTTTAAGTATTTAAACACCCAATTAAAACCAGTAGTTTTGCCAAGAGTTAATAGAGTTCAAAACCTCCATAAAAACATGGCATATGATAACTATTTTAGTTAGCTCATCACATAGCTTGGGAATCCTTTGAAAATTGTATGCTTTGACTTGGAGGACCCAGAATTTTATCCTCAAATGAGAGGATACTTGTGACAGCATTTGCAAAACTGTGAAGTGCTATATAGCTGTTAGATAATTATCACAATAATTGCAACAACCACATATCCTGGAAAACATTTGGAGAACAGTGTGTATACTGAAGGTAAGTCCCTAGGTGGCCCAAATGGTTAAGAGCTCTACTACTAACCAAAAGGTTAGTGGTTCAAACCCACCCAATCATGCCTTGGAAGAAAGGCCTGGTGCTCTACTTCTGAAAGGTCACAGCCTTGAATACCCTATAGATAAGTTCTACTCTGCATACATGGAGTCACCATGAGTCAGAATCAACTGGACAGTAACTATATTTTCCTTTTTTTAAAAAAATATACTGAAGCTTCTTATGGTCAGTAAGTTCTCTGCCATAAACAGATTTCTCCTCCATAAAAGGATTCAGAGAGTTTCTGACTTCTCGTCTCCACGTAGAGAAAAAATCTTGTCTGCTCAGCTACACTTCTGAGTGCTCCTGCCCCGTGAATCCTTTTATACCTTATGATCAGCTTGAACCCTGACACCTACAACCAGTATCACATAAGCCTTGTGTCACCACCTTCAGGTTTTACCTTTCTTCCTTCTCTCTTTTTGTACCTTTTTTCTCTTTTATCTTCTCTATTCAGCTCCTTTGTTCCCTATGCCACCAATCTTTCAATTGTATTCCTGACCTTCAAGGACCACAGGTATATTACTCTTAATACTGTCATCCTTCATGCATCTGCAAACATCCAGTAATAATCAGAACATGAAATTTACAAAGTATGAATCTAGGAAAATTGGAAATCGTCAAAAATGAAATAGAACATATAAACATTGATATCCTAGGCATTGTTGTTGTTATTGTTGTTAGGTGCCCTCGAGTCCATTCCAACTCATAGCGACCCTATGTACAACAGAACAAAGCACTGCCTGGTCCTGCACCATCCTCAAAATCGTTATGCTGGGGCCCATTGTTGCAGCCATTGTGTCAACCCAACTTGTTGAGGGTCTTCCTATTTTTCACTGGCCCTCCACCTTGCCAAGCATGATGTCCTCCAAGGACTGATCTCTCCTGATAACATGTCCAAAATATGTGAGATGTAGTCTCACCATCCTTGCTTCTAAGGAGCATTCTGGTTGTACTTATTCCAAGACAGATTTGTTTGTTCTTTTGGTAGTCTATGGTATATTCAATATTCTTCGCCAACACCACAATTCAAAGGCATCAATTTGTCTTCAGTCTTCCTTATTCATTGTCTAGCTTTCACATGCTTATGAGGTAACTGAAAACGTCATGGCATCAGTGAGCTGAAATGGACTGATATTGGCCATTTTGAATCAGAATGACAAATTTATGAGGAATGGCATTGCATTCATTGTTAAAAAGAACATTTCAAGCTCTATCCTGACGTACAATGTTGTCAGTGATAGGATAATATCCATACATGTACAAAGAAGACCTGTTAATACGACTCTTATTCAAATTCACGCACCAATCCCTAAGGACAAAGATGAAGAAATTGAAGATTTTTACCAAATTTTGCAGTCTGAAATTGATCGAACATGCAATTAGGATGCATTGATAATTACTGGTGATTGGAATGCAAAAGTTGGAAACAAAGAAGGATCTGTAGTTGGAAAATATGACCTTGGTGATAGAAACGATGCCAGAGATCACATGATAGATGTTTGAAGACCAAAGAATTCTTCATTGCAAATCTTTCTTCAAGAACATAAATGCTAACTATACACAGGGACCTTGCCAGATCAAATACACAGGAATCAAATCAGCTACATTTGTAGAAAGAGATGATGAAAAAGCTCAATATCATCAGTCAGAACAAGGCCAGGGGTCAACTGCAGAACACACCATCAATTGCTTATATGCAAGTTCAAGTTGAAGCAGAAGAAAATTAGAACAAGTCCATGAGGGTGGCTTGAGAACACAAAGTAAAGTATTACAATGACATGTGCAAAGACCTGGAGTTAGAAAACCAAGAGGAAAGAACACACTCAGCATTTCTCAAACTGAAGGAACCAGAGACATATTCAAGCCTGGAGTTGCACTAATGAAGAATCTACGGAGAAAATAATAAACAACGCAGGAAGCATCAAAAGAAGATGGAAGGGAAGGAGGAACCAACATGGTGCTATAGACAGAAGCACCATGCCTTCCCTCTGCAGCAAAGACCCAAAAAACTAAGTAACACAGATACAGTTCCTAGGTACCAAATGAAGGAATAAAGAGCTCAATCAAGTACTGAATGGAATAAAAAACTGACCAGAGAACAGAGAATGAGGAGAGGTCAAGAGTGGAGGTCCCATACCAGCTAATGTGGCTGGATTCGCCATCTTGGGCTAAAACCACCAAAGAACTCAGACAAGGAATACAGGAAGGCAATTTCACAGAGTTACCAACAGGAGACAGAGCACCCATAAGCAGGGATATACACTTTCCCCCACCTCATCCTTCTTCCCTCTACATGGCCTCTGCTGCTTCCAGTGGGCCATGGTTGCTCTGCTGGAGAGACACTAGCTCACTGCCAGTTGGGTCCACTCCAGCGCCACCAGTCAGCCCCTTTAGCACCATTTTTGTTTGTTTTTTTTTTTTTTTTTTTGGTTTGTATTTTTGTTTGTTTGTTTTTTGATATTGTCTTTTTGGCTTTTGGTTGCTTCTCTCTCTCTCCCTTACTTCCTTTTGTTTCTCCCACCCAGCTAGCCCTGTGTGCCATCCCCTCCCCTTCTTGACAGGCTGTGATTTTTTTGGTTTATTTGCTTTGTTCTTCTTTTTTTTTTTTTAATTGATTTTTGGGCTTTTTTTGTTAATTCTCTCTCTCTCTCCCTTCCTTCCTTTCCTTTCTCTTGCTCAGCTAGTCTTAGGTGCTATCCCCTCCACTTCTTGATCGGTTGCGATTTTTCCGTTTGTTTGCTTTGTTCTTTTTTTTTTTTTCTTTTTTCTTCTTTTTTTCTGTGTCTTCTCTCTCCTTTCCTTGTTTTTCTTTCTCCTGCCAACCCAGCCCTGTGCACTGCCCTTGCCCCTTCTGGAGGGGCCATGCTGTACAGTTCAGTTGGAGAGTCAAAGCTCAGCCTCCCAGAGTCTGTACCATCTGCCATCACCAACTGCCTCCCTCAATGCCATTTTATTTATTGTTTGTTTCTTTTGTTATTGTTGTTATTGTTTCTTCTCTCTCTCCCTTCCTTCCTTTCCTTTTTCCAATCCAACCAGCCCCGTTCACCACCCCCAGCTTCTTGGTGGATTATGTTGTACTGCTCGGCTGGAGAATCTCTGGCACACAACCTTTCCGGATCTGTGCTGCCCCCACAAGCCAGCTCCCTCAGTGCCATATTATTTATTTTTCTTTATCTTTCTCCTTCTCCTTTTCCTTCTGCCTCCCAGCTAGGCCTTGTGCTGCCCCGGCCCCTTCCTGACAGGGTGTGCTATGCCAGCTGGTAAGAGACATCAGCTCGCTGCCACTCCAATTCTGCCCACCGCCAATGGCTGGCACCCCCGCCACCATATTTTTTGTTTGTTGTTGTTTTTATTTTTTAATTGTTTATTTATTTATTATTTGTTTGATTGTTAGTTTCTTCTCTCTTTCTCCTTTTTCCTTTCCTTTCTCCCACACACCTAGTCCTGTGGGCCACCAACCCCATTCTCAACAGGCTGCTCAGCTAGAGAGCAGCACTCACAGGGTCTTCCCTGCCCCCACCTACTGAATTCTACTGTACTGCCATTTTATTTACTTTTTTCTTTTTATTTTTTTACTTCACATTTTGCCTTTTTTTTTCGTTCTTCTTTCATTTCTTTTGCCCACCCACTTAGTTCTGCACATCACATCTTCTCCTTTCCCTCCTGCCTATCTGCACTGTGCACCTAGTGCCATGCCTCTAAGCAGTACCGACGTGGTCTCCCAGACTCTGCCTTGCATGCCCCCCAGCTCTATCCCATTGCCCACAGTTTGTGCTGCAAACTACCCATCCCTGTCCCTCCACCCACACTGGACCCACCCTGCTGCACCATACCTGAGTGACAGGGCCTGCCCACTGGCAAATTGGTGAGAAGTATCATGAGCACAGGGTGAGCAAGCAATAAAACACATCCAGTCGGTCTGCCCAGACATAACCAAATAAAACAAAAAAAAGATGAAACAATCAAATCTACAATAAGTAAAAGAAGAAAATAATTCCTGAATGTCCCAAGACAACAGACAATATCAAAACATATTAAAAAAAAAAAAAAAAGGAGAGGATGGCTCCAGAAAGCAACCAAAATAAAACACCAGATGACCTTCCGGTAGAAGAAAAGGCAATGGGACTACCGTATAGAGAATTCAGAACTCTAATATTCAGGGTTCTTCAACAGATGAAAGAAAATGTGGACAAAACTAATGAAAAAATAGACAAAATCATGGAAAAGACAGACAAAATAATGGAAGAAATCAGGATAACAATAGAGGAACAAAATGTCAAAATAAATAAACAACTAGAAATCATACAAAAACAGCAATTAGAAATCCAAAAGATAAACAATAAGATTTCAGAAATGAACAGTGCAATAGAAGGTTTTAGCAGCAAATTTGAAACAATGGAAGACAGGATCAGTGAAATTGAAGACAAATCCTTTGATACCACTTTAAGGAAAAATCAGAGAAAAGAATGAAGAAAAATGAAGAAACTCTGAGAATGATGGAGGAAATAATCAAAAGCAAAAATTTTTGTGTGATTGGAGTTCCAGAACAGGGAGGGAAAACAGAAGACACAGAGAGGATCATTAAACATTTGCTGACAGAAAACTTCCCTAATAACATGAAACATGAAAAGCCAACTATCCAAGAAGCTCAACAAACCCCATGTAGGATAGACCCCAAAAGGAAAACAGTAAGACATATCATAAGCACACTTGCTAAAACCAAATACAAAAAAAGAATCCTGAGAGCAGCTTGAGAAAAATGAAAAGTCACATACAAAGGGGAAAAAAATAAGACTAAGCTCGGATTACTCAACAGAAACTATGCAGGCAAGAAGGCGATGGGATGACATTTATAAAACCTTTAAAGAAAAAAACAGCCAACCAAGAATAATATATCCTGCAAAACTTTCACTCAAATATGATGGTGAAATTAGGACATTTCCAGATAAACAGAAATTAAAGAAATACGTAAAAACCAAATGAAACTTACAAGAATAATTAAAAGGAGTCTTTTGGTGAGAGAACCAACAACATCTGACAACCACGTGAATCTAACACATAAGACAGCATCAGCCAGATACCAACCTAGATAATGAATGTTGAGGATAAAACAAAACTAAAACATTTACAACAGGGAACCAGAGAGGTCAATCTGTAAATGACTACAATGTCAGAACAATAAAAAAGGGAATAAATGGTGTAGGTATTGAACTTTCAAATGGTGAGGAAGTCAAGGTGTTATCAAGTAATAAAAGAGTGGTTTAAATTTAGGAAGACAGGGTAAATTTCAAGGTAACCACAAGGAAAGTTAACAAACCTACTCATCACAATAAGAAGAAAAACATAAAATCTTAGTAAACACAAAATTTAGAAATACAAAAGAAACAAACAGACAAAAATACACGCACAAAAGTAATCCAGCACAGAAGAGTAAGAGGAACAAAGAAAATGTCAGCACCACAAAAAAAAACTCTACAAAATGACAGCGATAAACTCACACCTATCAACAATCACACTGAACATAAATGGCTTAATGCACCCATAAAGAGACAGAGAGTGACAGAATGGACAAAAAACAGGACACATCATATGCTTGCTACAAGAGACACACCTTCAAAACAAAGACATAAATTTATTAAAAATCAAAGAATGGAAAAAATATATCAAGCAAGCAACTACCAAAAAAGAGCAGGAGTGGCAATACTAATCTCAGATAAAAGAGATTTTAAAACAAAATCGACCATAAAAGACAAAGAAGGTTATTATATGATTAAAGGGACAGCCCGCCATGAAGACATGACCGTAATAAATATCTACCCACCCAATGACAGGGCTCCAAGATACATAAAACAAACTCTAACAGCAATGAAAAGAGAAATAAACAGTTCCACAATAATAGTAGGAGACTTCAACATACCACTCTCAGTAAAGGACAGAACATCTAGAAAGAAACTCACAAAGATACAGAAGATCTAAAGGTCACAATCAACCAGCTTGAACTCATAGACATATATGGAACACTCCACCCAATGGCAGCAAAGTACATATTCTCTTCCAATGCATATGGAATGTTCTGCAGAATAGACCACATGTTAGGCCACAAAGCAACCCTCAACAAAATTCAAAACATTGAGATAATACAAAGTATATTCTCTGATCACAATGTCATCAAAGTAGAAATTAATAACAGGAAGAGCAAGGAAAAAAAATCAATTACACAGAAACCGAACAACACCCTGCTTAAAAAGCACTGGATAATAGAAGAAATCAAAGATGAAATAAAAAAATTTCTAGAATCAAATGAGAATGAAAACAAATCATACCAAAACCTTTGGGACACAGCAAAGGCAGTGTTCAGAGGTCAATTTATACCAAAAGATGCACACATCAAGAAAGAAAAAAGGGACAAAATAAAAACATTAGCCATACAACTCGAACAAATAGAAAGAGAACAACAAAAGAAGTCTACAGTCACCAGAAAAAAGGAAATAAGATCACAGCAGAAATAAGTGAAATCGAGACTAGAAAAACAACAGAAAGAATCAACAAAACCAAAAGTTGGTTCTTTGAAAGGATCAACAAAATTGACAAACCATTGGTCAAACTGACAAAAGAAAAACAGGAGAGGATGCAAATAACCCAAATAAGAAATGAAACAGGGGACATTACAGCAAACTCAAATAAAAAGGATCATAACAGAGAACTATGAAAAACCATACTCCAACAAAATTTGAAAATCTAGAGGAAATGGACAAATTTCTAGAAACACACTACCTATCGAAACTAACAAAAAACTGAAGTTGAAAATTGGAACAGACTCATAACAAGAGAGGAGATTGAAAAGGTAAAAAATAAATAAATAAATCCTAACAATAACAAAAAAAAAGCTCTAGCCCAGATAGCTTCACTGGAGAATTGTATCAAACATTCAGAGGAGACCTTATACCAGTACTAATCAAACTATTTCAGAACATAAAAATGGAAGGGATACTTCTGAATTCATTCTATGAAGCCAGCATAACCTTGATACCAAGAGCAGGAAAAGACACCACAAAAAAGAAAATTACAGACCAATATCTCTCATGAATATAGATACAAAAATTCTCAACAAAATTCTAGCCAACAGAATTCAGCATCATATCAAAAAAAAAAAAATAATACACCATGACCAAGTAGGATTCATACCAGGTATGCAAGGATGGCTCAACATTAGAACAATCAAACAGTGTAATCAACCACATAAATAAAAGAATCATATGATCATCTCAATTGACAAAGAAAAGACATTTGACAAAGTCCAACACTTATTCCTGAATAGACATATGCACACCCATGTTCACTGCAGCATTGTTCACAATAGCAAAAAGATAGAAACAACCTAGGTACCTGTCTTAGTTATCCAGTGTTGCTATAACAGAAATACCACAAGTGGATGGCTTCAACATAGAGAAATTTATTCTTTCGCAATCTAGTAGGCTACAAGTTCAAACTCAGGGCATCAGATCCAGGAGAAGGCTGTTTTTTCTTTGTTGGCTCTGGAGGAAGCTCCTTGTCATCACTCTTCCCCAGTTGAGGAGCTTCTCAGCCCATGAACCCCAGGTCTAAAGGATGCACTATGCTCCCAATGCTTCTTTCTTGGAGGTATGAGGTCCCTATGTGTCTCTACTTGCTTTCCTCTTTTATATCTCAAAAAAGATTGGCTCAAAACTCAATCTAATCTTGTAGATTGAATCCTGCTTCGTTAACATAACTGCCACTAACCCCACCTCATTAACATGATAGAGGTAGGATTTACCACACATAGGAAAAACACATCAGATGACAAGATGTAGACAATCGCAAAACACTGGGGATCAGGCTCAGTCAAGTTGACAGATATTTTTGGGAGACACAGTTCAATCCATGGCAGTACCCATCAACAGATGAAAGGATAAAAAACTATGGTACACACACACAATGGAATATTACCCAATGATAAAGAACAATGATGAATGTGTGAAGCATCTCACAACGTGGATTAATCTGGAGGGCATTGTTGTTGTTGTTAGGTGCTGTAGAGTTGGTTTCAACTCATAGTGACCCTATGTACAACAGAAAGAAACACTGCCCAGTCCTGCGCCATCCTCACAATCGTTGTTATGCTTGAGTCCATTGTTGCAGCCACTGTGTCAATCCATCTTGTTGAGGGTCTTCCTATTTTTCACTGGCCCTCTACTTTACCAAGCATGATGTCCTTGTCTAGGGATTGATCCCTCCTGATAACATGTTCAAAGTATGTGAGACACAGTCTCGCCATCCTTGCTTCTAAGGAGCATTCTGGTTCTACTTCTTTCAAGGCAGATTTGTTTGTTCTTTTGGCAGTGCATGGTATATTCAATATTCTACGCCAACACTACAATTCAAAGGTGGCAATTCCTCTTCTGTCTTCCTTATTCATTGTCTAGCTTTCGCATGCATATGAGGCAACTGAAAACACCATGGCTTGTGTCAGGCACACCTTAGTCTTCAAGGTGACATCTTTGCTTTTCAATACTTTAAAGAGGTCTTTTGCAGCAGAATTGCCCAACTCAATGTGTCTTTTTATTTCTTGACTGCTGCTTCCATGTGAATTGATTCTGGATCTAAGTAAAATGAAATCCTTGACAACTTCAATCTTTTCTCCATTTATCATTGCTTATTGGTCCAGTTGTGAAGATTTTTGTTTTCTTTACATTGAGGTGTAATCCATACTGAAGGCTGTAGTCTTTGATCTTCATCAGTAAGTGCTTCAAGTCCTCTTCACTTTCAGCAAGCAAAGTTGTGTCATATGCATATCGCAGGTTGTTAATGAGTCTCCCTCCAATTCTGAAGTCCCATTCTTCTTCATATAGTCCAGCTTGTCGGATTATTTGCTCAGCACACAGATTGAGTAAGTGTGGTGAAAGAACACAACCCTGACTACACCCTTCCTGACTTTAAACCAAGCAGTATCCCCTTGTTCCTTTCGAATGACTGCCTCTCCATCTATGTGCAGGTTCCTCCTGAGCACAATTAAGTGTTCTGGAATTCCCATTCTTCGCAATGTTACCCATAATTTATTATGATCCACACAGTCGAATGCTTTTGCATAGTCAATAAAACAATGATAAAGAACAGGATCCATCTGACATCAGCAATGATATCCCTGGTTCCACATCCTCTTCTGAATCCAGCTTGAATTTCTGGCAGTTCCCTGTCAATATATAGCGCTGCAGCCGCTTTTGGATGATCTTCAGCAAAATTTTACTTGTGTGTGATATTAACGGTATTGTTCTATAATCTCAGCATTCAGTTGGATCAGCTTTCTTGGGGATTGGCATAAATATGGATCTCTTCCAATTGGTTGGCCACGTAGCTGTCTCCCAAATTTCTTGGCATAAACGAGTGAGCACTTCCAGTACTGCATTCCTTTGTCAAAACATCTCAGTTGGTATTCCATCATTTTCTGGAGCCTTGTTTTTTGCCAATGCCTTCAGTGCAGCTTGGACTTCTTTCTTCAGTACCATTGGTTTCTAATCATATACTACCTCCTGAAATGGTTGAATGTTGACCAATTCTTTTTAGTATGGTGACTCTGTGTATTCCTTCCATCTTCTTTCAATGCTTTTGCACCGTTTAATATTTTCCCCATAGAATCCTTCAGTATTGCAACTCGAGGCTTCACTTTTGTCTTCAGTTCTTTCAGCTTGAGAAATGCTGAGTGTGTTCTTCCCTTTAGGTTTTCTACCTCCAGGTCTTTGCGTGTCATTATAATATTTTACTTCATCCTTTTTTCCTTTTGCTTTAGCTACTTGATGTTCAAGAGCAAGTTTCAGAGTCTCTTCTGACATCCACTTTTATGTTTTCTTTCTTTCCTGTCTTTTTAATGACCTCTTGCTTTCTTCATGTATGATGTCCTTGATGTCATTCCACAACTCATCTGGTCTTCGGTCATTAGTGTTCAATGAGTCAAGTCTATTCTTGAGATAGTCTCTAAATTGAGGTGGAATGTACTCAAGGTAGCATAGTGGTTAAGAGCTACTGCTGTTAACCAAAAGGTCAGCAGTTTGAATCCACCAAGTGCTCCTTGGAATTATGGGGCAGTTCTACTCTGTCCTGTAGGGTTGCTATGAGTCAGAATCGACTCGAGGGCAACGGCTTTTTGTTTTTTTTTATGCTCTAGGTCGTACTTTGGCTATTGTGGACTTGTTCTAATTTTCTTCAGTTTCAACTTGAACTTGCATATGAGCAATTGAAGGTCTGTTCCACAGTCAGCCCATAGCCTTATTCTGACTGATGATATTTAGCTTTTCCATCTTCTCTTTCCACAGATGTAGTTGATTTGATTCCTGTGTATTCTATCTGGCAAGGTCCACATGTATAGTCACTGTTTATGTTTGGGAAAAAAGGTATTTTCAATGAAGAATTTGTTGGTCTTGCAAATTTTATCATGCGATCTCCAGCATTGTTTCTATCACCAAGGCCATATTTTCCAACTACCGATCCTTCTTTGTCTCCAACTTTCAGATTCCAATCACCAGTAATTATCAATGCATCCTGATTGCATGTTTGATCAATTTCAGACTGCAGAAGTTGGTAAAAATCTTCAATTTCTTCATCTTTGTTCTAGTGGTTGTTGTATAAATTTGAATTATAGTCATATTAACTGGTCTTCCTTGTATGCATATGGATATTATCCTATCACTTACAGCATTGTACTTCAGGATAGATCTTGAAATGCTCCTTTTGATGATGACTGCAACTCCATTCCTCTTCAATTTGTCATTCCCAGCATAGTGGACCATATGATTGTCCCATTCAAAATGGCCAATACCAGTCCATTTCAGCTCATTAATGCCTAGGATATCGATATTTATGTGTTCCATTTCATTTTTGACGACTTCCATTTTCCTAGATTCATACTTCATACATTCCAGGTTCCGATTATTAATGGATGTTTGCAGCTGTTTCTGATCATTTTGAGTTGTGCCACATCAGCAAATGAAGGTCCCAAAAGTTTGACTCCATTCACATCATTAAGGTTGACTCCACTTTGAGGAGGCAGCTCTTCCCCAGTTGTATTTTGAGTGCCTTCCAACCAGAAGAGTTCATCTTCCAGCACTATATCAGACAATGTTCTGTTGCTATTCATAAGATTTTCACTGGCTAATTCATTTCAGAAGTAGACTGCTGGGTCCTTCTTCCCAGTTTGTCTTAATCTGGAAGCTCAGCTGAAACCTGTCCGTCATGGGTGACCCTCCTGGTGTTTGAATATCAGTGACATAGCTTCCAGCATCACAGAACATGCAAGCCCCCATAGTATGACAAACTGTCAGATGCGTGGGGGTGGAGGGCTTTATGCTGAGTGAAACAAGTCACTCACAAAGGAAAAATATTGTATGGGAGAACTAGTATAAAAACTCATGAAAAGGTTTACATGCAAAAAGAATCTTTGACGGTTAGAAGGGAGGGGAGTTGTGGGGATGGAAAACACTAAATAGACCATAGATAAGTGGTAACTTTGATGAAGGGTAAGACAGTGCACAATACTGGGGAAGCCAGCACAACTTGTCCAATGCAAGGTCATGGAAGCTCCACAGACACATCCAAGTTCTCTGAGGGATCAAATTACTGGGCTGAAGGCTGTGGGAACCATGGTCTTGGAGAACATCTAGCTCAATTGGATAACATAGTTTATAAAGAAAATGTTCTATATTCTACTTTAATGAGTAGCATTTAAGGTCTTAAAAGCCTGTGAGCAGCCATCTAAGATACTCCACTGGTTTCACCCCTTCAGGAGCAAAGGAGAATGAAGAAAACCAAAGACACAAAAAAGATTAGTCCAAAGGACTAATGGACGACAGCTACCATAGCCTCCACCAGACTGAGTCCAGTACAACTAAATGGTGCCCCAGCTACCACTGATTGCTCTGATAGGGATCACAATAGAGGGTCCCAGACAGAGCTGGAGAAAAATGTAGAACAAAATTCTAACTCACAAAAAAAGAACAGACTTACTTGTCTGACAGAGGCTGGAGAAACTCCGTAGTACGGTCCCTGGACACTCTTATAGCTCAGTAATGAAGTCCTTAGGTTCACCCATCAGCCAAAGATTTGACAGGCCCATAAAACAAAATGAGACTAAGTGGGCACACCAGCCCAGGGGCAAGAATGAAAAGGCTGGAGTGGACAGGAAAGCTGGTAATGGGGAATCCAAGGTTGAGCAGGGCAAAGTGTTGACATGTCATGGGGTTGGCAACCAATGTCACAAAACAATTTATGTCTATTAATTGTTTAATGAGAAACTAGTTTGCTCTGTAAAACTTCACCTAAAGTACAATAGAAAAAATTCAAAAAAAAAAAAAAAAGATGGAAGGAATACACAGAGTCACTGTACCAAAAAGAATTGGTCAATGTTCTACCGTTTCAGGAGGTAGCATATGATTAAGAACCAATGGTATTGAAAGAACAAGTTCCAGCTGACTGAATACATTGGTGAAAAACAAGGCTCCAGAAATTGACAGAATGCCAATTGAAATGTTTCGACAAACAGATGTAGCACTGGAAGTGTTATTAGTCTATGCCAAACAATTTGGAAGACAGCTACCTGGCCAACCAACTGGAAGACCCATACTTATACCTATTTCCAAGAAAAGTGATCCAACTAAATGCAGTAATTATCGAACAATATCATTAGTATCACATGCAAGTAAAATTTTGCTGACGATCATTTTAAAATGAAGCAGTATATCAACAGGGAACTGCCATAAATTCAATCTGGATTCAGAAGAGGACATGGAATGAGAGATATCATTGCTGATGTCAGATGGACCCTAGCTGAAAGCAGAGAATACCAGAAAGATATTTACCTGTGTTTTATTGACAATACAAGGCATTCTACTGTGTGGATCATAACAAGATATGGATAACGTTGCTAACAATGGGAATTACAAAACACTTAATTGTGCTCACGAAGAACTTTTACATAGATCGAGAGGCAGTTGTTGGACCAGAACAAAGGGATACTAAGTGGTTTAAATCAGGAAGGGTGTGCATCAGAGTTGTATCCTTTCACCATATTTATTCAGTCTGTATGCTGAGCAAATAATCTGAGAAGCTGGACTCTATGAAGAAGAATGGGGCATCAGGATTGGAGGAAGACTCATTAACAGCCCACGTTATGCAGGTGACACAACCTTGCTTGCTGAAAGTGAAGAGGACTTGAAGCACTTACTGATGAAGATCAAAGACTACAGGTTTCAGTATGGATTGCACCTCAACATAAAGAAAACAAAAATCCTCACAAGTAGACCAGTAAGTAATATCATGACAAAAAGAGAAAAGATTGAAGTCTTCAAGGATTTCATTTTACTTGGATCCATAATCAACACCCATGGAAGCAGCAGTCAATAAATCAAATGATGCATTGCATCGGGCAAATCTGCTGCAAAAGACCTCTTTAAAGTGTTGAAAAGCAAAGATGGCATTTTAAGGACTAAGGTGCACCTGACCCAAACCATGGTGTTTTCAATTGCCTCATATGCATGTGAAAGCTGGACAATGAACGTGGAAGACCGAAGAAGAACTGATGGCTTTGTGTTGTGGTGTTGGCAAAGAATATTGAATATACCATGGACTGCAAAAAGAGAGAATAAATCTGTCTTGGAGGAAGTATAGTCAGAATGCTCCTTGGAAGCGAGGACGGCAAGACTACATCACACGTATTTTGGACATGTTATCAGGAGGGACCAATCCCTGGAGAAGGACGTTATGCTTGGTAAAGTGGATGGCCAGCAAAAAATAGGAAGACCCTCAACAAGATGGATTGACAGACAGTGGCTGCTACAAAGGGTTCCAGCATAACAACAATTGTGAGAATGGTGCAGGACCAGGCAGTGTTTCATTCTGTTGTACATAGGGTCGCTATGAGTTGGAACTGACTCAATGGCACCTAACAACAACAACAACAATACTGTCATGAATCAGGAAGGAATTTAAAAAAAAGAAAAAAACTGACTTTAGAATCACAAATAAGTGTCATGAAATCCATGCAAGAAGGCACATCCCATGTAGATGAGGTGAGAGAGGGAATCCGGTCAAATCATGCAGGCCTTTGTGCTAAATGAAGGCTTTTCACCTTCATGTTGTAATTGGCAAAGCTGTGCTTAATACATTTGATTAGCACCAACCACATGACTATACTAGTTTTCATAGTCAAGGCCGCAAGGTCATCACTCAGGTCTGTTTATTCTTAATAAATTAGGCATCTTTTTTTTAATCCCTTACCATATTAAGTTCCAGAAAATAAAAGAAGGGAAGGAGTGTAGTGGGATAACTAAGACAAACCCACTGATTTAAATGGTAGAGTGTTTGGCAACAGGCAAAGAATCAGAAAAAACGTATGTGCTAATAATGTCTGATGATACTCATCATCATTTTCTCCCTTCCAAACTCTTTCCTACGTGCAGAGACTAGAAGTCTGGAAACTATGTGTCTTAGTTACCTAGTGCCACAGTAACAAAAGTGCTACAAGTGGATGACTTTAAAGAACAGAAATTCATTTTGTCACAATTCTGGAGGCTAGAAGTCCAAATTCAGGGCATTGACTGTAGGGGAAAGTCCTGTTTTGGTTTCTTTCAGTTTCTCATAGCTGCCATCAATCTTTGCTGTTTCTGGGCTTCTACAGCGAAACCTGTGAGAGCTGGAACTCGATGAAACTGCTTTGTTTTTCCAGGTCTTGCAAGTTTTCCACCTTTGGCAGGGTACAGTCTTACCACTTTTATATTGCTCATTGTAGTGAAAAATATTTGAGTTTTCCTTCTCTGACAGGTTTCACCTTACAAAGTTTCCAGCTTTTGCAAGTTTTACTGTAGATACATCTGCCTCCATCTTCATATGGCATCTTCTCCCTGTGTGTGTGTCTCTCCACGTCTGTTATCCCTTTTTATAAGACAGTACTTAGAAGAGATCAGGTTTAGGATCCACCCTAGTCCTTTATAGCCTAAGTAACATAACAAAAGAAAAACCATATTTCTAGACAGGGTTACCTTCATAGGTACAGGATTTAAGACTACAGCATGTCTTTTTTGGGGGACACAATTCAATCCATAACACTTCATTTCCTTTTACTAGGAGGATTCAGGTTTTGATTTTACCAATGAGGGTCATGTGCACAAGATCTGAAATGTAGAACAAAAGGTGAGGCCATTTTTTGGCCACAGCTATGGGCAAGCATATAGACATCATCAGACAGCATACAGAGGTTGTTCCAAGGACTTCCAGGTAACCTATTTTGATGGTTAAGGTTGTGTGTCATCTTGACTGGGCTATAATTCTCAGTGGTTTGGCAGTTATAATGTAGTTTGGCAGTTACGTAATGATGCAATCAACTCCATGATGAGATCTGCTCTGAGCAGCCAATCAGCTGAAAGGGAGTGTTCTTGGGGATGTGGCCTGCCTACAGTATATAAATGGATGTTCCGGCAAGGCTCTCACTCTGAATCCTGCATCTGGCTCATCATCATCTGACCTCCAGTTTTTGGGACTTGAGCTAGCAGCTTTCCTGCTGATCTTGGGATTCACCAGCCTTCGCAGCCTGTGGACCAGTGGCTTGCTGTCTGACCTACTGATCTTGGGTTTGTCAGCCCCTGCAGCTACATGAGTTAGGAGAAGCCTCCAGCCTCCAGACTGACCCACAGACTTGGAACTTACCAGCCTCTACAACTGCGTGAACCATTTCCTAGAGATAAATCTCTCTATATATATATGTATATGAAGCCTTGGTGGCTCAGTGGTTAAAAGCTCAACTGCTAACAAAAAGGTTGGCAGTTCAAATCCACCAGCTGCTCCTTGCAAACCATATAGGGCAGTTCTACTCTGCCCTATAGGGTCACTATGAGTTGGAATTAACTCAACAGCAATGGGTTTTGGTATATATATATGCATATCTTAAGCTGGGTTCTCTAGAGAAACAAAACCAGTAAAGTGTATATATATATGTATATATATATATGTATACCAGTGAAGTATATATATATATGTATACCAGTATATATATATATGTATACCAGTAAAGCTTCTCTAGAGAACCCAACCTAAGACATGCATAAAGAATCAACTACTCTTTAGCACAGTTAGCTAAAGTCCTGGGTGGCACTCTCCTATGATGCCTACCTTCCCTGAATTATTAAGTGCTAGAAGTGGTATCCTTGATCTTCATGGCACCCAGCCTTTCCAATGATTGTATAAGCTTCTAAATCCTTTTATTAAATCCCTCTTGCTTGAATTACCTAGAGTGGTTTCTATTTTCCTGAAATATACACTATATGAAAAAAATATAAGAATTAAAAAGCATTGCAAGCTGAGATCATGTAGTTTGGAGGTAAATAGCACTTTTTGCCTCAATCATCTCAGTCTTTAGAGTGTTCTTACAGTATAACACGGTCATTTATTTAAGATACAGAGTGGGCCAAATATTCATAAATATTTCTACTCAAGGTGATTTAAATAAAAATCACCAAAGGTTTGATGTGGGTGGCTTGATACTTTGAACATTTAGTTACCCAGAAAAGTTGGCTTTTCAGATGACCCCATTCCCCTAAAATATTGACAAAAAAGCTGAAATTTTAGTATGGCTAGAAAGCAGTTTCACAATGGCCATATGCAGGAATGAAAGATTGCTAAACTTGAAATTTCATGTATAGTCATGTTCACATAAGTTGCTGATAGATGGATTTTTTTTTTTTTTTTAAATTCCAGTAACCCTAGGGTTGATGGAAAGATATTAAAATGGACTGGCTTTAGAGTGCCAAAAATTTCCATGCATTCCTTTGGGATTTTTTAAAATTCAAATAAGTAAAATGAAGTTCTTAATGCCTGGAAAAAATTTCCCAACATTATGACCTCACCCTTCATCAATACTCTTATTGTCCTTTGTTTTTCCAAATTCTTCCAGTCGGTGCAGATAATAAAAGCCCCATCTGCCATCCAGCTATGTTGATCACCTTTCTCTCAAATAATCATTTCCTATTCATCTGCTGCTTTGTGCTAATTTTCTGGGCTAGACAGCATAGTTGCAAACACGGAATACACTGGCTTTGGTTCAGATCTTAATATCTTGGTAGGGGAGGAGGGGAGCTGCTCACCTTTTTCTCAGGTCAATGGATTGCTGCCTTTTATGATGCTGGGCAGGCCGAGTTGAGTTACTCAGTAACTACTGGGCATTTCAATTGCACTCCCAAGGCACGTAGGCAATTTTGGAGTTTTAGAAACTTGTTTCCCCACAAATATATTTGACACTGAATCAAACCTTGACAAGCCAGATTTCATTTTTCCAACATCTAGGGATGGGTAAACCTGGCTTTGTGTTCAGTTCACTGAATATCTCAGAACTATTTTTCAAATGTCCTGAGTTTGGCCAAAACCAAATATACTTAGCCAAACATTGTACTTAATTTAATAATAAAAGAAGTCCATCTGTATTTTGATGAAAATTTAATCCATATGTTTGATTTATTTTTTGCACTCAATCCATCAAAATATTTTGTAAGAGTTATCTGAAGTCCAAGAGGCCTTCTATGCCATTTTTTAAAATAAGCCTACTTAAGCCCTTCTCCCCCCACATTTCTTCTACCCTACTAACTGGGAAGTTCTGTTTTCCCAGTCCCTGTTTGACTCAAGTCTTATACGAACTTTTTCTCTGAGTCTCATTCCATACCAGTTCTATTCTGGTGTGACCATTAGTTGAAGTGGCTTGTAAAGACATTATCCATTTTGCTTTCCTGTGCTGCCTGAAGAAGAAAAGAAGTAAATGGAGGGAAGAATAAAGAAAAGAGACTCTTGCCTTTCCTTTTGGGAGGAGCAGAGTGACCAAGACTTAAGCTATGATAACTTAAGTCTTCTTCTGTGGACATAGGGCTGAATGAAAGTCATGTTCCCACCTTTATATTGATGCATTCCATGTTGAAAGGGGATAAGAGAGATAATTAAAAGTTCCCCCTAAATATGATCTGAGGGGGCATTGATGGTTTGATTTGATTTCTGGCCAAGGTATCTCATGCATAGTCAACAGTGTCAGTGAAGGCTTATGTGTTGTTACAATGCTGAACAGGTTTCAGCAGAGCTTCCAGACTGAGACAGACTGGGAAGAAAGGCCTGGTGATATACTTCGGAAAATCAGCCAATGAAAATCCTTTGGATTACAATGATCCAACCCACGAACAATCATGGGGATGGTGTGGGACTGGGCAGCATTTTGTTCCATTGTGCATGGGGTCACTATGAGTCAGAGGCTGACTCCACAGCAGCTAACAACAAACAAATGTGATCTATAGCAGTAGCTCCCACAGACAGGCATTGGGAAAAAAGAAGACCAAACATTTGAAAACAGCCAGCTAGTTTCTACTCAAAGTTTAAGGTGGATTTGAATAGGAAGACTCTTGGCTGAGTGGGAAAGAGACTGTAGGTTCAATGTATTTACTTCTGCAGACTAACTATACTTCACTGTACAACTGGCAGTCCAGTGGTAGTGAAGAGAGGGAGGGTGGGCCAGCAAAAGGAGGGCCAGAGAAGGAGGTTGGTAGCCTTGGCTGCTCTCTTTAATGAGGTAATCACTGCTGTCTCTGTGCCTGCTGCCAGTGCCCAAAGAACTCCAGATGTAATTGATCTCATTCTAGATCAGCACAGAATTGGCTTGGACAGCTTGTTCTCTCCCAGTGATTAGGACATAGCACATTTCTCTTCCCCTCCCCCTCAGCCCTATCTTGGTCCTTTGTCTGAAGGTTCTTTTGTCTTTGGATTAATCTAGGGTTAATCTCAGTTAATTTACTTGTTACAAGCATAGAGCTGGTGAGGTAGCTGTGATCTTCAAATAATTCTGAAAACTCTGCTCCTACTGTCACTGTGTGCTCTAATTTGTTTAACCTCTGTCTACATTGGATTTGATCAATCACCCTGAAGAAGCTGGGCACATGGCTTAGGAGGATTAAATCAAAGGTTAGTTCCACACCTTATCTAAAATGTAATTTTCATTTTGATATCGACTTGCTAGGAGGCTTCTCAATACTTCATTTTTCTTGTAGAGAGTAGAATAGATCCTTGGGAGATGAAAAGAACTTCTGAATTCTGCTACTCTGTGCTTTTGCCTTCAGTAAAGACTGCACTTAAAATATTTCCTTGAGAGAGAGCTCCTTCTCTTTCTTTAAACTCTCTAGAGAGAGACCCACAAACTCCTTGCTAATGTGTTTTGCTATCTGTCTAATGTAAATCAATTCCCTAATGAAGTTGATTATGAGATTTGGGCTTAGGGGTGGGTGGGTAGTGAGATGGCTCTGCAGCATAAGGACACTGAGAAATAAAAAGCAAGGACTGGGGAAAGCGCAATGGCCTGCGAGTTAGGAAAACTAGGTCTTTACCTGGGTCCAGAAACAAACTCTAGTTGGACTCTGGGTTAGTGATTTTAACTTTTCTGGCCTTAGTTTCTTCATCTATATAATAAAGGTGATCACTAAAGTCCCTTACCACTCTAAGAGTCATCTAGTTTGTGACTTTAACTCACTTGGAAAATAAGTTTGAAGACTCAGAAGGAAAATGAAATCAGTGCCCACTGATTATTTCTCATCTTCCTCAAAAACTTTCTTACTCACACAATGACCAAGTCAGGCAATAAACACTTCTCAATTTTTTTGTATGTACCAAAGGCTCGTGTTTACAGTAATTAATTTGTTGTTAGGTGTCGTCAAGTCACTTCTGACTCTTAGCCACCCGAAGCACAACAGAACCAAACAACGTCTGGTCCTGTGACATACTCACAATCATTGCTATGTTTGAGCCCATTGTTACAGCCACTGTGTCAATCCATCTTGTTGAGGGTCTTCCTCTTTTTCACTGACCCTCTATTTTACCAAGTGTCATGGATTGAATTGTGTACCCCAAAAATATCTGTCAACTTGGCTAAGCCATGATTCCTAGTATTGTATGATTGTCTACCATTTTATCTTATGATGTGATTTCCCTGTGTGTTGTAAATGCTATCACTATGATGTAATAAGATAGATTAGTGGCAGTTATATTGATGAGGTCTATAAGATTAGGTAGTGTCTTAAGCCAATCTCTTCTGAGATATAAAAGAGAGAAGGGAGCAGAGAGACATTGGAACCTCATACCACCAAGAAAGCAGTACTGGAGCAGAGCGCATCCTTTGGACCTGAGGTTCCTGTGCTGAAATGCTTCCAGACCAAGGGAAGATTGATGACAAGGACCTTCCTCCAGAGCCAAAAGAGAAAGAAAGACTTCCCCTGGAGCTGAAGCCCTGAATTTGGACTTGTAGCCTACTAGACTGTGAAAGAATAAATTTTCTCTTTGTTAAAGCCATCCAATTGTGGTATTTCTGTTATAGCAGCAATACAGAAATGGCCTGTTGGGAAGGGGTAGGGGTGGCATACAAGACAGGAGGGTAATGATTGGGAAAGCGTGTTTCTCTAATTACCGGGTGTTCTTCTGTTGGGAGCTCTGTGGCATTGCCTTCCCATACTCTCTGTCCGGGGTCATTAATGGCTGTGCTCCAAGATGGTGACGCTGTGCCGTGTTAGTTGGCAGGGAACCTCTACTCCATATCTCTCCTCATTCTTTGTTTTCCTTCACATTCTTCTTTCATTCCGTGTTTTATCTAGTTCTTTATCCCTTCATTTGATGCTTAGAGTTCCAGGATTGACATGTGTATCTGTTTCACTTAGTTTTTCAGGTCTTTGCTGCAGAGTGATGGCATGATGCATGTGTCTGGGGCACCATGTTGGCCAGATCCAAACATCTTCAGTTCATTTTTTATGACCTCCAATTTTCCTAGATTCCTATTTTGTATATTTCGTGTCTTGATTATTAATAGATGTTTTCAGTTGTTCCTTCTCATTTTGAGTTGTGCCACATCAGCAAATGAAGGTCCAGAAAGATTTACTCCATCCACATCATCAAGGTTGACCCTGCTTTGAGGAGGCAGCTCTTTCCCAGTCATATTTTGAGTGACTTCCAACCTGAGGGTCTGATCTTCCAGCACTATATCAGACAATGTTCTGGGGCTATTCATAAGATTTTCACTGGCCAATTTTTTTAGAAGTAAATCACCAGGTCCTTCTTCTTAGTCTGTCACAGTCTGGAAGCTCCGCTGAAGCCTGTCCACCATGGGGGTGACCCTGCTGGTATTTGAAATACCAGTGACATATCTTCCAACATAACAGCAACATGCAAATCACCACAGTATGACAAACTGACAGATGCGTGGTGGAGATTTACTAATAGAGACTCCTAAACTTTCTAGAACCGAAGACAAACATGACCTTGGGTAACCAGAATATGGAGACAGAGAATCTGTTCATCCTCAGGTAGGATGGGTGCTATGGTATGTGAGCACTAAAGGCAAGCTTATGTGTACACACATTTGAGTTTGTCATGATAAGCCTTCCTTTCCAAGGGGGTTAGGTGCTCTATTGTCTTTCTCACTGCACCCCTCCACTGCTTATTTTTTGTTTCTCTGTGCATCAGGAACTTCTGGTACACTTTAGTTTCCAAGGGAAAAGATATAATAACTAGGAAAGACATGGTTTTTAAGTAAAGAAAATCCCTGATGTTTCAGGATTATTGATTTTAGTGTTCTAGTGATATTACCATTGCTTGGCAGCATTTACTCAAGAAAAGACAGAGTTCCCACTTGGGCCTGGGTGATGCTGAGCAAGCCACTTATGAAGCAATTTTGAAGTTATGAACAAAAAGCATAGGTATGGTGTAATCTGAAGCAGAAAAATAAGCCTTAGTAAAACAGCATTCTATAAGGCACAGTTTCTCAAAACTTTGACATCTGGAAATCACTTAAAGAAGATTACTGATGTTAAACAAATGGAAAAAAGAGAGAGAGATTCATCATGTTGTTTTAAAAAAAAAACACAATTTAAAATTAATAATAATAACAATAATAATAATAGCTCCATATCAATGTCAGATTGCTTGAGCTTTAGGCCAGATTCCATATTCAGGTGGCTTATCTTTTACTTTTTATTTCTACTTAATTACAAAATCCTAGTGCAGAATTATAGATCCTTGCAAATTGCAGCAAGTTAGCTCTGGATAGTTGAATTGATAAATTATGGAACAATTTCTCACTGAAGACTACTTTGAGTTTTCCATCATACGTTAAGTAGATGAGGAAATTACATCCAAAAGTAGGACATTTGAGTGATTCAACTTGGGATATGGTGGTGAATGGATTGCAAGTTCACTCTTTGGTAGTTTTTGCCTTGGTAAAAAAATGTTTTTTTATATATCCTATGTTAGAATTTGGATGTGTTTTTAAAAAATCACGCCCAATGACATGCCATTTTTTCTTATGCTGTGTGAAGAAAATCATCAAATGCTGACAGAGAGTCAAGCTCAGAGATGGTGCCATTTGAGTCAGTTTGGTCTTAAGAAGTTTCTGGTATTTTATACACAATGTTAAAAATTATGAAAGTTTGACCTACAAGTAATGGATTCAACCTGTTTAAGATACTGAATAGATTTTTGATATATACTACTCAAGATCAGTTTCTTGAAAAAAAATTTCAATTTCATCTTTCATCTGATAATTACTGTGAACACCCTTTTTCTTTCATGGATAGAACACACAGGTGGAAAAACAGAATCTTGAACTTCCTGAGCATTTCGTGCCTCATGTCATGACTTGATTTTATTAACAAATTTCACTAGTTCCCTCAACACTGAGTCAAGAGCCTGAGGTACATTGCTGACCATTAACTGCTCTCTGTAAATAAGCGAGCGTGTGGACTTATCTTCAAGTGCAACATCTTTAATTCATGGAACAAAACCATTCCTTGCTGCCCAGTAAGTTAGTGTTTAATAACTATGAGGCCAAGTGTACTTTTGTCAGCTTATACCATTTAACTCCCCATATAATTGGTTATGAAACAATAAAGGAAGCAAATCTCTTCTCCCATAGCATGGCGTTTTTATGATAAAAGTCTAAAAATTTATCAAGTACTTCCTGCTCAGATATGTATCACCTATATGGTGCAGTGGTTAAGTGCTTGTCTGCTACCCAAAAGGTCAGAGATTCAAACCCACCAGCTGCTCCTCGGAAGAAAGATGCGGCAGTCTGCTGCCATAAAGTTTATCGCCTTGGAAACCCTATGGGCAGTTCTACCCTGTCCTATAGGGTCGCTATGAGTTGGAATAGAGTCGACAGCAAAAGGTATATGCCAAGAGCTAATTTGTTCTAGGTTCATCTGTAGTTTTGTTTCACAAAATATCTTATGTACATATAAAAGAATTGTATGTCTATATTGTAAACTTTTGTACTATACACTGCCTAGCAGTAGAATTTGATACACGAATTTAAGAAAGCTTGTTCTTCTTTTTCTTTCAGAGTAAAAATTGACATCAACTTTGTGGCTGATTGTACAAGCTCCTTGGTAATATTGTGACTTTAAACCTCTTTTTTGTTATGAGGAGTGCAACTTTTGAATAATGCCTTTGCAATTTTGATCTCTTTTCCACCTTTGGCAATAAAAGTAATCAATTTGGGGTTGAAAACATAATTTTGCACCTGTCATAGAATAACTTGATAGATTACTGGGCTTGGTTATTTGACTGTAAAGGATACAGTTCTAATGCTGGTCTTCCATTCCTCCTCAACAAGGAAATAAAGATAACCCTTAACCATTGTGACTAGAAAAATAGTTCTGGAATTTCTTATTTGTAGTGGTGGGGATGTTGAGAAGTTAATAGACACGTTGGGTGCAAATGGTGCAGCAATTTGATCCACATATTAGAGTCTGGAAAATAATTCTGCAAACAATTGGGATTCATTGATGTTATTTAAGCAGGAGAGTAACCGATGTAGGAATATTTATTTGGCATTAGTGTGTAAGACATCTCAGAAGGGTAAGACATTACAGGCAGGGAAGCTAGTTAGGAAAAGTTGTAATTTATTACGAGCTTTAAAAATATAATAGTCTTTTATAAGTAACTCCACTCCGTATAAGGAAAAGGTCCTAATGTGGAAAATGGCTCATATATAAAGATGCTCAGTATTCCCCATACTTATCTTGCTATTCCACTTCCTTCTCTTTAAGTAATTCTATACTCTGCCTCTGGAAAATTTTGCCCTATATTTCCACTTGAAACCATGTAATGTGGGTTATCCGTAGATTCTGGAGCTAGACAACATGGATTTAACCTGGGTTCGACTGTCACTTAATGTGTGAACTCAGTTTCTTGATCTCAACAAATAAGGATAAAGATAGCTTAATGAGGTTGTTTTGAGACTTGTATAAAATGTTTATAAGTCATTTAGCATAGAGTCTGGCACACAGAATTTATTCAATAGGTGCCTGCCATTGTTGTTTTTATAATCCCAGCCATCCTTTAGGACAAAACTCATAAGCAATCTCTCTATGAAACCCTTGATTCCCCCAGGTTAGAACATTCTTTTTTTTCCCCAAAGGTTATCTTCTGTAGTACCTTATGGAAATAACCCACATAATTCATGAATATGTGCCCATTGGAAAAATTGCCAAATAATTCACAGCATATGGAGTAAAAAGTAAACATTCTCCTGAAAACAGTTGGTTACCTGTCTTTCCTGATCTTTTTCTATGACACATAAATATAGGCTTGTTTTTCTTTTTCATCCTAACACTGTTCTACTCCACAGAAAAATTCAAATTTTATTCTCCAGTGTAGTTATTTTTGTGTACACTTCCCTATATCGTTAGATTCTATTTTTTTTTTTAAGGTTAGGAAAGGTGTTTTTGATCTTTGTATCAAGATCTACTTGGCAAACAATGGGTACTCAGTAACTAGGTATTGAAAGAATGGATAACTTTTCATCCATTGCAAACAGAAAATTGAATTTAAATCTCCTCAGATCCCACTTTCTCCATATATTTTCTCAGAGGAATCTTCCACTGATATGCCAAAACACTAATCATCTGTCTCAGATTTTGGTACTTAACCATAAGCTTCCTGGTATCATGATTTATCTTTTTCATGTGGATTTGAAATCTTGTTTCTCCTTTTAGATTGGAAGTTTCTTGACAAGGCGAATCACGTTTACAAGGACAGGGCTCTACACATAACAAACACTCCACAGAATTAAAGTAGAATTGAAAAGTCAAAACTTGTGCCACTCCACTAGTAACAAGTTAAAGAATAGAAAAGGAAATCCTATCCATGTTCTATGCCACAATAACAATTTGGATCCCTCATTTTAAAAGTGTAATGACTCAAGCACAAATAACAAATGGATATTTGAACCTTCTAAGAAAATCCCTTTCCACTTCTCAAAGCCTCGGAGACAGACAAGCAACACATGGAGGAGATAAAATTAGAGAGAATTAAAAGTGTAAGTGCACAGGTGCTTGTTTGTATTATTTCAATTTGATTTGCACATGGCATATTTGTGTTTGTCAACTCTCATTAGCTTGAACCAGGCAGGACTCTAAAAGCAGACTGATGGAGAAACCACGTTTCCATGAAGCTACTATTGCAATAAGCTTATTTTTTATTTCCAAAGTAGCCTCATTAGGAAGATAGGGCTTATTCTATGTATGCTGCCATTATTTAGCCCTCTCAGTTTCGGGCAGCAGATCTGGCCCCATTCCTTTGGTACTCGCGTACGGCAGCCTCACACTCTGGGACTGAACTGGTGAAGATCTAACTCTTTGAAACCTAGAAGGTTGAGGTCCCACCCTTTGAGACCCAACAGGCTGTGGTTCTACCCTTTGACACCCCAGAGATCGTGGGCTACCTTTTGAGACTGAGACAACTCTATTTCCTGTGCTGCTTGTCTCTTCAGCTTCTGCTTCCTGGTTCCTTGGCCTCTCCGCCCTTTGGGCCTCTTGGGCCAGCCCAGCCTCTGCCGTGCGCAGGCAGGCAAGTGTTACAAAGCTCTTTAGCTCTACCAATAAGTGCCCAGAGGCACCCTACTCTGCCAGTAAGCCTAGGCCAGAAGGCATGCAGCTTTTTTGCTCCATGGGTTGGCTCCCACACTGTCTCCTGGTTCTGCTGCCGTCATTTCTCTACCATTGCTTCTCACTGTCTGGGCCATCTCTGGTGTTACAGCTGTCCTCACTTCCTTCTACCCTCACCAGAATTGTCTTTAATGTCCATAAGTCCACCAAAAGTCTCTTCAAGGCAATCTAAGCTTTTACTGTTAGGCACTTTAAAACTCTTCCAGCCTCTACTCATTATTCAATTCCAAAACTTCTTCCACATTGTAGGTATCTGTTAGAGCAGCACCTCACTCACCTGGTACCAAATTCTGTCTTAGTTATCTAGTGCTACTATAACAGAAATACTACAAATGGAAGGCTTTAACAAACAGAAATTTATTCTCTCACAGTTTAGGAGGCTGGAAGTCTGAATTCAGGGCACCAGCTCCAGGGAAAGGCTTTCTTTCTCTGTTGTCTCTGGAGAGAAGGTCCTTGTCATCAATCTTCCCCTGGTCTAGGAGCTTCTGAGTATAGGGACCCCAGATCCAAAGGATGAGCTCTGCTCTTGGCTCTTCTTTCTTGGTGGTAATGAGGTCTTTCTCTTCTCTGCTAGTTTCTCTCTTTTAAATCTCAAAAGAAATTGACTCAAGATATAACCTAATCCTTTAGATTGCATCCTGCCTCATTAACATGTTGCTGTTGTTAGGTGCTGTCGAGTCAGTTTCTACTCATAATGACTCCATGTACAGCAGAACGAAACACTACTTGGTCCTGTGCCATCCTGACAATGGTTATTATGCTTAAGCCCATTGTGGCAGCCACTGTGTCAATCCATCTACTTGAGGGTCCTCCTATGTTTCGCTGACCCTCTACTTTAGTGAGCATGATGTCCTCCAGGGACAGATCCCTCCTGATAACATGTCCAAAGTATGTGAGACATAGTCTAGCCATCCTTGCTTCTAAGGAGCATTCTGGTTGTACTTCTTCCAAGACTGATTTGTTCCTTATTTTGGCAGTCCATAGTATATTCAATATTCTTTGCCAATACCATAATTGAAAGGTGTCAATTCTTTGGTCTTCCTTATTCATTGTCCAGCTTTCGCTTGCATATGAGGCAACTGAAAACACCATGGCTTGGGTCAGGTGCACCTTAGTCTTCAAGGTGACATCTTTGCTTTTTGACAATTTTCAGTTTTTGCAGATTCATACTTCATACATTTCTCGTTCTGATTGTTAATGGATATTTGCTGCTGTTTCTTCTCATTTTGAGTCGTGCCTCATTAACATAACCGCCTCTAATTCTGCCTCATTATCATCATGAAAAAAAAGTTGCCATGGAGTTGATTCTGACTCCTAGTGACCCTATGGGACAGAGTAGAACTGCCCCATATGGTTTTCAAGGAGCAACTGGTGGATTCCAACTGCTGAACTTTGGTTTGCAGTTGCGCTCTTAACCACTGTGTCACCAGGGCTCCATTAACATCATAGAGGTTAGGATTTACAACACATAGGATAAATACATCAGATCACAAAATGGAGGACAACCATACAATACCGGGAATCATGGCCTGGGCAAGTTGACACACATTTTTGGGGCACGCAGTTCAATCTATAACACTTGCCCAAAGTGCTTTACTATCTTTGAGGATGTTCAGAAGAAAATGTTTCAGACTTTTGAAGGCAATTTCAAAAGTATTTCTGAGTCTTCTTTGGACAATGGCATCATAATATCACATGGTGAAGTTTATAGCTTTGTGGTTGTTTTCTATAAAGGAAATAATATTTATTTGCATAAATATTGACACTTTTGTTGAAAAATCAGATCATTATTGTCTTAGTCATCTAGTGCTGCTATTAACAGAAATACCACAAGTGGATAGCTCCAACAAAGAGAAGTTTATTCTCCCACAGTCTAGTAGGTTACAAGTCCAAATTCGGGGTGTCAGCTCCAGGGGAAGGCTTTCTCTGTCTGCTGTGGAGAAAGGTCCTTATCATCAGTCTTCGCTTGGCCTGGAAACATCTCAGCGCAGGACCCTCAGGTCCAAAGGACACGTTCTGCTCCCGGCACTGCTTTCTTAGTGGTATGAGGTCCCCAGTTCTCTGCTTGCTTCCCTTTCCTTTTGTCTCTTGTAAGATAAAAGGTGGTGCAGACTACACCCTAGGGAAATATCTTTTACGTTGGATCAGGGATGTGATGTTAGTAAGGGTGTTATACAATCCCACCTTAATCCTCTTTAACATAAAATTACAATCACAAAATGGAGGACAACCACACAATACTGGGAATCATGGTCCAGCCAAATTGATACACACATTTTTTGAGGGACATAATTCAATTCATGACAATTATTTTATACTTTCATTCCCTGAGTTTTTTCTCTTTTGATATTTCTCCACAGGGCCTAGTACATTACTTTAAAGAGGATAGCAACATAGTTGATGTTTTTTGTCTGGCTAAATATGCAAGTCAAGTCTTCAAAAATTGAAGTGTTTTGTGTGTGCCATATGAAGGATTTTTTTAAATAGTGGGTAAAATCTGTATAACAAAATATCTGCCATTTTAACATTTTTTACATGTACAATTGAGTTTTAATGACAACCCTGGTAATGTGAAAACTCCTTTTCTCTTCAATTTCAGTTTACAATTAAAAAACAAAAAAAAAAACAAAAAATAAACAAATAAAAAAAAAACACCTTAGAGGAAACATCTGTTGGTTCAATAAGTGAAGAGAAAACATAAAACCAAACCCATTGCCACTGAGCTGATTTCAACTCATGCTAACCCCATGTATTAGAGAAAAAACACTACTCCATAGGGTTTTATTGGCTGTAATATTTACAAAGCCGTTGCATGAGTTCGAACCACCAACCTTTAGGTTAGCAGACTATTGCAAACTGCTTGTGCCACCCTAGCTCCTTGAGAGAAAGCTGCCTTTAATTCTTGAAAGCATGGGGATGATGTGGATCAGTAGCAGGAAGGAATAAATCTAACTAACCAGGCCTTCATCCTGTTTAATAGTTATGATCCCCACCAGTTCTTCCTAGGCCTCCTTTATTGCTCTGCTGTTGGGCTTGGCCTCCTCTACCCAATGTAGTATCTTTCACACAGGGGTATTAAGTAAGTATTCAATGACAGAGTGATCCATCTGTTTCTAAAGCTAAGTAAGCGCCCAACCTTCAAGTTAGTCTTAAGCAGACTTGAGAACTATTAGAGTGATAATTGTGTTCAGAATATTAGGTACTTGATATTTTTGAAGACTCCTTCAAGGGCGTACTCAACCTCAAACTATCCAACTTGAGTCTCCTAAAGAACCTGTAAGCTCAAATATCTATTTATATTTAACCCTCTCTTCTTGTTTTTTGCTTCTTGAAATTAAGGGAGACAGATCAACCCCTATGTTTCTCTTTTTTCTCTTTACTCTGTAACAATTGACATCTGCAAAGGAATTTAGTAGATAATTTTCACATAGTTTATCTCCCTGAGCCTCCTCCCTCCATTATTCTAAGCCTGGGGAATAGAGACCTTAGGTATCTGAGAATTCAGAAATGGAAATCACTATCTACATGCAATATTTCAAACAGAAAGAAAATCTTAAACGTATTAGACTGCACAGGGTAATACTGCCTTTTACCTACAGGCTAAATAATCTCTTACTGAATGTTTTATGTTTTGATTAATAAAAATGAACAAATTAATCAATCATTACTTAATAATTTCTTTTTTGAGTCATTATTTTAAAGTTTAGAGCGCTAAATATGGAACAGATCCATATTTATCCTATGGGATAGTAAAGTTGGTCCATTGAGGATAAAATGTTGCCTAACACATAATTATTGGGTATTGCCGAGTTGATTCTGACTTTTAGCAACATCATGTAACAGAGTAGTCCTGCCTCATAGGATTTTCTTGGTTTTCTTTAATCTTTATGGGAGCAGATCACCAGGTCTTTCTCCTGCAGAGCAACTGGGTGGGTTCAACCTCTTGGTTAGCAGCCAAGTGCTTAACTATCGCACTACCAAGGCTTCTTCAGCGCAGAGTAGTGTCTCAATAAAATTATATCAAGTGAAGAAATGAAACAAGTCCTGCTTTTAATTCAGTATTTTTTACCTTTTTTAAAAATGATGAAACATCACTTCAAACAAAATCTTCAAACAAAATCTATGAACACAAATTATGCAACAAAGGAAAGTAGATTGACTGGCTCTCATTAAACCGGGGAGTGTGTGTATGATGGAGGGCCAGGGTTCCAGAACTCTGCTCTTTGCAACTTCTTTGACCTTACAGAAGCTCCTCAGGTAACTGTGTGGAACCTTAAGTTTTCATAAAATGTATGTTTGAAGCTACCGCTCTAACTTTTCACCTGACTCCTACATGCATTTCAGTCTCAACTATTTAGTTGAACAAAATAATTTTCACTAGGTAGATGGACAATGATAACACAAAGAAGACAAGATAACTTTTACAAGGAGAAGGAATCAGGAGATATCAAGAGGGATTTGTAGTTCTTCACTGGTCAATGATTAAAGACTCAGAGAAGCCTAATAAATGAGCATCAGAATGAATTAAGTTGTAGAAACTAGTTTATCAGAGACATTTATGAAACAGCGGTTAAGTCTAGCCATGGAGCCAGGACTGACTGGGTTCTATTCCTGGCTTCATCACTTACCAGCTGAGTGACCTCGGGTAAGTTAATTCACTTCTTTGTATCTCAGTTTTCCCATCTATAAAATGGGGATAATAGAATTACTTCATATGGCTGTTGTGCATATTCAATGTGTTAATACGTGCTAAGCACTAGGACAGGACCAGGCACAAGCTAATGCTTAATTAAACTCAGCAAAATTATTTATTCTAGTTAATTAAAAAAAACGATTGTATAGCAATAGAACTACATCATAGACATGCTACCTAGAATATATTCTTACTTAGGGAAGGTTAAGGACAGTCTAATGCATAATTGATGATGTAGGTCAGGTTTTGCAAATATATTCTTAAATCTGGGGGACAGACATCAGCTTTTTTCCCTCTAGGGAAGTGGTATTATGAGAAGCTCATCATAGCGGTGTGATATCCTCCAGTTCCTTTCATATTCTCAGCCAATTGTCCCTCCATCACCTCTCTGTGGCCCAGTGAGGACCCCAGTTTGACAGAAGGGCAGACTGAATCCAAGCTTTTCTTACATGGATTCAAAGCCCAAAAGTAAGAAAATGGCTTGTATAGCAGTGGGGGGAGGAGGGGAAATTTCAGCAACACTGACCAGGATGGATTGAGCTTTAAAGCAACCCAAGAGTGGGCCAATGACATGTAAACTGAAGTTCTCTGTCATGTCTTCACTGAAATAAAATTGACCATTTGGACGTTTCATATTGGAAAATATCATGACCAATGATTTTTCCCGCTGGAGTGAGGGGAGGGAAAAATACCATAATCTTACCACTTAAATGAGAACTTGTTAGTTGGGTGTCTTAGTACACACGACATTTTTTATATTTCTTATTATATATAGCATAAGCACTTTCCTATTTAGCCTCATACTTTTTAACCTTAATTTTAATGGACACATAAAATCTCTCAAACGGTGCATTGTAATTTACTTAACTATTCCTTCACTCCCCTATGTGTCTGTCAGTTTGTCGTACTGTGGGGGCTTGCGTGTTGCTGTGATGCTGGAAGCTATGCCACCAGTATTCGGATACCAGCAGGGCCACCCATAGTGGACAGGTTTCAGCTGAGCTTGCAGATTAAGACAGACTATGATGAAAGACTCAGCAGTCTACTTCTGAAACTAATTAGCCAATGAAAACCTTATGAAGAGCAGTGGAACACTGTCTGATATACTGCCAGAAGATGAGCCCCCCGGGTAGGAAGGCACTCAAAAGACGACTGGGAAGAGCTGCCTCCTCAAAGTAGAGTTGATCTTAATGAAGTGGGCGGAGTCAAGCTTTCATGACCTTCATTTGCTGATGTGGCAACACTCAAAATGAGAAGAAACAGCTGCAAACATCCGTTAATAATTGGAACGTGGAATGTTTGAAGTATGAATCTAGGAAAATTGGGAATCATCAAAAATGAAATGGAACACAAACATTGATATCCTAGGCATTAGTGAGCTGAAATGGACTGGTGCTGGCCATTTTCAATCAGACAATCATATGGCCTACTATGCAGGGAATGACAACTTGAAGAAGAATGGCATTACATTCATCATGAAAAAAGGACATTTCAAGATCTATTCTGAAGTACAATGCTGTTGATGATAGGATAATATCCATACGCCTACAAGGAAGACCAGTTAATATGACTATTATTCAAATTTACACACCAAACACTAAGGCCAAGATGAAGAAACTGAAGATTTTTACTAACTTCTGCAGTCTGAAATTGATTAAACATGCAATCAGGATGCATTGATAATTACAAGTGATTGGAATGCGAAGTTGGAAACAAAGAAGAAGGATCGGTAGTTGGAAAATACGGCCTTGGTGATAGAAATGATGCCGGAGATCGCATGATAGAATTTGCAAGACCAACTACTTCTTCATTGCAAATACCTTTTTTCACCAACATAAATGGCAACTATACACATGTACCTCACCAGATGGAATACATAGGAATCAAATCAACTACATCTGTGGAAAGAGACGATGGAAAAGCTCAATATCATTAGTCAGAACAAGGCCAGGGGCCGACTGTGGAACAGACCATCAATTGCTCATATGCAAGTTCAAGCTGAAACTGAAGAAAATTAGAACAAGTTCACGATAGCCAAAGTACAACCTTGAGTATATCCCACCTGAATTTAGAGACCATCTCAAGAATAGATTTGATGTGCTGAACGCTAATGACAGAAGACCAGATGAGTTGTGGAATGACGTCAAGGACATCCTAAATGAAGAAAGCAAGAGGTCATTAAAAAGACAGAAAAGAAAGAAAAAACCAAAATGGATGTCATAAGAGACTCTGAAACTTGCTCTTGAACATAGAGTAGCTAATGCAAGGGAAGAAATGATGAAGTAAAAGAAATGAACAGAAGATTTCAAAGGGTGGTTCAAGAAGACAAAGTAAAGTATTATAATGACATGTGCAAAGAGCTGGAGATAGAAAACCAAAGGGGAAGAACATGCTCCGCATTCCTCAAGCTGAAAGAACTGAAGAAAAAATTCAAGCCTCAAGTTGCAATAGCGAAGGATTTTATGGGGAAAATATTAAACGACACAGGAAGCATCAAAAGAACATGGAAGGAATACAGAGAGTCATTATATCAAAAAGAATTGGTCTATGTTCAACCATTTCAAGGGGTAACATAAGATCAGGAGCCGATGGTACTGAAGGAAGAAGTCCAAGTTGTGCTGAAAGCATTGGCGAAAAACAGGCTCCAGGAATTGATGGAATATCGATTGAGATGTTTAAAACAAACGAAGCAGCGCTGTAAGTGCTCACTCATTTATGCCAAGAAATTTGGAAGAGAGCTACCTGGCCAATGGACTGGAAGAGATCCATATTTATGCCTATTCCCAAGAAAGGTGATCTAACCGAATGCAGAAATTATCGAACAATGTCATTAATATCACATGCAAGTAACATTTTGCTGAAGATCATTCAAAAGTGGTTTCAGCAGTGTATTGACAGGGAACTGCCAGAAATTCAGGCTGGATTCAGAAGAGGATGTGGAACCAGGCATATCATTGCTGATGTCACATGGATCCTGGCTGAAAACAGAGAATACCAGAAA
>NW_004443965.1:13938553-13945311 GCF_000243295.1 Trichechus manatus latirostris
AAGAAGAATTGACGCCTTTGAATTGTGGTGTTGGTGAAGAACATTGAATACACCATGGACTGCCAAAAGGAGGAACAAATCTGTCTTGGAAGAAGTACAACCAGAATATTCCTTAGAAGCAAGGATGGCGAGATTACATTTTACATACTTTGGAAGTGTTGTCAGAAGGGATCAGTCCCTGGAGAAGGACATCATGCTTGGTAGACTGTCAGCAAAAAAGAGGAAGACCGGCAACGAGACAGACTGACGCAGTGGCTGCAACAATGGGCTCAAGCATAACAACAATTGTGAGTATGACACAGGACCAGGCAGTATTTCGTTCTATGGTACATAGTGTCGCTGAGCCAGAACTGACTCGAGGGCACCTAACAACAACAAAAACATTCCCTTACCAGACATTTTGATAGTTTTTATTTTTTCATAATTACACTTAATAACTGTGATGAACATCTTGGTAAATCTTTTTTTTTCAAGATTTTGAATTGTTTCCTAAGGACAAGTTCCCAAAAGTGAAATTACATTTTAATGATTCTTAATACATATTACCAAATTGCTTTCCTAAAACGCTGCAGTAATTACAACGTAGCAGCTATAAATAATAGTGCAAGCATTACTACATCCTCTCCAGCATTGAATATTACATAATTTTTATTTTCATAATTTTTCCAGTAAAATGCTATCTTAATTAATTAATTTATTTTTATTGTAGTTTAGATGAAGGTTTATAGAACAAACTAGCATCTCATTAAACATTTAGTACACATATTGTTTCATGACATTGGTTAACAACACCATAACATGTCAATACTCTCCCTTCTCGACCGTGGGTTCCCTATTACTAGCTTTCCTGTCCCCTCCTGTCTTCTACTACTTTCCCCTGGGCCTTTAGTCTCGATTTGTCCTATGGGCTGTCTTATCTTTGGCTAAAAGGTAAAACCTCAGAAGTGACTTCATTACTGAGCTAAAAGGGTGTCCAGGGGGCATACTCTCAGGGTTTGGTTTCTCCAGTCTCTGTCAGGCCAGTAAGTCTCGTCTTTTTTTGAGTTAGAATTTTGTTCACATTTTTCTCCAGCTCTGTCCAGGACCCTGTATTGTGATCCCTGTCAGAGCAGTCAGTGGTGGTAGCTGGGCACCATATAGTTATACCACACTCAGTCTAGTGGAGGCCATGGTAGTTATGGTGTATTGGTCATTTGGACTAATCTTTCCCTTGTATCTTTCGTTTTCTTCATTTTCCCTTGCTCCTGCAGGGGTGAGACCAGTGGAGTATCTTAGATGGCCACTCATCGGCTTTTAAAACCCCAGTTGCTACTCACCAAAGTACAATGTAGAACATTTTCTTTGTCAACTATGTTATGCCAATTAAGCTAGATGTTCCCGAGACTATGGTCCCCAGAGCCCTCAGCCCAGCAATTCAATCCCTCAGGAAGTTTGGATTTGTCCATAGAGCTTCCATGACCTTACCCTGAACAAGTTGTGCTGTCTTCCCCAGTACTGTGTATTGCTTTTCCCTTCACCAAAGTTACCACTAATCTATTGTTTCTTTAGTGTTTTTCCACCCCCACCCCTCCCCTCCCTCGTAACCATCAAAGACTGTTTCATTTTGTGTGTAAACCTTTTCTGAGTTTTTATAGTAGAGGTCTCATACAATATTTGTCCTTTTGTAATTGACTTATTTCACTCCGCGTAATGCCATCCAGATTCATCCATGTTGTGAGATGCTTTGCAGATTCATAATTGTTCTTTATTGTTGTGTAGTACTCCATTGTGTGTATGTACCACAGCTTGTTTATCCATTCATCTGTTGATGGGCATCTGCTTTGTTTCCATCTTTTTGGTATTGTGAACAATGCTGCAATGAACATGAGTCTGTGTATGTCTGTTTGTATGACGGCTCTTAATTCTCTAGGATATATTCCTAGGAGTGGAATTGCTAGATCATATGGTATTTCTATTTCTAGCTTTCTAAAGAAGTGCCATATCATTTTCCAAAATGGTTGTACCATTTTGAATTCCCACCGGCAGCGCATAAGAGTTCCAATCTCCCCGAAGCCTCTCCAACATTTGTTATTTTCTGTGTTTTTGATTCCTGCCAGGCGTGAGACAGTATCTCCTTGTGGTTTTGATTTGCATTTCTCTAATGACTAGTGATTGCTAGCATTTCCTCATGTGTCTGTTAGCTGTTTGAATGTCTTCTTTGGTGAAGTGTTTGTTCATTTCCTTTACTGATTTTTTAATTGGATTATTTGTCTTGTTGTAGAGGTGTTGGATTTTCCTGTAGATTTTAGACCTTTGTCGGATTTGTAATAGCCAAAAATTTTTTCCAGTCTGTAGGTTCTCTTTTTACTCTTTTGGTGAAGTCTTTTGACGAGCATAAGTATTTAATTTTTAGAAGATCTCAGTTATCCAGCTTCTCTTCTGGAGTTTGTATGTTGTTAGTTATGGTTTGTATCCTGTTAATGCCGTGTATTAGTGTCTCAAGCATTGATCCTATTTTTTCTTCTAGGATCTTTATAGTTTTTGGCTTTGTATTTAGGTCTTTGATCCATTCTGAATTAGTTTTTGGGTATGGTGTGAGGTATGGGCCCTGTTTCATTTTTTTTGACTGATGTACATCCAGTTTTGCCAGCAGCATTTGTTAAAAAGACTGTCTTTTCCTCATTTGATGGACTTTGGGCCTTTGTTGAAGATCAGGTGACTGTAGGTGGATGGATTTACATCTGGGTTCTCAATTCTGTTCCACTGGTCAATGTAGCTGTTGTTGTACCAGTACCAGGCTGTTTTGACTACTGTAGCTGTATAGTAGGTTCTGAGGTCAGGTAGTGAGAGTCCTCCTACTTTATTCTTCTTCAATACTGCTTTACTTATCCTAGGTCTCTTCCCTTTCCATATAAAGTTCATGAATGTTTTTTCCATCTCTTTAAAGAATGCTGTTGGTATTTGGATTGGGATTGCATTGTATTTGTAGATTGCTTTGGGTAGAATTGTCATTTTCACAGTGTTGAGTCTACCTACCCATGAGCATGGTATGTTTTTCCATTTATGTAGATCTCTTTTGGTTTCTTGTAGTAGTGTTTTGTAGTTTTCTTTGTATAGGTCTTTTACATCCTTGGTTAGATTTATTCCTAAGTATTTTATTTTTTTAGGGGCTATTATAAATGGTATTATTTTCTTGATTTCCTTTTCATCATTCTCTTTATTGATGTATAGGAATCCAACGGATTTTTGTATGTTTATCTTGTATCCTGCTACCCTGCTGAATCTTTCTATTAGTTCCAGTAGTTTTCTCATGGAATCTTTTAGGTTTTCTATAAATAGTTTCATATCATCTGCAAATGGGAACAGTTTTACTTCTTCGTTACCAATTTGGATGCTCTTTATTTCTTCTTCTTGCCTTATTGCTCTAACTAGGACTTTCAGCACAATGTTAAATAGGAGTGGTGATAAAAGACATCCTTGTCTTATTCTTGTTCTCAGGGGGAATGTTTTCAGTCTCTCCATTAAGAATGATTTTGGCTGTTGGTTTTGTATAGATGCCCTTTGTTATGCCAAGGAATTTCCCTTTTATACCTATTTTACTGAGAGTTTTTATCAGGAATTGATGTTGGACTTTGTCGAATGCCTTCTCAGCATTGATTGAAATGATCATGTGATTCTTTTGGTTTCTTTTATTTATATGGCATGTTACGTTGATTGATTTTCTAATTTCAAACTATCCTTGCATACCTGGTATGAATCCTACTTGGTTGTGGTGTATTATTTTTTTTTTATATGATGCTGAATTCTATTGGCTAGAATTTTGTTGAGAATTTTTGCATCTATATTCATAAGAGATACTGGTCTGTAATTTTCTTTTTTTGTGGTGTCTTTGCCAGCTTTTGGTATCAGGGTTATGCTGGCTTCTTAGAATAAATTTGGAAGTATACTTTCCTTTTATATGTTCTGAAATAGTTTGAGTAGTACTAGTATAAGCTCTTCTCTGAATGTCTCATATAATTCTCTAGTGAAGACATCTGGGCCAGCTCTTTTTTTGTTGGGAGTTTTTTTTTTTTTTTTTTTTTTCTCATCTCTTGTTATGGGTCTGTTCAGATTTTCAACATCAGTTTGTGATAATTTGGGTAAGTAGTATGTTTCTAGAAATTTGTCCATTTCCTCTAAATTTTTAAACTTTGTTGGATTATAGTTTTTCATGGTTCTCTGTTACGATCCTTTTTATTTAAGTTGGGTCTGTTTTAATGTCCCTCATTTCATTTCTTATTTGGGTTATTCGCGTCCTCTCCTGTTTTTCTTTTGTCAGTCAGGCCAGTGGCTTGTCAATTTTGTTGATTCTTTCGAAGAACCATCTTTTGGTTTTGTTGATTCTTTCTATTGTTTTTCTATTCTCTGTTTCATTTATTTCTGCTTTAATCTTTATTATTTCCTTTCTTCTAGTGGCTGAAGGCTTCTTTTGCTGTTCTCTTTCTGTTTGAGTTGTGTAGCTAATGATTTGATTTTTTCCCTTTTTTCTTTTATGATGTGTGAATCTATTGCTATAAATTGACCTCTAAGCACTGCGTTTACTGTTTTCCAATAGTATTTTCATTCTTATTTGATTCTAGGAATTTTTTGATTCCATCTTTGATTTCTTCTATTACCCAGTGGTTTTTAAGTAGGGTGTTATTTAGTTCCCATGTAATTGATTTTTTTTTTCTTGCTCTTCCTGTTGTTAATTTCTACTTTGATGGCATTGTGGTCAGAGAAGATACTTTGTATTTCTCAATGTTTTGGATTTTGTTGAGAGTTGCTTTGTGGCCTAAGATGTGGTCTGTTCTGGAGAATATTCCTTGTGTGTTGGAAAAGAATGAGTACTTTGCAGCTGTTGAGTGGAGTGTTCTATATATGTCTATGAGTTCAAGTTGGCTACTTGTGGCCTTTAGATCTTCTGTATCTTTGTTGAGTTTCTTTCTAGATGTTCTGTCCTTTACCGAGAGTGGTGTGTTGAAGTATCTTACTATTATTGTGGAACCGTCTATTTCTCTTTTCAGTGCTGTTAAAGATTGTTTTATGTATTTTGGAGCCCTACTATTGGGTGCGTAGATATTTATTATCATATGTCTTCATGCCGGATCGCCCTTTTAATCATGATATAGTGCCCTTCTTTGCCTTTTTTGGTGGATTTTGTTTTAAAGTCTATTTTATCTGAGATTAGTATTGCCACTTCTGCTGTTTTTTGGTGGCTGTTTGCTTGATATATTTTTTTCCAGCCTTTGATTTTTAATAAATTTACGTCTTTGTTTCTACAGTGTGTCTCTTGTAGACAGCATATTAATGGATCCTGTTTTTTTAATCCAGTCTGTCTCTATCTCTGTATGGGTGCATTTAGGCCATTTATGTTCAGTGTGATTATTGATAGGTGTAAGTTTATTGCTGTCATTTTGTAGTGCTTTTTTGTGGTGCTGATGTTTTCTTTATTCCTCTTACTCTCTTTTGCTGAATTCCTTTTGTTTGCGGATTTTTTTTTCATTTCTTTTGTTTTTACTGAGACTTTATATTTTTCTTCTTTATTTTGATGAGTAGGTTTGTTAACTCTCCTTGTGGTTACCTTGAAATTTACCCTTATCTTCCTAGGTTTGAACCAGTCTGTTATTAGTTGGTTTCATCTTGCCTTCCTCTCCATTAGAAAGTTCTATACCTACACCATTTATTTCCTCTTTTAATATTCTGACATTGTTGTCATTTGCAGATTAACCTCCCTGATTCCCTGTTGAAAATCTTTTGTTTTGAATAGTTGGTAGCTGGCTGGTACGATCTTGCATCCTAGATTCAGGCTGTCATCTGATGTTGTTCGTTCTCAAACAGAAGGACTCCCTTAAGTAATTCTTGTAAGTTTGGTCTGGTTTTTACATATTCCCTTAATTTCTGTTTATCTGGATATGTCCTAATTTCACCATCATGTTTTGTAGAATATATTATTCCTGGTTGGCAATTTTTTTTTTCTTTCAAGGTTTTATATATGCCATCCCATTGCCTTTTTGCCTGCATGCTTTCTGCTGAGTAATCAGAGTTTAGTCTTATTGTTTCCCCTCTGTATATGACTTCATTTTTCTCGAGCTGCTGTCAGGATTCTTTGATGTCTTTGGTTTTAGCAAGTGTGATTATGATATGCCTTGGTGATTTTCTTTTGGGGTCTATCCTAATGGGTTCGTTGAGCTTCTTAAATGGTCAGCTTTTCATCTTTCATATTAGGGAAGTTTTCTGTCAGCTATTCTTCAATGATCCTTTCTGTGTTTTCCATTTTTCCCCTGTTCTGGAACTCCAATCACTCACAGATTTTTGCTTTTGATTGTATCCCAGATAATTCTCAGGTTTCTTCATTTTTCTTTTTTCTGATTTTTCCTCAAACAAAGTTGTATCCAAGTGTTTGTCTTCAGTTTTGCTGATACTATCTTTCATTGTTTCAAACCTGTTCCTCAGCCCTTCTATGACAGTGTCCGTTTCTGAAATCTTGTTTATCTTTTGGATTTCTAATTGTTTTTGTATGATTTCTAGTTGCGAATGTATTTTAGTAATTTGTTCCTGTATTATTTTCCTGAATTCTTCCATTTTTTGGTCTGTATTTTCCATGAATTTATCTGCCTTTTCCATGAATTTGTCTATTTTTTCCTCATTTTGTCTGCTTTTTGCTTCAACTCTTGGATAGCTCTGAATATTAGAGATTTAAATTCCCTATCAGGTAGTTCTAGTGCCTTTTCTTCTACAGGAAAGTCATCTTTTTTTTT
>NW_004443965.1:13946613-13955482 GCF_000243295.1 Trichechus manatus latirostris
AAAAAAAGTTCCTCCAAGGTCGAGAGGGGAGAGTGTTCACATGTCATGGGCTGTTAACCCATGTAATAAAACAGTATGCGTACTGACTGTTCAATGAGAAACTATTTGTTCTGTAAACCTTCATCTAAAGTACAATAAAAAAATTTAAAAAAAAATGCTCCCAGGGATCCTACTGGCACAGCTGCACAGACCTAGGAAGCAGCTCCCAAGATGTGCAGTACAGCCCAGAAAGAAGGGGTGAAGATGATACACAGAGCCAGGTATTCAGAAGACAGTAAAAGAATGTAAGTAGAAAGACAAGAAACTGAGAAATGAGGAAAAATAAAAAGGGAAAAAGAAAGAGAAAACAAAAAGAAGAAGAAGAAGGAAAAAAAACGTCCCAGGGATTCCACCAGTGTGGCAGTGTGGAGAGGGGAAGCAGTTCCCTAGCTGAGCTGCACTTCACAGCCTGTCAAGAAGAAACAAAGATGGCACACGGAGTTAGGTGTTGGAGACAAAGGAGGGGGAGGAGGTGAGAGGCAGGGAAAAAAACCAAAGGAGGCAGAAAAAAATAACACCAGTAACAAAGAAATGGCACTGAAGAAGCCGGCCAGTGTGGACAGGTGGAATCCGTGCAGCACTGAACTGGTGCCTCTCATGTCTAGGTTGCGGCCCCAGGGAAGCAGTGAATTGGCCTGCCAGGAAGCAGTGGTTCAGCTAGCCAGGAAGCTGAGGATCAGCCCACTGGGAAGCGGTGAAGGCCAAGCCAGGGGAAACAGTGTGGGGGGTGGGAAACTGTGTATCATTGGTTACCAGGTGCTCTGTCTCCTCTTGGGAGCTCTGTGAATCTGCTTTCCCATACTCCCTGTCTGCTGATCTCTGTCAGGAGTCCAAGATGGTGGATCCATGCTGCATTAGCTGATAGGGGACCTCCGCTTGTAACTCTCCTTGCTCTCTGTTCTCTGTCAGATTCTTATTCCATTCAGTGCTTGGTTGAGTTCTTTATCTCTTCATTTGACGGTTAGGGTTCCAGGATTGACATTCGTTTCTGTTTTACTTAGTTTTTCGGGTCTTTGCTGTGGAGGGTTGGCATGGTACTTCTGTCTATAGCACCATGTTGGCTTTGCCTCTCTTATCTTAATTTATTTTTAATTTTCATTTTATTACTAGTGAGATAGAACTATTTTCTAGGTTTTTTTTTTTATGAGTTGTCTCTTTCGTTTTCCCAATGTGAATTGAGATCTTAACATCTCTCATCATAATTTGTTTAAGCTCTTTTTTCATTTTAAAGAAATTAATGCCTTCTACATTATTTTACAAATAATTTTTTAAATCTGTGACTTGTTTTAATATATTTGTTTATTTTATTTTTTAAATTTGCTTATTGGTATTTAGGATTTAGTAGTAAGCCTACTGATGTTTTTCCTTTTTAAATTTCTTCTATTGCTTTTAAGCTTACAAAGTCATCTTTCTTTAGATGTTTGATAACTGTCTGATACCATTTTTTTCTATGATTTGAATTTGTAAAACAGTTCGCTCTTTAATCATTCTGGAATTTATTTTGGTCTATGCTATAAAAAGAGCTCTTTCATTTAAGTAATTCTTGATTTAGAATTTTCTTTTGGAAAAATTAATGTTAAGAAAAGGGACTTAATTTAAGAGTATCCACTAGGAAGAAATTAAGAAGTAAAATAGCCAAACAGAAGATTTCAAAGGGTGGCTTGAGAAGACAAAGTAAAGTATTATAGTGAAATGTTCAAAGACCTCGAGTTAGAAAACCAAAAGAGAAGAACAAGCTCAGCATTTCTCAAGCTGCTGAAGAGAAAATTCAAGCCTTGAGTTGAAATACTGCAGGATTCTATGGGGAAAATATTAAATGAAAAGGAAGCATCAAAAGAAGATGGAAGGCATACACAGAGTCACTGTACCAAAAAGAATTAGTTGACATTCAACCATACCAGGAGGTAGCATATGATCAAGAACCGATGGTACTGAAAGAAGAAGTCCAAGCTGCACTGAAGGCAATGGTGAGAAACAAGGCTGAAGAAATTGATGGAATACCAACTGAGATGTTTCAAAAAACAGATGCAGCACAGGAAGTGCTCACTCATCTATGCCAGGAAATTGGAAGACATCTACTTGGCCAACTGACTGGAAGAGATCTGTATTTGTGCCCATTCCAAAGAAAAGTGATCCAAAAGAGGGCAGAAATTATGTAATAATATCATTAATATCACACACAAGTAAAATTTTGCTGAAGATCATTCAAAACGGTTGCAGCAGTACATACACAGGAAACTGGCAAAAATTCGAGCCAGACTCAGAAGAGGATGTGGAACCAGAGATATCATTCTTGATGTCAGATAGATCTTGGCTGAAGGCAGAGAATACCAGAAAGATGTTTATTTGTGTTTTATTGACTATGCAAAGGCATTCAACTGTGTGGATCATAATTTTTTATGGACAACATTATGAAGAAGGGGAATTCCAGAACACTTAATTGTGCTCATGCAGAACCTGTGCATAGACAAAGAGACAGTCGTTCAACAGAATAGGGGTATACTGCATGGTTTAAAATCAGGAAAAGTGTGTGTCAGGGTTGTATCTTTTCCCTATACTTATTCAATCTGTTTGCTGGGCAAATAATCCAAGAAGGTGAGGTATATGATGAAGAATATGGCATCAGGATTGGAGGAAGACTCATTAACAACCTGCATTATGCAGATGACACAACCTTGCTTGCTGAAAGTGAAGAGGACTTGAAGCACTTATTGATGAAGATCAAAAACTACAGCCTTCAGTATGGATTACCCCTTAACATAAAGAAAACAAAAATCCTCACAACTGGACCAACAAGCAACATCAGGTTAAACAGAGAAAAGATTGAAGCTGTCAAGGATTTCATTTTACTTGATCCACAATCAATGCTCATGGAAGCAGCCATCAAGAAATCAAATTACGCATTGCACTGGGAAAATCTGCTGCAAAAGACCTCTTGGAAGTGTTAAAAAGCAAAGACGTCACTTTAAGGACAAAGGTGCGCCTGACCCAAGCCATGGTGTTTTCAATCGCCTCATAAGCATACAAAAGCTGGACAATGAATAAAGAAGGTCAAAGAAGAATTGACTCCTTTGAATTATGCTATTGGTGAAGAATATTGAATATATCATGGACTGCCAAAAGAACGAACAAATCTGTCTTGGAAGACGTACAACCAGAATGCTCCTTAGAAGTAAAGATTGTGACACTTCGTCTTATGTACTTTGTACATGTTATTAGGAGGGACTAGTCCCTGGAGAAGGGAGTCATGCTTTGTAAAGTAGAGTTTCAGTGAAAAAGAGGAAGACCCTCAACGAGATGGATTGGCACAGTGTCTACAACAATGGGCTCCAGCATAATAATTATGAGGATGGTGCAGGACTGTGCACTGTTTCGTTCTGTTGTACATAGGGTTGCTATGAGTAAGAACCGACTTGATGGCACCTAACAACAATAGTAGGAAGTTGTCTTAGGCTGGGCTCTCTATAGAAGCAAAACCAGCAAGATGTAGAAATAAATATAGAGAGATCTATATCAAGGAAGTGGCTCATGCAGCTGTACAGACCAGAATGTCCCAAGTCTCTGGGTCATGTAGGAGGCTTCTCTTGATTCATGTAACCTTAGGGGCTGGTGAACCCATGATTGGCAAGTCAGACAGTAGGGCTCTGATTCCAAGGCTGCGAAGGCCAACAGATTCCAAGATCAGCATGCGAGACGGCAGGTAAGCTGCTAGATCAAGTCCCAAGAAACAGAGTTCAGATGAACAGGAGCCAGCTGCAGGATCCAGAGTGAGCAAAAGCCTACGAGCTTTGCCAGAAAGTCTACCTACATTGGATGTAGGCCACACCCCCAAGGGAATTCCCCTTCAACTGACTTCAATATGACTGCCAAACTACGTCATAACTACCAAGCCACGGAAAATCATGGCCCAGCCAAGTTGACATACAACCTTAATGATCACAGCAGTCAAGGAGCCCTGGTGGTTCAATGGCTAAACACTTGGTTGCTAACCAAAAGGTTGGCAGTTTGAACCCACCAGTGGCTACACAGGAGGAAAGACCTGGTGATCTGCTCCTGTAAAGATTATAGCCTAGGAAACCCTATGTGGCAGTTCTGCTCTGTCCTATGGGGTAACTATGAGTTGGAATCATCTGGACGGTACCTAACAACAACAGCAACAACAGTAGGAAGTCAGTGGGAGTAATGGAATGAGATCTTGTCTAGTTGGAAGAAGTGGAGTAGAGAATTTGGAGAATAAAGGAGCTTTAAGGAAGAGCTCTTAAACTAAAGAAATTTAGTTAAAGGCAGGAAGATGGATAAAGCAATTGCTTTCAGCCCTATTGCTCTGCAGAATGCCAAGCTGCCTAGATTGTTTATTGGAGATCTCCTTTATAAGATCAAAGAATCAGCTGCATTATTGGTCTTTACTGATTTATTTTCTTTAACATGATGATCTTAAATAATAAAAGAGAAAATTAGAAAATCATTCATCTATCTTTTCATTCATTTAATAGATATTTATGAAACATCTAAGTGTTGAGGATATAATGGTGAGGACAAACATTGAAAATAACAAGTCTATCCCTCAAAGAGGGAGACTCTTATCCCTTCAGCAAAAGACTTCATAAACAATACTCTCAAGATCCTCTCAATATGGCCCCAGCCTATCATTCTAGCCATATTGTTTATTATTCATCTAAATATACTACACATTTTAACCTAGACTCTGCTATTTCTTGAGCATCTCTAGTATTTTGGTCTCTGGCCTTTTATTCATAGTGTTATCTTTAAACACTCCTCACAAAATGTCTCCATTGAAAGACAGCTGGACTGCCACTTCTGCTCAAAGTTTTTGTTTATATTCATATTGAAGTAGATGTGATCACTCACTTCCTGTTTTTATGCCTCATGGAAATGTGCTGCTCTTGATTGAAACTGTTTGGATTTTAGTTGATTAGTTTTCTTTCCTTTGGCTTCTATTTATTAGCCTGTTGACTCCCAGAAAGCAAAAATAATAGCTTCTTTCATTTTTCTAATTCTTATAGATCCAAGAATGTTGTTGTGGCAAATGGGACATAAGTGGAAGTGATGTGTGTCACTAGAAGAGTGGATGTTCCAGATGGTGTAACTACATAATTGTGAGAATCCATAGGCTAGGTCCTTGAATGACTTTTGAAACACATGCCCCTGCCAATATATGTTGGATAGGTAGTTTCAATAAGAAATAAACTTTTGCTGTGTTAAACAACTGCTATTTTGGAGTTATTACTGATGAATTTTTGAGTTGTGCCAAACATCCGTTAATAATTAGAACATGAGATGTTTGAAGTATGACTCTAGGAAAATTGGAAGTCATTAAAAATGAAATAGACCACACAAAGATCTATATCCTGGGCATTAGTGAGCTGAAATGGACTGGTATTGGCCATTTTTAATCAGACAATCAGATGGTCTACTATACTTGAAATGACAAGTTGAAGAGGAATGGCTTTGGGTTCATCATCAAAAAGAAAACTTCAGGATCTATCCTGAAGTACAACGCTGTCAGTGATAGGATAATATCCATACACCTACAAGGAAGACCAGTTAATACGACTACTGTTCAAATTTATGCACCAACTACTAATGCCATAGATGATGAAATTGAAGATTTTTACTAACATCTGTAGTCTGAAATCGATCAAACATGCAATTAAGTTGCAGATACTTACCGGTAATTAGAATGTGAAAGTTGGAAACAAGGAGGATCAGTAGTTAGAAAATATGGCCTTGGTGATAGAAACAATGCTAGAGATGGCATGATAGAATTTTGCAAGACCAGTGACTTATTTATGGCAAATATCTTTTTTCAACAATGGTAACTATACATGTGGACCTCACCGGATGGAAAACATGGGAATCAAATCAATTATATCTGTGAAAAGAGACAATGGAAAGCTTTATATCATCTGTTACAAAAAGGACAGGGGCCGACTACAGAACAGACTATCAATTGCTCATATGCAAGTTCAAGCTGAAACTGAAGAAAATTATAGCAAGTTTATGAGAGCCAAAATATGACCTTGAGTATATCCCAGCTGAATTTGGATACTATCTCAAGAATAGATTTCATGCATTAAACACTAATGACTGAAGACCAGATGAGTTATGAGATGACATCAAGGACATCATACATGAAGACAGCAAGAGGTCATTAAAAAGACAGGAAAGAAAGAAAAGACCAAAATGGAAGTCAGAAGAAACTCTGAAATTTGCTCTTCAATGTCGAGTAGCTAAAGCTAATGGAAGAAATGATGAAGTAAAAGAGTTGAACAGAGATTTCAAAGGGCAGTTCAAGAAGACAAAGTAAAGTATTATAATGAAATGTGTGAAGACCTGGAGTTAGAAAACCAAAAGGAAGAACACGCTGGGCATTTCTCAAAGCAAAACCCAATATGATGGTGTATATAGGAGCAACACCTAAAATAAAGCAATAAGAAAGTTTAAAAATAAAGGTGTGAGCAAAGAGATACATTTGTAGAACAAATTAAAAGACCAAAAAAAAAAAAAAAAGGTGGTTCTTAGCTTAACTTCAGACAGATGGAATTTAGGAGCCCAAATCATTTCAAAGAAGATCACTTAGTAATGCTAAGGAATGCAATTCACAAATAAAATATCAGTTATAAATATTTATCTCCAATTAACATATCTACAGCATTAATAAAGTGGAAATGACCAGAAATACAAGGAAAAAAGGACAAAAATCAGTAAGGCTAAAGAAGAGCAATGTAATGCAAATAATAAAATAGGAGGAGCCATTTACTGGAAATGCACCTTTTTAAATGTGTATGGAATATTCATGAAAATTGCACAAATAAAAATATAGTATTAACCTGATATTAATATCAATAAATTCAAAAAATAAAACATATTATAGTCAGCACTTTTTGATCAGAATTCAATAAAACTAGAAATTAGTAATATCTAAAAGCAAGTACTATTTTGCATGATCCGTAGAAGATTTCTAATGGAGTGTGGGCCTAGGAGGATTACTCAATTTGATGAAATCTTTGTTTTCTATGAAGTCTATCATAGTGATAGTTCCTGTGTTTTAAAAATTCCATCAAAGTGGGTTTTTTTGGTGTGTGAGTGTGTGTGTGTGTGTGTGTGTGCTCAGACAGCATTTGATAGGCATTTAAAATGAGAAGAACATTCTGTTTCAGAATATTGAGATGATCATAGATTGATATTTTCTTAAGAGTAGAAAGAAGTAATACTTTTTAAGTACTGAAGGAAAGAATGTGTGAGTCAAGAATACTATACCAAGACAAACTGTCATTTACATATAAAAACAATAAAAATAACAACAACAGCGGCAGCAAGAACAAAAGGATATATATATATATTTAAATATGTGGGCCTTTTCTGAAGATATTGCCAGGAGAAGAATTTTGTCTAACCAGTAGCTGAATAAACAAATAAACATAGAAAGCAAAGAAGATGATCATTAGAATCTAAATATTTTGAACCCTGAAAATATAGAAATAATGTACACAATAAAAATTTGTGGGGAAGAGGAATAAAAAGCTGCATGTGGTGAAGTTAACATTAATTTTCTCATTTTTTAAAACTGGGACTCATTTAAAATGCTGATAAATCAAATAATATAGGTAGAATTATAAAGCTATAAAGGCAGACATTAGGAAAAGTATTCACATAATTCAGAGGGGAAGAAAGTTATGAAAGATCGAGTGGACAAAAATAAATAAGGAAACAGAAAATCTGTATAAAATTATTGAGGTAGATTATAATGATAATTATAATCCGTGTATCATGAAAATTGAGGATAAACTCAACCTTTTTTTATCCATGGAACATTTACAAGTATTGACCAAATTTCAGAACATAAGATAAGCCTGAATACATTTCAAATGTAGGAATAACTCTAACAAACATATTCTAAACACTGTGCAGAAAACTAGAAATTAAAAACAAAAACAGAACAAAAAATTACAACTGAAAAACAACACTCAAACAATTTTTAAGACCAACATGGCACCAAAACTGAAATTTGCAATTATCTGGAAAATAATGCCAATCATAATGAAAACATAACATAAGAAATTCATAGGGATATGTGGTTGTTAGGTGCCCTTGAGTCAGTTCCGACTCATAGAGACCCTATGTACAACAGAACAAACACTGCCTGATCCTGCACCATCCTCACAATTGTTATGCTTGAGCCCATTGTTGCAGCCACTGTGTCAATCCACATATTTGAGTGTCTTCCTCTTTTTTGATGACCCTCTATTTTACCGAGCATGATGTTCTTCTCCAGGGACTGATCCCTCCTGATAACATGTCCAAAGTATGTGAGACATAGTCTCGCCGTCCTTGCTTCTAAGGAGCATACTGGTTGTACTTCTTCCAAGACAGATTTGTTCCTTCTTTTGGCAGTCCATGGTATAGTCAATACTCTTCGCCAACACCACAATTCAAAGGTGTCAATTCTTCTTTGCTCTTCCTTATTTATTGTCCAGCTTTCTCATGCATATGAGGCGATTGAAAACACACGGCTTGGGTCAGGTGCGCCTTAGTCTTCAAGGTGACATCTTTGCTTTTCAACACTTTAAAGAGAACTTTTGCAGCAGATTTGCCCAATGAAATGCGTCTTTTGATTTCTTGACTGCTGCTTCCGTGGGTGTTGATTGTGGATCCAAGTAAAATGAAATCCTTGACAACTTCAGTCTTTTCTCCGTTTATCATGATGCTGCTTATTGGTCCAGTTGTGAGAATTTTTGTTTTCTTTATGTTGAGGTGTAATCCATACTGAAGGCTGTGGTCTTTGATCTTTATCAGTAAGTGCTTCAAG
>NW_004443965.1:13955846-13958301 GCF_000243295.1 Trichechus manatus latirostris
GAAGAGGCGTAAATATGGATGTCTTCCAGTTGGTTGGCCAGGTAGCTGTCTTCTAAATTTCTTGGTATAGACGAGTGAGCTCTTCCAGTGCTGCATCTGTTTGTTGAAACATCTCAATTGATATTCCGTCAATTCCTGGAGCCTTGTTTTTCTCCAGTGCCATCACTGCAGCTTGGACTTCTTCCTTCAGTACCATAGGTTCTTGATCATATGCTACCTCCTGAAATGGTTGAACGCTGACCAATTCTTTTTGGTATAATGACTCTGTGTATTCCTTCCATCTTCTTTTGATACTTTTGTGCCATTTACTATTTTCCCCATAGAATCCTTCAGTATTGCAACTCGAGGCTTGAATTTTTTCTTCAGTTCTTTCAGCCTGAGAAATGCTGAGTGCATGTTCTTCCCTTTAGGTTTTCTACCTCCAGGTCTTTGCGTATGTCATTATAATACTTTACTCTGTCTTCTCAAGCTGCCCTTTGAAATCTTCTGTTCAGCTCTTTTACTTCATCATTTCTTCCTTTTGCTTTAGCTACTCAACATTGAAGAGCAAGTTTCAGAGTCTCTTCTGACATTTATTTTGGTCTTTTCTTTCTCTCTTGTCTTTTTAATGACCTCTTGCTTTCTTCACGTATGATGTCCTTGATGTCATTCCACAACTGAAACCTGTCCACCATGGTTGACCCTGCTGGCATTTGAATGCTGGTGGCATAGCTTCTAGCATCACAGCCACATGCAGGCCCCCACAGTATGACAAACTGACAAACACATGGGGGCATAGGGATATAGACCCTCTTCTATAGTAATGGCAGCTCAAATCCAACAGCTGCTCCTTGGAAACCCTATGGGGCAGTTCTACTCTGTCCTATAGGGTCACTATGAGACAGAAGCAACTCAGTGGCAATGGGTTTTATATAGTACTAGAGGAAATTTTATAGTAACAAACAATAATAGATGAAAATAACTTAATAAAGCATTCAATTTTAGAAGATTTTAAAGAAGCAAGACAAAGCTAAGGAAAGCAGAAGGTAGAAAAAATGAGCATAAAACAGAAATTAATAAATTTAAAAATGGTTAATATATAGAACAAATCCCACTGCTGATTCTGTGGGGGAAAAATATTTTTTAAAAACTACATTAGCTAACCCAACAAGACAACAGGGAAGAAAGCACAAATAAAATATAAGAAATGTCACTAGTAAAATAGACACATGAACAGAATAAAGGAGTCACAAAACTGTTTTTTGTTCACATTTATACTAAATTTGAGAATCCAGATGAAATGTGTAATTTTCTGGAAAAAATAAATTACTAGAACTGACCTAGATGGAATAAAAAATCTCATCCTACTAATTGCCAAAACCAAAACCAAACTTGTTGCCGTCGAGTCAATGCCGACTCATAGCAACCCGGTAGGACAGAGTAGAATTGCCCCATAGGGTTTCCAAGGAGCGCCTGGTGGATTTGAGTTGTCAGCCTTTTGGTTAGCAGCCGTCGCTCTTAACCACCTTGCCACCAGTTACTATAGGGGAAAACATGGAGAAAACTGTTTAAGATATATCCCCTCCCAAGAAGTATTAGCCTTGATGGTTTCACAGGGGAATTCTACTAAACCTTTATGGGATAGAGAATTGCAATGCAATTCAAACTATTCTTTACCACAGAAAAGAAAGTAAGCTTACAAAGCATTTTATAATGCAAGTATTGCATTGATTTCAAAATCCAACAGAATTGAACAAAAAGGTCATGCTATCAATTTCACTTATGAATATTGATGTACAGGTTCAAATAAAATACTAGCAAACAAAATCCAGCAGTATATTAAAAAAATTAATAGAGTTTTGTGAAATTTATTTCAGGAATACAAGAATTATTCAGTATTACAAAAATTCATTACTAAGATTTACTATTAATAAATTAAATAAAAAATAATATTATAATCTCCAAAGAGGATTTAAAGGTATTTAATAAAGTTGAATTTCCATTTTTGATATTTGAAATCTCTCTATAGATAACAGGTCTGTATATATATATCCTACTAAGCTAGCATGATTCTTAATAGGAAAATATTAGAAACATTTTCATTAAAGAGCAAGACAAAAATGTCCTCTATTGCCACTTTTATTTAACAAGGTCTAAGAGGTTCTAGCCAATGCAACTAGATTAAAACAACTGGCAAGAAACTATGCAAGATTAACATGAAGGAAAAGATTTAAATGCTAGTAAAGGACTTGAAGACTAGTAAAAGAAATCTTGAACAAATGAAAAGGCGTACTGTGATTGGATAGGAAGGATCAAAATCAGAAAGATTTCAATTTCCTGTAATTTATAAATTTAATATGACCCCAATAAAAATATCAAAAGGATTTTTTTTTTTTTAATATTTTATTGTACTTCAGGTGAAGGCTTACAGAACAGATAGTTTCTCATGTAACAGTAACACACATGCTGTTTTATG
>NW_004443965.1:13958940-13965510 GCF_000243295.1 Trichechus manatus latirostris
ACACTACTCACCAAGGTAGAATGTAGAGCATTATCTTTATAAGTAGTGTCATGCCAATTGAGCTAGATGTTCCCCAAGACCATGGTCCCCAGAGCCCTCCATCCAGCAGTTCCAGTTCTGTGGAACTATATAAGCTAGTTCTAAAGTTCAAATGGAAAAATAAACAAGCAGGGATAGGTAGGAAAAATTCTGATAAAGGAGATAAAAGGAGGTAAAATTAGCCCTGCTAGGTATCAACTCTTGTTATAAAGCTACAGTAATTAAAACAACCTTGTATTTTTGCATGAATAGACAGGCAGATCAGTAGAAAACAATAGAAAGTGCAGAAATAATCCAAATACATATGGAAATGTAGTATATGATAAAGGTGGCATTCAAATCAATGGAGAAAAGATGGATTACTCAATAAATGATATTGGAATAATTGAGTGGTCATTTGGTAAAAAATTGAGTTTCTTGCATGCTCCTACAAAATATATTCCTGATGGATTAAAGTTTTCAGCATAAAATGTAAAACTATTAAAATACATTAGAAAACTCTGGAGAACTATTTTTATAATCTTGGGATGGGAAAGATCTAAGTGTAACACAAAACTCAGAAGTCATGAAAGGAATGAATGATAAATTAGGCTATTAGAAAAATGTCAAGGAGGCAAAACCTACCATAATCGAAGTCAAAATATAAATGACAAACTGAACGAAACATTTGGAACTCACAACAGAGACAAAGAGTTATTTGCTTATATAGAAACAGCTTCTCCAATACATGTCCATGAATAAAATAGAAAAAATGGCAAAGATTATGAATGATGGAAAAGAAAAGGATATATAAATGATTCTGGGAACTATGAGCAGATAATCTTACAATTAGATAAACATAAATTCAAGAAATTGAGACACTGCTTTTCACCTATCATATCGTCAAACATTAAAAAACTGATAACGGCTGATGGTAGTATAAATTTATACAATATAACATGAGAGAAAATATGCTTTCTCTGTCAAAATTACAAAGATAATTGTTCCAGCAATCTTTTGGATAATAATTTAGCCTTTAGATAGACACACAATTGTGTGAAATACAAGGCTATTCACTTTGGCACTGTTTATAATATGCAAGGACTGAAAAGAACATACCTCTATATTAATATTTTAACTGATTGTCTTAATCTGTGTTCTCTAGAGAAGCAAAACCAGCAAAGCATATAAAAGTGAATAGAAAGAGATCTATATCAAGGAAATGGTTCACATGATTGTAGAGGCCAGAACCTCCCAAGTCTGTGGGTCAAGATAGAGGCTTCTCCTGATTCACATAGCTGAAGTGGCTGGTGAAACAAAGATCAGCAGGTCAGAGAACAGGGCTCTTGCTCACAGGCTGTAAAGATCAACGAATCCCAAGATTGGCAGGCAAGATTACAGGTAAGCTCCTAGCTCAAGTCCCGAGAACTGGAGGTCAGATGAACAGGAGCCAGCTGCAGGATCCAGAGTGAGCAAAAGCTCATGAGTCTTGCCAGAATGTCCACTTATATTTGATGCAGCCCAAGGAAACTCCCTTTCAACTGATTGGCTACCCACAGAACATCTCATCATGGAGGTGATCAGAGTATATTGAATCTCATCAGGGAAGTGATCACAACATTATACAACTGCCAAACCACTGAGAACCATGGTTCTTTATTATATTCAAATAATAATAAAGAATAATCTCTGAATAGAGACAACTATAAAGTCATGCTTATGCCTAACATGATACAATGAACACACATACAAGTGAAAATGCACTAGCCCTGTTTACATCTTATATTTTATAAGTGAAGAAAACAAAAATATTTGTATCACACATACAAAGCAGAAAGACTCATAACAGTTACAGTCCTCATTTCTGCAACTGGTCATGTGGTCATAACTGCTATTTAGAACTACCTTCTTCCACCACCCATTCCATATTCCCTTTGCCCTCAGCAAGCACCTCAGCTCGTCATGGTCCTTTGCCTAGTGGGGTGTCCTCCAAGGATGTCTCTCAGCTTGGCTAGGCCATGAATTCCAGTGTTGTGTGGTTGCCCAACATTCTGTCATCTGATGTGATTTTCCTATGTGTTGTGGGTCATATCTCTATGATGTTGATGAGGTGGGATTGGCGGCAGTTGTGTTGATGGGGCAGGACTCAATCTACAGGATTGGTTTGCATCTTGGGCAAATCTCTTTTGAGACGTAGAGGAGGGAAGCAAGCAGAGAGACATGGGACCTCATACCACCAAGAGAGTAGTGCCAGGAGAACAGTGCTTCCTTTGGACCCAGGGTGCCCGTGCTGAGAGGCTCCTGGTCCAGGGGAATATTGATGATAGGGACCTTCCTCAGAGCTGACAGAGAGAGAAAGCCTTCCCTTGGAGGTGATGCCATGAACTTAGACTTCTAGCCTACTAGACTGTGAGAGAATAAAGTTCTGTTTGTTAAAGCCATCCACTTGTGGTATTTCTGTTGTAGCAGCACTGGATAGCTAAAAGACTGATTAAGCAAATTATGGTACATCCAGACCACCCATTTCTAAGTAGATGTAAAAACTGAGGATGAAGTTCTTTATATTCAGATAGAGAATGATCTTCAAAATACATTAAGTGGGAAAAAAAGGTGTAGAAGAGTGTCTATCGTATGCTACCATTTGTTTTGAAAAAGGGGAATGTGCTTATTGTTGCTGTGTGACACTGAGTCAATTCTGACTCATAACGACCCTATATGACAGAGTATATCTGGCCCATAGGGTTTCCAAGGCCATAATCTTTACAGGGGAGCCCTGGTGGCACAGTGGTTAAGAGCTCAGCTGTTAACCAAAAGGCCGGCAATTCGAATCCACTAGCTGCACCTTAGAAACCCTATGGGGCAGTTCTACTCTGTCCTATAGTGTTGCTATGAATCGGAATCGACTTGATGGCAACTGGGTTAATCTTTATGGGAACAGATCACCAAGTCTTTTCTCCCATGGAGCTGCTGGTTCAACTTTTCAGTTAGCAGCCAAGCACTTAACCACTGTGCCATCAGACATATATGAATAAAATATGTCTAGTAAGAATATATAAGAAATTGATAATGTTAATTGCTTTCAGAGATGGGAAGTAGGTGGCTAAGTGTCAGAGATAGGAAGGAGATTTTTCAGTATACACGTTTTATAAAGAATGTATAATTGAAATATAATTTATGTACATTTGAAACAACTTATGTACAATAAGCTACATTCATTTAAGGTGTACAATTTGATAAATTTTCACAGTTGTATATACCCATTAAAAAAACAGGAAAGAAAGAAAAGACCAAAATAGATGTCAGAAGAGACTCTAAAACTTATTCTTGAACATCAAGTAGCTAAAGGAAAAGAGAGAAATCATGAAGTAAAAGAATTGAACAGATTTCAAAGGACAGTTCGAGAAGACAAAGTAAAGTATTATAATGACATGTGCAGAGAGCTGGAGATAGAAACTGAAAATGGAAGAACATGCTTGGCATTTCTCAAGCTGAAAGAACTGAAGAAAAAATTCAAACCTCAAATTGCAATACTGAAGGATTCTATGGGGAAAATAGTAAATGGCACAAAAGTATCAAAAGAAGATGGAAGGAATACACGGAGTCATTATACCAAAAAGAATTGGTCAGCGTTCAACCATTTCAGGAGGTAGCATATGATCAAGAACCTATGGTACTGAAGGAAGAAGTCCAAGCTGCAGTGATGGCACTGGAGAAAAACAAGGCTCCAGGAATTGACGGAATATCAATTGAGATGTTTCAACAAACAGATGCAGCACTGGAAGAGCTCACTCGTCTATACCAAGAAATTTAGAAGACAGCTACCTGGCCAACCAACTGGAAGACATCCATATTTATGCCTCTTCCCAAGAAAGGTGATCCAACCAAATGTGGAAATTATCGAACAATATCACATGCAAGTAAAATTTTGCTGAAGATCATTCAAAAGTGGTTTCAGCAGTATATCGACAGGGAACTGCCAGAAATTCAGGCCAGATTCAGTAGAGGATGTAGAATGAGGGATATCATTGCTGATGTCAAGTGAATCCTGGCTGAAAGCAGAGAATACCAGAAAGATGTTTACCTGTGTTTTATTGACTATGCAAAGGCATTCGACTGTGTGGATCATAATAAATTATGGATAACATTGTAAAGAATAGGAATTCCAGAACACTTAATTGTGCTCACGAGGAACCTGTACACAGATCAAGAGGCAGTCGTTTGAACAGAACAAGGGGATCCTGTGTAGTTTAAAGTCAGGAAAAGTGTGCATTATGGTTGAATCCTTTCACCATACCTATTTAATCTGTATGCTGAGCAAATAATCCGAGAAGCTGGACTCTATGAAGAAGAACGGAGCATCAGGATCGGAGGAAGACTCATTAACAACCTGCATTATGCAGATGACACAACCTTGCTTGCTGAAAGTGAAGAGGACTTGAAGCACTTACTGATGAAGATCAAAGACCACAGCCTTCAGTATGGATTACACCTCAACATAAAGAAAACAAAAATCCTCACAACTGGACCAATAAGCAACATCACGATAAATGGAAAAAAGACTGAAGTTGTCAAGAATTTCATTTTACTTGGATCCACAATCAACACACATGGAAGCAGCAGTTAAGAAATCAGAAGACTAGAGACTCTACACGGCCACCCAGAACACGTGAGAAGCAGCCCTCCACGAAAGATAAGTACTTGTGTACGGCTTACCGTGTGGATCAAAAACACCCCCCTTAGGGAAAAAACGCTCTCCCATTTACCTCCCCGCTCCCTGCTCTGCACTGGGTCCCAGACCAGCTTTAGCAATTGCCCAGTCCCCTGGGCTGGAAATAGGATCTGTCACATGCCCGGAGCCATTCTCCCTGCCTTGGAGAGTGAATAAATTAATAAACAGGAAAAAATAAACTGCCAGCTCCCCTATGCCAAGAACCCAAGGTAGGCACAGATCCTTTGCCTAGGCACAGACATAAGGGATCCATGGACTTTGAGTGCCTTTCCCCCTGCATAGACTTGTGTGGGCCCGTATCAACAGCATAGGCCCTCATTACCAGAGTGCAACAGGGTATATACCGGAACTCTAACTTCGACTGTTTCAGCTGTGAAGTGGCAGTTTCTTGACATTTGACTCTGCTCTGCCCATTAAGCAGTGTCTTCACCTACCCACATCAAGGGCCTGAGAACTAGTGGATACACCCACGCCACCTAGCCCACCTGTGACAGGGCCCATGAATAAGAGGTGCCCCCCCCAGTCCTTACAGCTAACAGCATTAGTTGCTCATAGTCCATCTGTAAAACACACCCACCCATGTGCTCTAGGGAACAGGGACACCCCTTCCTCCTGGACACTCAGGGGCGGCTGTCAGCCCCCTGCCTTTCTCAGAGTGTGTCCCTCTGCTGAAGCCAGATGCCTGTACCTACACCAAACACCCATGCCTGTGTAGGACTGTAAGTCAAAGCCTACACCACACACTTGGTGGCTATCTACCTGGGCACCTGACCTGAATCCATATAGGAGGAGTGGGCAGACTCCTGAGCTTACATACCTAGTAACAGATCTAACCACCTGGTGACAGGACATTGAGCTTCAAAGGTGACAATAATCAAACTAGTTCATACGAGCAGCCTATTTGGGCATATCAAAACAAAACAAGAAGCTAGGACACAGTAACAAACATAAAATAAATAATAACTTATTGATGACTCAGAGACAACAGTTAATATCAAATCACATAAAGAGGTAATGCATGATGGCTTCAGCAAGCTCCCAAAATAAAGAATCTAGAAATTTTCCAGAGGAGGAAAATTTCTTGGAATTTCTGGAGGAAGAATACAAAGGTTAATATACAGAACTCTTCAAGAAATTAGGAAGGAAATTAAGCAAAATGCAGAACACACAATAGAGGAAATTAAAAAGACTAGAGAAAAGCACCATGACAAATTTAACAGGCTGCACGAATCCATAGAGAGATAGCAATCAGAAATCCGAAGATTAAGAAAAAAATTTCAGAATTAGACAGCTCCATGAAAAGTCATAGGAGCAGAATTGAGGCAACGGAAGTCAGAATTAGTGAGATTCAAGATAAAGCACGTGACAAATACTTATTTGAAGAAAAATCAGATAAAAGGATTAAAAAAATGAAGAAACCCTAAGAATTATATGGGACTCTATCAAGAAGAATAACCTACGAGTGATTGGAGTACCAGAACATGAGGGGATAACAAAAAATACACAGAGAATTGTTGAAGATTTGTTGGCAGAAAACTTCCCTGATATCATGAAAGATGACAAGATATCTATCCAAGATTCTGATTGAAACCCACATAAGGTAGATCCCAAAAGAAAGTCACTGAGACAGATTATAATCAAACTGGTCAAAAAGAAAGATAAAGGGAGAATTTTAAGAGTGGCTAGGGATAAACGAAAAGTCATCTGCAAAGGAGAGTCAATAAGAATAAGCTCAGACTACTCAGCAGAAACCATGCAGGCAAGAAGGCAATGGGATGACATATATAAAGCCTTGAAGGAAAAAAACTGCCAGCCAAGAATTT
>NW_004443965.1:13973535-14022729 GCF_000243295.1 Trichechus manatus latirostris
AAAAATGGGCAAAGGATATGAACAGACACTTCGCCAAAGAAGATATTCAGGTGGCTAACAGACATGTGAAGAAATGCTCACAATCATTAGCCATTAGAGAAATGCATATCAAAACTACAATGAGGTATCATCTCACCCCAACAAGGTTAGCATTAATCCAAAAAACACAAGGTAATAAATGCTGGAGAGGTTGTGGAGAGACTGCAACACTTATACACTTTTTGTGGGAATGTAAAATGTTACAATCACTTTGGAAATCGATTTGGCACTCCTTCAAAAGCTAGAAATAGAAGTACCATCCAATCCAGCCATCCCGCTCCTTGGAATATATCCTAGAGAAATAAGAGCCGTCACTCGAATAGATATATGCACACCCATGTTCATTGCAGCACTGTTCACAATAACAAAAAGATGGAAACAACCTAGGTTTCCAGGAACAGATGAATGCATAAACAAATTATGGTATATCCACACAATGGAATACTATGCAACGATAGAGAGCAATGATGAAGCCATGAAACATCTTATAACATGGAGGAAGCTGGAGGTCATTCATTATGCTGAGTAAATTTAGTCAGTCACAGGCAGGCAAATATTGTATAAGACCACTATTATAAGAACTCAAGAAAAGATTTAAAGATTTGATGGGGAGGGGAGGGAGTGGGAGGGTTATTTACCAACTAGATAGTCGATAAGAATTATCTTAGGTAAAGGGAAGGACAGCACTCACTACGGGGGAAGTCAGCACAACTGGACTAAACCAAAGCTAAGAAGTTTCCTGAATACTATCAAACACTTTGAGGGACAGAATAGTAGGGGTAGAGGTCTGGGGACCATGCTTTCAGGGGACATCTAGGTCAATTGGCTTGACAAAGTTTATTAAGAAAATGTTCTGCATCCTACTTTGGTGAATGGCATCTGGGGTCTTAAAAGCTTGCAAGCGGCCATCTAAGATGCGTCAATTGGTCCCAACCTCCTGGAGTAAAGGAGAATGAAGAACACCAAAGACACAAGGAAAGCATTAGCCCAAGAGACAGAAAGGGCCACATAAACCAGAGACTTCATCAGCCTGAGACTGGAAGAACTACATGTTGCCTGGCTACCACCAATGACCGCCCTGACAGGGAACACAACATGGAGTCCCAGATGGAGCAGGAGAAAGGTGGTGTGCAGAACTCAAATTCTAGTAAGAAGATCAGACTTAATGGTCTGACTGAGACTGGAGGAACCCAGAAAGCATGGCCCCTGGATTCTCTATCAGCCCGGAACTAAAACAATTTCCGAGGCCAACTCTTCAGACAGGGATTGGACTGGACTGTGGGACATAAAGTGATACTCGTGAAGAGTGTGCCTCTTAGCTCAGGTAGATACAAGAGACCAAAGGGGCAGCTGCTGTCCAGAGGTGAGATGGGAAGGCAGAGAGAGTTAGGAGCTGGTTGAATGGACATGGGGAATCAGGGGTGGAGGGGAGGAGTGTGCTGTCACAGTATGGGAGAGCAATGAGAGTCACATAACAATGTATGTATTAATTTTTGAATGGGAAAAAAAATTGCAAGACAAGAAAGCTACATGTGAAAGCAGGAAGGTGGAGTTGCAAGGTGTAATTGGGGAACTACAAGAGTTTGGTACTGCTGGAGGTTCAGCTGAAGTTTGGGAGCCAAGAAAGAGAGAGAAGTTGGAGAGATGGATACAAAAGTATTCTAGAGATAACATTGGAAAGACTTAGTGGTTAATTTAATGAGGGATTTCAAGACGAGAGAGGCATTAAAGTTGACACCTAGGTTCCTAGCTTTGATGATTACTGAATGGCCAACAGTATAGGAATTTGGGAGGAAAATCAAGATTTGAGGAGGTGAGAGATAATGAGTTCTGCTTCACACTAAAGACTGAAGTTCCTGTGCATCACCCAACTGAAATCATCTAGTTTAGAATGGATTAAAGCTTAGGGTAGGTATTTGGGCTGGATATAGTAAAAAGGCACAGGAATTCTCTATGAGTGTTGTATGGCCCCTTCAAGAGGCATTTTGAAATATGTAGGATATTTTTGGTTCTTCAATGACTGGAAGTGGCACTGCTGACATGTATGAATGGGTGCCAAGGATGCTAAGTGTCCCGCAATATAAAGGATAGTACCACACAACGAATTGTCCCACCCAAAATGCCAGTAGTGTCCTCTCTGGGAATCACCAGAAGGGAGAGAGTGTGGAGTGAATAGACTGGAGGCCACAGTTTGGACAGAGAAAGAGTACTTAAGCAATAGGTGAGAAGATCTGGCAGAATAGGCATAGAGTGGTGTCATGGAAGCCAATGGAAGGAGACAGTTTCAAGAAGATTCTATCAGGGTCAGAAGAGAGGTTAAGAGGTAAAGCAGAGCAAGCCTTGAAATGTGAAATAGATTGCATGAAAGTATGTTCTTTCCTGGAGTCCCTGGGTGGTGCAAATTGTTAAATATCTAAGCAGCTAACAGAAAGGCTGGCAGTTCGAGTCCACCCAGAGGCACCTGGGAAGAAAGGCCTGGAGATTACTTCAAAAATATCAGCCATTGAAAACCCTATGGAGCACAGTTTTACTCTGATACACATGGGGTTGCCATGAGTCAGAGTTGACTCAATGGCAACTTTTTTTAGGTATTTTCCAAGGTGATCTGAGCATCTTTCCAGGGCAAAAGTGAGGAAAGCTGCTGGAATGTTTTGAGCTTTTTGTACTCGGTCCCATAATTACCAAGTGTTTTTTTTTTTTTTTTTTTCCCCTCAGAAATAACAAGGACACTTTCTAAACTGGAATTAGCATTTGCGATTCTGCCTAGATAATAGCAACAAATGACTCTTTTGTTCCTACAGTTAGCATTCCGTTTGGAGTAGCTTTTTAAATTTACCCCAGTAATGTTGCTGTGTATTTTTAATGTCAATATTTTATGAGAGACTGTCTTACCTTAGTTATTGCAGTAGAGTTCCCTAATTCCCATCTCATTTTACAGATGGAGAAAGAGAGAATCGGAAAGTTTAACTCACCTATGAAGATGTGCATAGGATGCAAGAAATTTGGGCTAACCAATTCCTTACCTATTAGATATCTGATGTTTCCTGCCCCTTGGTTGTCCCTTGCTTTGCTTAAATGGAAAAATTAAGTTTATTAAGCCTTTTTGAGATTATTTGCTATGGACAGCATTCTGTTAGGAATTACTTAATTTTGTTTGCATCTTTTTTCTTTCCTTCCTCCTTTTTAATTTATTTTCTTCCATTATTCCTTCCACCATTTGTAACAACAACAACAAAAAGATTGAAACTACTTTATGAAGATACATAAAAAATATAACATAGTCTATATAAAAAGCAAAGATGAAAGAAGAAAATAAAGCAGGGTAGGGGTCATTAAATAGAAAGAAGACATCCGTCATTTGGGGCAGAGAGATAATACATGAAGGGTCATAAACTTGACATTGAGAAGTGGTCCTAGTAAGGAAGACTAAATCAAAAAAACCAAACCCATTGCTATCAAGTCTATTCTGACTCATAGCAACCGTACAGGACAGAGGAGAACTGCCCCGTAGGGTTTCCAAGGAGTGGCTGTCCAGTGTCAGTTTGCAGCCGTAGCTCTTAACCACTGTGCCACCAGGGCTCTACAAGGAAGGGGAGGGCCAGGGATTTTATAGGCCACATTGATTGTTGTAACCCAGTGATTTTTTTGAACACTACTGGCACCTGGGAATGGTCTCAGTGCAAGAATCAGGGCCGGAAGCTACAATCTCCTGATTCTTAAATCCTAACTTTCTGCCCTAGACCACAGGCTGTAAATCTTTACAAAAGCAGACTGCCACATCTTTCTCCCATGGAGCGGCTGGTGGGTTCGAACTGCTGATCTTTTGGTTAGCAGCTGAGTGCTTAACCACTGCACCAGCAGGGCTTCTCTAGACCACCTAAAGTAGAGTAAACTGTCCCACTAAAATCCCTTCCCTAAGGGAAAAGAGCAGCTTACAAGCTTGAGTGGCACTACCCAATGAGGGAACCAAGAGGCCAGGGTGGGTGGGACAAGTGGGGGTGGAATGTGCCCAGGAATGGTGGGGCTCCCCAAGTACCAAAAAAGGGAGGGAAGAGCAGTTGATCTTGGCAGCCCTAAGTATCAGGAGGTCTCATGAAAACCCAGGTTAAGGAGACAAGGAATCATCTGGAAGACAACCCTCTGTGGGACTGTTTGGGGCAAGTGAGAGGAAGGGGAGACAGGACAGAATATTTAGCAGGCTATGCAAACTGGGCTATGTGAAGAGTACAGTGGCATGGCTTACCAGTGAGGAGGGGAAAGAATCTAACACATAGGTCAAATGACATTTAGCTTGAGAGCAGAGGTCCTCTATTAAAAAGTGTTTACTGTCCACAAGCTGTCGCATCAGAAGGCAAAACAGCACGAGTTGCAGGATTCTGGGGCATGTGGAATGCATGTTGCCACAGTGAATGGTATGTGACAAATATGTGTTTGGGGCTGTGGTATGCCATGAAGTGTCCATGCTAGTTAGTGGCATGCCACAGGGCCACGAGCAGGTGAACAAGAGACACACTCGCCTGTGCCCCTCGCCTGAAACCTGCCACATACCACATCCCCTTGAACATTTTTGGATGGGCAGCAACTTTTTGGTTGCCTTCCTTCATCGTGGAATTTGTAAACTGCCCTAAGACTTTGGTTTATGCAGACTGGCATTGTCACTCAACTCTTAAGAACCAGATTTATTAATAGGCTGCATAAGCTGTTACCTATGGCATGCTCCCCCAATCCCCCCACCCCACACACACACACACGCATGGGCTCCCAGTTCTGGCATGTAAATGATTTGGGTCCGAATTAGGAGGAAGAGGATCCAGGACCTGTGGATTATCTCTTAAGGTCTGTAGAACCTTGGGCTGCAGAGTTTTACTTGGGGAGAGAATTCATCAATGAGGTTAAATGTGTGGGCTCTGAAGTTGGCAGCCTGGATTTAAATCACAGTGTAATCTTGGGCCTCAGAGTCCTCACTTGTAGAATGAAGAAGACAATAGAACTGTCCTTCTAGATTGGCTATAAGGATTTTGTAAGCTAATACAGGGGAAGTCCTTTTAAAAATCCCAGGCCCACACCAAATACTCAATAAATGATAACAAGTGTAGCCACCACCCATCTGTCAGTGGAGGCTTGCATTGTTGCTATGATGTTGAACAGGTTTCAGCAGAGCTTTCAGACTAAGACAAACTAGGAAGAAAGGTCTGGCAATCTACTTCTGAAAATTAGCCAGTGAAAACGGTCCAGTCCTCAACTGATTGTTGAGACAGCATAGGGCTGGGTACCATTTTGCCCTATTGTGCATGGGGACACCATAAATCCGGGGCCAACTCAATAGCAGTTAACAATAACAACAACATTGCTATATTTATGATTATGATGATCAGAACAGAGGAAAGTTCTTACCCAAATGGTGAAGCCAACAGTGCTAAGGCTATGTCTACATCTCCTGCACAGACATCCCTGTGAGCATGTCCTAGCCTTGCCTATTCAGGCCAGCATGACCTTCCTTTCCCACAATTCTGTTTATTCTCATCAAAATGGGGATGGTGACAACGTTGTACCTTCGGCCTGGAAAGAGTGAGTGGCTAGCACTGGCCTCAGTCCTGGGGGCAATAGGCCCAGCTCTTCTGACTGAAGTGCTGAGTCATGAGCAGCGGTTGCAGGCCCCAGCTGCACCACTGGGGCTTGGCAGGGCATCTGGGGAGGATTAGAAGATTATGATCAGAACAAGACACAAAGGAATTGCAGCCGATGTTGATAAGCAATTTGGGTTGCATCCAGAGGAGGGAGAAACATGAAGACAGACTGCAGAATTCAAGTGAGCGTGGGCAGAGAGAGCCTTATAGGAGGCGGGAGCAGAAATCATGCAACTCAAGGAGGGCAAGGGTTTTCTTTTCTGCTGTTGCTTCTTTGGGTGCTTACAGGAAACCATTGAAAGAATTTGAATTTTGACATTTAGTCAAATAAAAACATTTAAAATATGAAGCAAAGGATCACTCATACATTGCTGGTGGGAATTTAACATGGTACAGCCACTCTGGAAGAGAATGTGGAAGTTTCTTACAAAGTAAACATGCAGCTTCCATGTAACCCATTAATTGCACTCTTATGCATTTATCCCAAAGTAAGGTCCTTATGCGGCGCAAATGGTTTGCACTTGACTGCTAACCTAAATAAAGGTTGGCAATTTGAACCCACCCAATGGTATCAGTGAAGATAGGCCTGGTGATCTGCTTCTGTTAAGATTACAGCCAAGAAATCCCTAGAGCAGTTCTACTCTGTAACACACAGGATCACTATGAGTTGGAATCAACTTGATGGCAACTAACAACAACAACAAATGAAGATGTATGTTCACACAAAAACCTGTACACAAATGCTCATGGAAGCTTTATTTGTACTAGCCCAAAACTGGAAACAACTCAAATGTATTTCAGAGTGTCAATGTTTAAACAAATAGTGGTACGTCCATACCATGGTATACTACTTAACAACAAGAGGGAATGAGCTACTTATACATGCAACAACCTAGATGAACCTCCAGAGAATTATGTTCAGTGAAAAAAGCCAACATCAAAAGATTAAATACTGTATCATTCCATTTCTGTAACATTCTTGAAATGACAAAATTATAGAGTTGGAAGACAGCTTAGTGGTTTCCAAGGATTAGGAGGAGGGACGAAAGTGGCTGTGGCTATTAAAGTGTAGTGTGAAGGATCCTTGTGATTGAATTGCTCTGTAGCTTGACTGTGATAGTGGTTGCGTGGATCTACCCGTGTGATAAAACTGCACTCAACTAAGTACACACACACATGCATACATGCGTGCACACACATGCACTTATCAGGGCATATAAAACTGGAGAAATCTGAATAGGGCCAATGAATTGTATCAATGTCAATATCCTGGTTGTGATATTGTACTATAATTATGCAAGACGTGACCACTGGGAGAAACTGGGTAAAGAGTACACAGGATCTCTCTGTACTATTTCTTACAACTGCATGTGAAGCTATAATTTTCTCAAAAAAAAAAAAGTTAAAAAATGTACAGAGCAGTCCTCTACGATTCCCCTTCTCCCTGGCACATTGGCATTGTTAAAGAGATTTTGAAAAGAATATCCCATATTGGTTTCTTAAAGTGAAGAACAGTTGAGGGAATCCCATGCTGAGGGGAGCTACCAGCCCCCATTCCAATGGTGAAGCAGAAAGTTATGAGCACTCCTCTTTCCTGTCAGTCCCTGTCAGAAATCTAGATTCTCCAGCCCCACAGGAGACCTATTGAATAAGAATTTTCGTTTTGGCGGGTGATCCATATACACATTAGAGTTTGAGAATTCAACTTTAGACTTCTCTTCCCAGAGATTCCACTCAGGAATGTTCACCGTCTGTTCCTTCAAGCTTTACACCTCTGCCCCTGGCTGTTTCGGACCCATCTGGTCAACCTGGAAGTGTTATCAGGGATATAAATAAAGATTTTCTTCCTAACAGACATCAGTGAGACGAGGTGTATACATGATTTCAATGGTACTTTGAAATGTTTTTATGAAATTACCTTCAAGGACAAGAAAATGGCTGCCTCCCACAGGCTGAGGGGTGAATAACCATATGAATCGCCGAGAGAAACAACCTGGTGACCTGGGCTGACAACAGAGGATGAACATGCCAGAGTGGGGTCTCTGGAAAGAGGACTCTAAAGCTGACTTTTCAAACTCTAATGTGCATAAGGATCACCTGTTAAAATGCAGATTCTTATTCAAAATTCAATTCTTCAGTGGGGCTTGAGAATCTATGCTTCTGACAAGATCCCAGCTGATGCCAATACTGCTGGATCAAACATTGAGTAAGAAGGGTCTAAACTAGCCATACATTTAGGAGAAAGGCCCATCAGGGGAGAGAAAAACCCATGAGATGAGAAAGGAGGATAGGAGAACAGAGTTGAGGGGAAAGGGGAGAGATGGTGAGGAGCTCTGGTGTGCTGTTGGAGGTGGATGCTCCCCTCAGGGAAATTCAACCAAGATCAAGTTTCTTTAGAAATGTCCTGTGAGGAGACCCAGGCCTGTGAGGACATGCTGGCCAAGACGGTGGAGCAGGCGATTGCCAACAGAGGAGTTTTGACATGAGATCAAGAATGAGAAAGGACCTGGAATCCAGAGAGGAAAAAAAGATTTCTAATTCTCTAGAAATAAGAGGCTGTGAGAGAAAGCTGGGCTCAAGACTCGGAAAGGAAGAAAGAGAAGATTGTGAATCTAAGGCCCAAAGCCCAGAAGAAGGGCCTGGGATTTGACAGGGGGTGTTAAAAACAGGAGGTAGGGGCCCTAAAAAGCACTGTTTAATTCTTCAAACCGGCACCATTTCATGAGCCACGCAAAATACAACGCGTATTTTTCCTCAATAGCAAATAGCTTGTAGCCCAGGAAATGTCCTCATATTATAGTAGAAAGTGGTACATTCTGACCGGCTACATATGTTGGATAAGAGGGGGAAGAGGAAGACCAGACAAGGGGTGAAAAAAGAACTAAACCAGTTGCTATCGATTTTGACTTATGGTGATCTCATGTGTGTCAGAGTAGAACCGTGCTCCAAAGGGTTTTTGATGGCTGATTTTTTTTTTTTATAGATCACCAGGCCTTTCCTATGAGGTACCTTGGGTGGACTTGAACCTCCAACCTTTCCATTAGTATCTGAGGGCTTAACTGTTTGCACCACCCAGGGACTCCAGGCATAAAATAGGCACTCTGAAAATGTTTTTTAAATGAATGTATTAATGAATTAATTCCTAAATAGTCAAAGTAAACAATTAGCTGCCACTATTGGGAAAATTATCTGGGAGAGCTATCTGTTCACACTGTCTTGGGGAATATTAATTTCTTTCCTTGCAAGTTTCCTTTTATTTCCATTGCCACATCACGTCATTCCCTCATGCAGTTTTCTGTCTACCCAAGATCACCCCCTGGCATTGACCTAGTTACGAGCCACCCTATAGGACTGTGCTCCGTTTCTCCAAATTTTTACTCCACCCCTTCTGTCAAAACGTACCTTTTATGTTCTTAGTCTTGAGAGGGTTAAAAATAACTGGCCGATCTGATAAACTATTTAGAACTGAGGTATTCATGGGGGATAATGGCTTAATGTTTTACCTCTTTATGATTGTATTTTCACAAACACCTTCAATGTCTTAACACAAAGAAATGTCTTGTGGTGGATATTTCAGGAACCATGAGAAGTGAGTGGGGTATATTGGAGTGCGGTATTTGGGCAAGCAGACTTTTCTGGAGTTCTTCCAATCACATTCCCACTATCAAAACTGGTGTCTTTCCTGGCCATGACTCAGGCTTTCTAGGAGTTGAGAGGTCAAAACAGAGCAGAGCCCATTGTTCCTTGAGCTGAGTGGAGGAGGGAGATGGAGATAAGCTCTGCCACTGGCCATGTCCTCTTATCTGCAAATGACCATGGGTAAGTATTCTTGGCTGTCTTTCTTGGTACCTTCAGAGCTGTCTAGCTAGCTGTGTTCCTGCTGTAAATGGGGATGGGCTAGACCCACACTAAGCAAGGGTAAGGGTCATTTATCCAACCTGCTGATGTGTCCTCTCAAGCCCACATTTGCCAGAAATCCATTCTTTCCTCATAATGGCTATCACTTATCCATTGTCCCATCGAGCCTTTCCCATTTGGGGACCAGATGAGGTTGACCTTGCTCTATGAAAGCAGAGTAACTCTCCAGAAGTCCCTCTTGCCAAGCAGAGACAATAAAATAGGTCAGATGTGAAACAATGGTCAAAAGGCAGGCTTGGGTCACTGTGGAGAATGGGGCCAGAGTCCTAGTATTCAGAGAACTTTGCCTTGTTTTTACCATTGGTAGGAAGAGTTCTCATATTTCTTATTGACTCAAGATGTATTTGATATGGTTGCTTGGCCCCAAAGCCCATCCACCCTGACAACTGCAGACGCTCCAGAGACACACAACCATCCATCAAATCTGACAGGGCTGCCTCCTACAGCAGCTGTATTGTTTATGAAATGAGTCACTTTCATAGCAAATCCAAAAGCAAACTTGTGCTGGATTTGACACACGCATCCCACTTCATTCTTCTCATTCTCTCCCTTCAGATGCTTGCCCAGCTCCTGACAGCAGCGTAACTTTGCTAAGGTGGAATCTGAGAAACGCAAAGCAGGGGTTATTTGCCTTAAACAAAATCATTAATTTGGTTTCCTAGGTTTAGAAGAGTTCAACAAGCATGTGTCTTCTCTAGACAGTGGCAAGTGGGAGATGAAAAAACAAGTGGGTGAGAGTGGTCGTTGTTGCATGTGTACCCTGAGGAAAAAACGCCTCCAGAACTCCATTATTCTATTTAACGGCTCAGGAGAAGGTGTCTAAATTTTTTTTTTTTTTTTTTTGTGCAGCATCAGTTTCTTAATAAAAGCCAAGCTTCGCCCCTTTATGAGCAGTAACAGGAACACACAAACCACTGAGGTCAGGGATTTTGTTGATTATGTGACCCTGAGAAGCTATGAGTGGCAAAGATGAACTTAGGAAATAGCCAAGGTTTTGGGTGAAAGTCACTCAGTCTGGTTTGGCCTCATGTGTAGATGGAATTGGCCTAGAGATAGAATTTGAGTGACTCCAAATGATTTAGTCCTTACCTCTTTTTTGATAATGCACATGTTCCTGGAGTGGGGTCACACTTGACAATCTTAATACCTTGTGACTAGCGGACCGATGATATTATAAGATGCTGAGCTCTGAATAATCTGAGAGAACTTAGCATGAGAGATATGAGCAATTAAAGAACCTGGGACACCTAAGGGAGGAGGGGAAACCTAGAGCTGGTATTTAGGAGAACATTTATCGAGCACTTATTGTTTGCCAGTCACTGTGCTAGGTGCTGAGGCTACAATAATGAATGAGACACAGTCCCTGCCTTCAGTGGAGATTACTCTAGTGGAAGACACAGACAGTTACACAGTTAACTACAATAAGATAGGATAAACACTATGATAGAAGTGTTATTTGGCAGTCCCTAGGTGGCGCAAATGGTTTGTGCTTGACTGCTAGCCCAAAGATTGGTGATTTGAACCCACCTAACGTTATCAAGGAAGAAAAGGCCTGGTGATCTGCTTCCGTTAAGATTACAGTCAAGAAAATCCTGTGGAGCAGTTCTACTCTGTAACATATGGGGCTTCCATTAGTTGGAACCAACTTGATGGCAACTATCTTAGTTATCTAGTGCTGCTATAATGGAAATACCACAAGTGGATGGCTTTTAACAGAGATAAATTTATTCTCTCACAGTCTAGGAGGATATAAGTCCGAATTCAGGGTGCCAGCTCCAGGGGAAGGCTTTCTGTCTCTGTTGGCTCTGGGGGAAGGTCCTTGTCATCAATCTTTACCAGTGGAGGAGCTTCTCAGCACAGGGACCCCGGGGTGCAAAGGATGTGCTATTCACCTGTCTTTTGTTTCTTGGTGGTATGAGGTTCCCATGTCTCTCTGCTGGCTTCTCTCTTTTATATCTCAAAAGAGATTGACTTAAGACAAAATCTAATCTTGTAGATTGAGTCCTGCCTCATTAACATAACTGCCTCTAACCCTACCTCATTAACATCATAGAGGTAGGATTTACAACACATGGGAAAATTACATCAGATGACAAAATGGTGGACAATCACACAATACTGGCAATCATGGACTAGCCAAGTTGACATACATTTTGAGGGGACACAATTCAATCCATAACAGCAACTAACAACAAGGAGCCCTGGTTGCTCAATAGTTAAGCACTTGGCTGCTAACCAAAAGGTTGGCGGTTCAAACCCACCAGCAGCTCCATGGAAGAAAAGACCTGGCTATCTGTTCCTGTAAAGATTACAACCTAGGAAACACTATGGGTCAGTTCTACTCTGTCATGTAGGGTTGCTATGAGCTGGAATCGACTTGATGACGCATAACAACAACAACAACCGTAACAGAAGTATTATTTGATGCTATTAAATATGTCTTGTCTAGGACATTTCAGAGCCTGTGCAATTCCTCAAGAGAAGTCAGACATGAACAACTTCCGGTGTAGGAGGCAGGGGACAGAAGACACCACTAGGGAACCAACTGGTTGCCTGAGAAAAAAACACTTAAGAAAAGTAAAAAATAAAAAGGAAAAGACTGATTATTTGACTTTATAAGCATTAAAAAAATTGACAGGAACAAAGGAAGAAGGAGACTCAGGAGTAGGAGGAAGATGTGGAATATGTAGCTAATTGCCTCCATGAACAAATGCCTCCTCTGCTATGAGACTAGAAGTACTGGATGGTGCCCAGCTACCATTACTGAAAGTTTTGATCAAAGATTCTATAGAAAAATCCTAATCAAAAGGGGAGAAAATATGGAACAGAATTTCAAATTCTCAGTGAAATTCAGACTTTATGGAGCCATTAAGGTTGGATGAGCCCCCAAAACTGTTTCCCTGAGATAATCTTTGAACTTTAAGCCAAAAATATCCCATGAAGTCTTCAATGAACCAAAAAATAGCTTATTTTAATTAGTAAAGTATATCTGCTTTGAGCATTGTGCTCTTTTAAAGAATTGTCTAGGTGAGATCTAATTGATAACAGCAACTTGGAAGGTTCTATGTGAAGCTTAGGGGACAGTAAGTTTCAGATAATGGTGGTGGAATAATGTGGAAAAGGATAGCGAGAATGGTAGTACAACTTGAAGAATGTAACCAATATCACTGAATTGTACATGTACGAATTGCTGAAATGGGGTATCTTTGGCTGTGTATACTTTCACCAAAATAGAGAAATTAAAAAAAAAAAAATTGTCAGGGAAAAATTCACAAGCAAAACTGAAAATCAAATCACAAACTTGGAAAAAAATTGGGCCACATGAAAAACTGGTTTAGCTTCCCTCATATGTAAAGAATATTTACAAAAGAAGACATGCAACTGCCTTATACACATGTAGAAAGATACTCCGCATCATGCATAATAAAACAAATCCAAACTGAAAATGGAAGGAAGGAGGAGACAGGCTGCTTTAGAGTCCCCCCTATTTCTGGCTATACTGAGAATGAGTGAAGGGCTCCAAGAAGAAACACAGAATCAGGAAGCAGAGGCTTGAGTCAACACTAAGTGACCTTAGCTATTACTCACCAGGATTATGGCTCAAATTCCAACTTCACAGTTATTCTGGGAATACTAGTGTGAGTTTAGAGCAAGGACTGGAAACTGCCACAACTCTTTGAGAACCTCAGTTTTCCTTTGCTTCTTGTCACAGTCATAGGAATGACTACAAGGGGAAAAGAGGTGCAGTTAACTTTGACAGTTGACACAGCTCAGGGGGGTCCTGTAAGCAAAATATTTCTAGAACACCTTGTGCTCTGATAGAACACTCTGGTGGAGAACCTTGAAAATCCTAAGACTCCCAATTTGGAGAAGATGAAGAACCTGGAATATCCTACTCTACCAGCCTGGCTCTCTAACAGGGCTTTGAACTGGTTTGTTCTGGTTCAAACCCCTACTGAGAATGTGCATTTCTAACAAGTTCCTTGCTGAAAATTTGCATTTCCACCCCAGATATACTGAATCAGGACCTATATTTTAACAAGATCTCCAGGTGATTCTTATGTATAACTTCCTGGGAACTTGTTAGAAATGCAAATTCTCAGCAGGGGTTCAAACCAAAACTGAACTAGTTCAAAGTCTACTTTCTACACACTACAAAAAGGGACCATATCCAGGCTGCAGAAGAAGTTGAGATTTTTAACATTTTACTGTGATTTCAGACTTTCAAATGGGCAGCTATTGTTGTAAGGACCAATCAATAATTCCTGAAATTATTCAGTAATTTTCTTACATATTCCTGTGTCTAGAATGAGAATTTTTTTTATTTTAAATGAAAAAAGTTATGTCCTAGAACTGCCCCTGTCTCAGTTATCTAGTGCTGCTACAACAGAAATACCACAAGTGGATGGCTTTAACAGAGAGAAATTTATTTCTTCCCAGTAAAGTAGGCTAAAAGTCCAAATTCAGGGCGTCAGCTCCAAGGGAAAGCTTTCTCTCTCTGTCGGTCTTCTCATCAATGTTCCCCTGGACTAGGAGCTTCTCTGCACAGGGACCCTAGATCAAAGGACGTGCTCTGTTCCCACCACTGCTTTCTTGATGGTATGAGGTCCCCCAGTCTCTCTGCTCACTTCTCTCTTTTATATCTCAAGAGATTGCCTCAGGACACAATCCAGTCTTGTAGACTGAGTCCTGCCTTACTAACACAACTGCCACCCATCCTCCCTCATTAACATTATAGAGGCAGGATTTGCCACACATACCAGGAATCATGGCCCAGCCAAAGTGATACACACATTTTTGGGGGGACGTAATTCAATCCATGACAGCCCCATAGAGTTTCCAAGGAGCGGCTGGTGGCTTCGAACTGCCGACCTTTTGGTTAGCAGCTGATCTCTTAACCACTGTGCCACCAGGGCCTCTCTTCATGTATAAAGACGGAAGAAAACTTGTCTTCCATTTTGAAGCTGAGGAAATGGCCCTGGAGTCTTAAGAGAACCAAGTGCAGCAGGTATAACTGTGCATGTGGAAAAAAGTTCTCAGATGCAGTTCCTATTTGGACAGCCTGTGGATATGGAAGTGTCCTTGACTTTGGTGCGTCACCTCAGGAGCTAAATGCAAGAGGAATAATACTGGCTGCCTCAAATAGCCCCTCAGGCATGCTATCCAACCTCCCTGAGTCATCAGCCCCAGCGTTCTCACACAATACTTTTCAAAGTCTGATTTGGGAGCTTCTAAAAATATTTCCTACTGAGCCAGACTTTGTGAGGGGACCAACAAAGAAAACCCCACTTACCTGACGAAAGCGTTGTTGGGGCTTGTCCCATGATGGGAAAGGCCACTCCCTCCTCTTCCAATCCCTTCCAAGAAACTTGAAACTGAAAGGGCCTTTTATGTGTCCGATAAATGGTTTGGCAAACATTTCAAGTTTTGGAATCACATCCTACCTGACTCGCCTTCCACTAATCCTCTTTCGCCCCATCAAAATATGTTGTGTCTCCTGGCAACACAGCCTGAGGAATGAATGGTGTCTCGGTTAATGTTCCAGAGGTCACTTGTGAGTCCTACTCTCTGGTTCCGTCATTAACCAGTGCTGTAACTGAAAAAAATCACCTCTCCTCTCTGAGCTTCAGTTTCTAAGGGTGTAAGCTAACGGGAGTGAGCAAGGCCACTAAGACCCTTCCCAGTTTGAATGTCCCAAACCCAAAGCCAAATCTACTGCCGCTGAGTCGATTCCAACTCATAGTAATCGTATAGGAGAGAGGAGAACTGCCCCCTAGGGTTCCCAAAGCTGTAATCTTTATGAAAGCAGACTGCCACATCTTTCTCCCATGGAGCAGCTGGTGCATTCGAACCACTGAACTTTCGGTTAGCGGCCGAGCGCTTAACCACAGTGCCACCAGGTCTCCTTAGGATCCTACTATTCTTTCTATAGTCAGCAAACAGACAAACCTGTTGCCATCAAGTCGATTCCAACTTACAGTGACCCTATAGGACAGAGCAGAACTGCCCCATAGGGTTTCCAAGAAGCAGCTAGTGAATTTCAAACTGCTGACATTTTGCTTAGCAGCCAGACACTCGAAAGGCACACCTTAATTCATCCAGACTCAACCTAACCTTGGCCTTGTCATTGTCAGAGGTCAAAGGAGGTAGCCTTTGGCAGTGCTGGGCTGTCATATGGCTGCTATGTTGTTGTTAGTCTGTGCAATGAGAGTGGGTAAACATGAGCCAGCAGAAACCAAATTCCCCCCTCTGCTCTCTCACCTGCCACCGTCGGCGATGTCAGCCTTCCCGCTCCACCTCCCTCCCAACCTTTTTCACCCACAAATTTATCCAAAAACTTTTGCCTAGAGGGGAATTCAAGACTTATTTCTTTAATGGTCAGAATTGTGCTGGGTCAAGACTTTTAACTGTGTATTTAATTAGTCATCTGTATGCATGTAACTTAAAGGTGTTCAGCTGTGACTTTTTATAGGATTAATAAAGCTGGTTGTAAATCACCTATGCAGCCTATGAAAGTATTTATAGCAGCTTTTCTCTCCCTTTGCCATTACAGAAGCTTTGTTTGAACTAGCTGAGGTTTGCATGGGGAGAGTTCTACCCAGTACTAGTAGGAAAGCGTTAAAACTCCTTTCCTGGCAAACCACAACTCCATCATTAGGCAATGCGAAATGTGCTGAAATGTTAAGCCCCAGCAAGGACGTTCCAAGGCATTATTGCCAACAGCAAGCCTTCTGTGTTAATGAAAGTTAAAATACAAAAAAGCCAGTCAACTGCAAGCACAAAACTTAAGCCGAACTTGAGAAATATGACCAGAGCCGGGATGCCATGGCTTTTTGACTTCTATAAACCTGAACAGGATTTGGCAATCACTTCTCCAACTCATACATTTGCACCGGCCAAACACCTTTTGAAACCACCTCAGCCAATTCCATAGTATGACTGAGTTTGCAAAAAACAAGCCACCTTTTGTCTGATAGGCATTCAGAGCTTTCATGGGTAAAACTGTTACCAGAACGCCATTCTTCTTGTCAGCAGGAGATACATTTCTCACACCCTTCTCTCCAGCCAGCGAAAGAAAAGATCCAAGTTCTTTAAAGAGAGCTAGACCCATATCATCTCCTCAACATCATTCCCCTACAACCCGGTCTGACTTGAATTCTTCTTCCACTTCATGAAATAGAAGGTAGAAGTGATCAGGACCCTGTCAAAAAAGTTGACCATAAATTAAACACAGACTTACCTTAGTTATGTTTTCACGGCTAACCCTAGACAGAAGCAGTCACAGATTTTGGTTTTGCAGACACATGTTCTGAAACCTCAAATTTCACATTTCTTCTTTAGTGAAACTTTGACTAATGGAGTCTCTGGCTGGTGCAAACAGTTAACGCACTTGGCTGCTGACTGAAATGCTGGAGGTTCAAGTCCACCCAGAGGCACCTCAGAAGAAAGACCTGGTGATCTACTTCTTAAAAATCAGCTACTGAAAACACTGTGGAGTACCTTTCTACTCTGACACACAAGGAGTTGCCATGAGTTGGAGTTGACTCAACAGCAGGCTTTCTTTTTGTTTTTTTACTGTGCTTTAGATGAACGTTTACAGAGCAAATTAGTTTCTCATTAAACAGTTAATACACATATTGCTTTCTGACATTGGTTGCCAATCCCATGATGTGTCAACACTCTCCCCTTCTCATCCTTGCATTCCCCATTACCAGCTTTCCTGTCCCCTCCTGCCTTCTTGTCCTTACCCCTGGGATGGTGTGCCCATTTAGTCGTTTTGTTTTATGGGCCTGTCTTATCTTTGGCTGAAGGGTAAACCTCAGGAGGGACTTCAGTACTGAACAAAAAGTGTGTCCAGAGACCTTGTTCTCAGGGTTTCTCCAGTCTCTCTCAGACCAGTAAGTCTAGTCTTTTTCGAGAGTTAGAATTTTGTTCTACATTTTACTCCATCTCTGTCCGGGACCCTGTATTGTGATCCCTGTCAGAGCAGTCAGTGGTAGTAGCCAGGCATTATCCAGTTGTGCTGGACTCAGACTGGTGGAGGCTGTGGTAGTTGTGGTCCATTAGTCCTTTGAACTAATCTTTCTCTTGTGTCTTTGGTTTTCTTCACTCTCCACTGCTCCAGACTGGGTGGGACCAGTGAAGTGTCTTACATGGCCTCTCACAAGCTTTTAAGCACCCAGACGCTACTCGCCAAAGTGGGGATGTAGAAGATTTTCTTTATAAACTATGTTATGCCATTTGAGTTAGATGTCCCCCAAGACCAAGGGCCGCAGCCCTCAGCCCAGTAATGCGGTCCCTCAGGGAGTTTGGATGTGTCTGTGAAGCTTCCATGACCTTGCCTTGGTCAAGTTGTGCTGGCTTCCCCGGTATCATGTACTGTCTTACCCTTTACCAAAGTTATCAGTTATCTATTGTTGTCATCAATTGAATTATGTCCTCCCAAAAATGTGTGTATCAATTTTGCTGCACTATGATTTCCAGTATTGCGTGGTTGTCCTCCATTTTGTGATTGTAATTTTTTGTTAAAGAGGATTAGAGTGGGATTGTAACACCCTTACCCAGGTCACATCCCAGATCCAATGTAAAGGGAGTCTCCCTGGGGTGCAGCCTGCAGCACCTTTTATCTCTCGAGAGATAAAAAGGAAAGGGAAGCAAGCAGAGAGTGGGGGCCTCATACAACCAAGAAAGAAGCACTGGGAGCAGAGTGCGTCCTTTGGACCCAGGATTCTTGCGCAGAGAAGCTCCCAGTCCAGGGGAAGATTGACGAGAGGACCTTCCTCCAGAGCCTACAGAGAGAGAAAGCCTTCCCCTGGAGCTGACGCCCTGAATTTGGGCGTCTAGCCTACCAGACTGTGAGAAAATAAATTTCTATTTGTTAAAGCCATCCACTTGTGGTATTTCTGTTATAGCAGCACTAGATAGCTAAGACAATTGTCTACTTAGTGTTTTTCCCTCCCCACCCCTTCCCTCCCTCATAACCATCAAAGATTGTTTCTTTCTGTGTGTAAACCTTTTCATAAGCTTTTATAATGGTCTCATACAATATTTGTCCTTTTGTGATTGACTTCTTTCACTCAGCATAATGCCTTCCAGATTCATCCATGTTGTGAGATGTTTCACAGATTCATCATTGTTCTTTATCGTTTCGAAGTATTCCATTGTGTTTATGTACCATAGTTTGTTTATCATTTCATCTGTTTATGGGCACTTAGGTTGTTTCCATCTTTTTGCTATTGTGAATAATGCTCCAATGAACATGGCTGTGCATATATCTATTTATGTGGCGGCTCTTATTCTCTAGGATATATTCCTAGGAGTAGAATTGCTGGATTGTATGATATTTCTATTTCTAGCTTTTTAAGGAATTGCTATATGTTTTTCCGAAATGATTATACCACTTTACATTTCACCATCAGTGCATAAGAGTTGCAATCTCCTCACAGCCTCTCCAGCATTTGTTATTTTCTATTTTTTTGATTTGTGCCAATAATGTCAGGGTGAGTTGGTATCTCATTGTAGTTTTGATTTGCATTTCTCTAATGACTAGTGATCTCGAGCATTCCCTCATTTGTCTGTTAGCTGCCTGAATGTCTTCTTTGGTGAAGTGTCTGTTCATAACCTCTGCCCATTTTTTAATTGGATTATTTGTCTTTTTGATGTAGAGGTGTTGGACTTTCCTATAGGTTTTAGAGTTTAGACCTTTGTCAGATTTGTCATAGCTAAAATTTTTTTCCCAGTCTGTAGGTTCTCTTTTCACTCTTTTGGTAAAGACTTTTGTTGAGTATGTGTTTAATTTTTAGAAGGTCCCAGTTATGTACCTTATCTTCTGGAATTTGTGTATTGTTAGTTATGGTTTGTATCCTGTTAATGCCATGTATTAGGGCTTCTAGCATTGACCCTATTGTTTCTTCTATGATCTTTATAGTTTTTGATTTTATATTTAGGTTTTTGATTCATTTTGTATTAGTTTTTGTGTATGGTGTGAGGTATGGGTCCTGTTCTCTTTTTTGCAGATGGACATCCAGTTTTGCCAGCACCATTTGTTAAAACAACTATTTCCCATTTAATGGATTTTGGGCCTTTGTCAAAGATCAGGTAACCGTAGGTGGATGGATTTATATCTGGGTTCTCAAAATTCTGTTCCATTGGTCAATGTCTGTCGTTGTACCAGGCTGTTTTGGTTGCCATAGCTGTATAGTAGGTTCTGAGATCAGGTAGTGCGAGTCCTCCTACTTTATTCTTTTTCTTCAATAGTGCTTTACTTATCTGGGGCCTCTTGCCTTTCCATATAAAGTTAATGATTATTTTTTCCATTTCATTAAGGAATGCTGTTGGTATTTGGATGGGGATTGCATTGCATTTGAGATTGCTTTGGGTAGAATTGACATTTTCATATTGTGGAGTCTACCTATCCATGAGCATGATGTGTTTTTCCATTTGTGTAGGTCTCTTGATTTCTTCCAGTAGTGTTTCAATGTGGCCAATGGTTTGATGACTTTGTTGATCCTTCCCAAGAGTCAACTTTTGGGTTTGTTGATTCTATTGTTTTTCTAGTCTCTATTTCACTTATTCTGCTCTGATCTTTATATTTCCTTTCTTATGGTGGCTGTTCTCTTTCTATTTTTTCGAGTTGTGTAGCTAATGTTTCTATTTTGTCCTTTTCTTTTTCTTTTTTTGATATGTGCATCTATTGCTATAAATTGGCCTCTGAGCACTACTTTTGCTCAGTCCCAAAGGTTTGGGTATGATGTGTTTTCATTCTCATTTGATTCTAGGAATTTTTTGATTCCTTCTTTGATTTCTCCTCTTACCCAGTGGTTTTTAAACAAGGTGTTATCCAGTTTCCATGTATTTGACTTTTTTTCCTTGTTCTTCCTGTTTTTAATTTCTACTTTTATGGTGTTGTATTCAGAGAAGGCGCTCTGTATTATCTCAGTGTTTTGGATTTTTTTGAGGGTTGCTTTGTGGCCTAAGATGTGGTCTATTCTGGAGAATATTCCATGTGCATTGAAAAAGAACGTGTACTTTGCAGCTACTGGGTGAGTGTTCTATATATGTCTGTGAGGTCAGGTTGGTTGATTGTGGCCTTTCGATCTTCTGTATCTTTGCTGAGTTTCTTTCTAGATGTTCTGTCCTTTACCAAGAGTGGTGTGTTAAAGTCCACTATTATCGTGGAACTGTCATTTTCTCTTTTCAGTGCTGTTAGAATTTGTTTTGTGTATTTTGGAGCCCTATCATTGGGTAGGTAGATATTTATTATGGTTATGTTCTCATGGTGGATTGTCCCTTTAATCATTATATAATTTCCTTCCTTGTGTTTTATGGTGGATGTTGTTTTAAATTCTATTTTATCTGAGATTAGTATTCCCATTCCTGCTCTTTTTTGATTGCTGTTTATTTTTTTCCATCCTTTGATTTTTAATAAATTTGTGTCTTTGTTTCTAAGGTATGTCTCTTGTAGACAACATATTGATGGGCTCTTTTTTTTTTTTTTTTTAATCCATTCTGTCACTCTCTGTCTCTTTATTGGTTCAGTTAAGCCATTGATGTTCAGAATGATTATTGATCGGTGTGAGTTTATTGCTGTCATTTTGTAGTGCTTATTTTTTGTGGTGCTGACATTTTCTTTGTTCGTCTTACTCTCCTGTACTGAATTCCTTTTGTTTGTGGATTTTTTTTCTTTTGTTTTTGTAGATTTTGTGTTTACTGAGACTTTATGAATTTCTTCATATTAATGAGTAAGTTTGTTAACTTTCTTTGTGATTACCTTGAAACTTACCACTATCTTCCTAAGTTTAAACCAGTCTTTTGTTATCGGTGTTGCCTTGACTTCCTCACCATTTGAAAGTTCTATGCCTACACCGTTGTCTTATGCTGGGTTCTCTAGAGAAGCAAAACTATTAAAGTATATAAGTATATATACAGAGAGATTTATATCAGAGAAATGGCTCATGTGTTTCTAGAGGCTGGACTGTTCCAAGTCCATGAGTCAGGATAGAGGCTTCTGATTCACATAGCTGCATGTAGCCACAGGGGCTGGTGAACCCAAGATAGGCAGGTCAGAGAGCAGGGCTCTTGCTCACAGGCTGCGAAGATTGACGAATCCCAAGATTGGCAGGCAAGCAAGACCACAGGTAAGCTGCTAGCTCAAGTCCCAAGAACCAGATGTCAGAGGAACAGGAGCCTGCTGCAGGATCCAGAGCAAGCAAAAACCCATGAGCCTTGCCAGAACGTCCACTTATATTCAATGCAGGCCGCCCACCTGAGGAAACTCCTTTTCAGCTGATTGGGTACTCACAGTACATCCCATCATGGCAGTGATCACATTATATCACATCTCATCATGGAAGTGATCACAACATTATACAACTGCCAAACCACTGAGAATCATGGCTCAGCCAAGTTGACACACAGCCTTAACCATCACAACTGTTTATTCTCTCTTTCAGTGTTCTAACGTCATTGTCATTTACAGTGACCTCTCTTACTTCCTGTTGTAAATATTTTCATTTTGTTTTATTTCTTGAGAGTCCATTACCTAGGTTGGTATCTGGCTGATGCTCTCATGTGTCCTAATTTCAGGTTGTTGTCTATTGTTGGTTCTCTAACCAAAGGACTCCCTTTAATAATTCTTGTAAGTTTGGTTTGGTTTTTACATGTTCCCTTAATTTCTCTTTAACAGGAAATGTCTTCATTTCGCCATTATACTTGATCAGAGTTTTGCAGGCTATATTATACTTGGTTGGCAGTTTTTTTCTTCCAAGATTTCATATATGTCATCCCATTGCCTTCTCACTTGCATGGTTTCTGCCGAGCAATCCGAATTTAGTCTTATTGTTTCCCCTTTGTATGTGACTTTTCGTTTTTCTCAAGCTGCTCTCAGGATTCTTTTTCTGTCTTTGGTTTTAGCAAGTGTGGTTATGATATGTCTTGGTGATTTTCTTTTGGAGTCTATCCTATATGGGGTTCATTGAGCTTCTTGGATAGTCAGCTTTTCATGATATTAGAGAAGTTTTCTGTTAGCAAATCTTCAATTATCCTCTTTGTGTTTTCTGTTTTCTTCCCATATTCTGGCACTCCAATCACATGCAAATTTTTGATTTTGATTGCATCCCACATCGTTCTCAGAGTTTCTTCATTCTTTTCTCTGATTTTTCCTCAAACAAAGTGGTACCCAAGAATTTGTCTTCAATTTCACTGATCCTGTCTTCCATTGTTTAAAATTTGCTCCTAAAACCTTCTATTGCATCGTCCCTTTCTAGAATCTTGTTGTTTATCTTTTGGATTTCTAATTGTTGTTTTTGTATGGTTTCTAGTTGTTTTTTTATTTTGACATTTTGTTCCTGTATTATTTTCCTGAATGCTTTCATTGCTTTGTCTGTGTTTTCCCGACTTTATCTGTATTTTCCATGATTTTGTCTATTTTTCCTTATTTTTGTCTGCATTTCCCTTCATCTCTTAGAGATCCCTGAATTCTAGAGTTTTGAATTCCCTATCAGGTAGTCCAAGTGCCTTTTCTTCTACCGGAAGGTCATCTGGTGTTTTGTTTTGCTTGCTTTCTGGAGCTATCCTGTCCTGTTTTTTTTTTTTTTTTAAACATGTGTTGATATTGTCTGTTGTCTTCAGGACATTCAGGAGTTATTTTCTTTGTTAATTGATTGTAGATTTGTTTGTTTTCTCCTGCTTTTTCTTTTATTTGGTTATGTCTGGGCAGGCGGGCTGAGTGTGCTTTATTGTTTGCTCATCTGTGGGCACAATACTGCTCACCACCTTGTCCAGGTGAGCGGGGCCAGTCACTCAGCTATGGTGCAGCAGGGCAGCTCCAGGGATGGGGAAAGGGCAGGGATGGATCTTTTGTGGCATGTACTGGGGCTAATGGGGTGGGTCTTCGGGACAGTGCAGGGTGGAGTCTGGTTGTCCACACCTGTGCTGCTCGGGGGCACAGTGCTTGGTATGTGGTGCAGATAGGAGAGAATGTGATCTGTGGAGCTAAGTGGGTGAGAGAAAGAAGAAAAAGAAGAAAAGAGAAACACGCAAAAAAAGAAAAAATGAAGGAAAAAAGAAAACAACATAAAAAGAAAAAGTGAATAAAATGGCATTGTGGTAGGGTTTGGCAGGTGGGGATGGGGCAGACCCCCCAAGACCATGTGCCAGTGGCTGTCTAGCCAAGCAATGTTGCTCAGTCTGTTTAGAAGGGGTGTGGGTGGCCCATGGGGCTAGGTGGGTAGGAGAAAGGAAAGCAAAGAAGAGAAGGAGAGAGAAGAAACAACAACAACAACATTAACAAAAATAAATATGGTGCTGGGGTAGCTGGCCATTGAGGGCAGGATGGAACTGAGGTGGCAGCAGGCTGATGTCTCTCTAGCCAAGCAGCCCGCCAGGAAGAGGCAGAGGCAGTGCAGGGCCTAGATGGAGGGGAGAAGGAAAAGGGAGAAGGAGAACGATAAAGAAAAATAAAAAATGTGGTCCTGGGGTAGCCAGCCTGTGGGGGTGGCACAGACCCTAGGAAGCCGTATGCCAGAGGCTGTCTAGCCAAGTGGTACAGCACAGCCTGTCAAGAAGGGGGTGGTGGTGGATGAGGCTAGATGGATGGAAGAAAGGAAAGGAAGGGAGGGAGAGAGAGAGAAGAAGCAAAAACAAAAAAAGGAAAAGGAAAGAAAAACCAAACAAAAAGGAAAAAAGAAAAAATAAATTCACTGAAGGAGCCAGCCAGTGAGGGTGACACGGACCCGGGGAGGCCAGATGCTGGTGGCTCTCTAGCCAAGTGGTGTGGGACAGTCCATCAAGAAGGAGTGGGGATGGCACATGGGCTAGGTGGGCAGGAAAAAGGAGGGGAGAGTGAGATAAAGAATAACAACAACAAAATGGCACTGACAAAGCCTGCTGCTGGGGTAGCATGAACCCAGGGAGGCCATGTGTCAGAGGCTCTCTAGACAGGCGGTGTGGCACAGCCCATCAAGAAGGGGCAAAGACGGCACACATGATTAGATGGACAGGAGAAAGGAAAGGAAGGAAGGTAGAAAGAGACAAGAAACTGAAAAAAAATGGCCCTGAGGGAGCCTGCTAGTGTGGTGGCGCAGTCCCAAGGAAGCTGTGTTGGTGGTTCTCTAGCTGAGTAATGTGGCACAGCCTGTCAAGAAGGGGTGGAGATGGCACATGGGGCTAGATGGATAGGAGAAAGGAAAGGTAGGAAGGGAAAGAGAGATAAGAAACTGGGGGAGGTGAGGAACAGTGCTGAGGAAGCCTGGCAGTGGGGCAACATGGGCTGGGGAAGCCGTGTGCCAGTGGCTGTCTAGCTGAGCAGTGTGGCACAGCCCATCAAGAGGGGTCGGAGATGACACACAGCGCTAGTTTGGTGGGAGAAAGGAAAGGTGGGAAGTGAGAGAGAAAGAAGAAAAAAAAGCCAAAAAACAAAAATAAAACAAACAAAAAAATGGCACTGAAGGAGCCAGCCAGTGGTGGCAGGGCATATCCGGGTGACAGTGAGCTGATGTCTCTCCGGCTGAGCGATCACTACCCATTGGAAAGCATCAGAGGTCTCATACAGGGAAGAAGGTTAGGATGTGGAAAAGCATGTATCCCTGGTTACCGGGTGCTCTGTCTTCTGTTGGGAGTTCCATGAAGTTGCCTTCCCATACTCCCTGTCTGCGTTCCTTGGTGGCTGAGGTCCAAAATGGTGAGTCTGTGCCTCTTTAGCTGGTAGGGGACCTCCACTCCTTAGCTCTCCTCATTCTCTGTACTCTGTCAGTTTTTTATTCCATGTGGAGCTTGATCAAGTTCTTTATCCCTTTATTTGATGCTTAGGGCTCTAGGATTGACGTATGTATTTGCTATACTTAGTTTTTCAAGTCCTTGCTGTAGAGGGACAGCATGGTCCTTCTGTCTATAGCACGATGTTGGCTCCGTCTCTTGAGCAGTTGGTTTTTGACTAATGATTAGCAGCCTCTCAGCTGGGAAGGAAAAAGGAACAGGAATGTTTAAAGGGAATATGCCCCTGTGAAGATAATCTGACATGATGTTTGGGTACTGAAGGCAAAGGGCAGGCTCCATTCTCCCCAAGACTGGAGGCTTCCGTAAGTAGGTAGTGATCTGCATGTTTCCATGGCTATCAGAGGGTGAGGCATTCAGTCATGTTGGTGGCTCCTTACCTCAAGGGAGCTGGACTTTTGCTTGGAGTCCTATGATATAACTTGTGTGCTTTATACTTATTCAGGAGTAGGATGTGAGGAAGCAAGTATGCTAAGGAAGAGGTGTAGCAATGGGCTCTTCTCTCTGAAAATTTGCCCTAAAATTTGGGTACCATGGGGATTTTCTTCATCAACTTTGTGGAATTTTCCAACTTTGGAGATTGGCTAAAGATTCTTCAAATCTCAAATACGTTGTCTCTTTTTCTAGCTTGTTTTTTCTTGCCCTTCCTCCGTCTTTCCTTCCCTCTTCCCTTCCTTTCCTTTCTTCTTTCTTTCCTTCCTTCTTTTCCTTCTGTTTGGAAAAGGTCTTTGGGGAAAGTACCTATGGATGACTCCTAAATACCTACCTTCAGAATATCTGATTCAGGACTAATTCTTTTTGAGATTACTTCATGATAATCAAGGATATCTTCTACAAAGAAAACGTGTAGAAGAAATATAGCTTTCCATTTGGGTATGTCTAGGTTAGTTTGTGAGCCCTGGTGGTGCAGTGGTTAAAGTGCTCATTTACTAATCAAAAGGTCGGTTGCTCAAACCCACCAGCCACTCTGTGGGAGAAAGATGCGGCAGTCTGCTTCCATAAAGATTTACAGCCTTGGAAACCCTATGGGGCAGTTCTACTCTGTCCTATAGAGTCACTGGGAGTAGGAATTGACTCGACAGAAGTGGGGTTTAGGTTAGTTGTGCTGAGTAAATAATCCAAGAAGCTAGACTATTTGAAGAATATGGCATCAGGATTGGAGGAAGACTTATTAACAACTTGTAATGTGCAGATGACACAATCTAGCTTGCTAAAAGTGAAGAGGACTTGAAGTACTTACTGATGAAGATCAAAGACTACAGCCTTAGTGTGACTGCACCTCAACGTAAAGAAAACAAAAATCCTCACAAATGGACCAATAAGCAACATCATGATAAATGGAGAAAAGTTGTCAAGGATTTCACTTTTCTTGGATCCACAATCAACGCACACGAAAGTAGCAGTCAAGAAATCAAAAAACATTGCATTGGGTAAATCCACTGCAAAAGACCTGTTTAAAGTGTTAAAAAGCAAAGATGCCACTTTGAGAAGTAAGGTGTGCCTGACCCAAGTCATGGTATTTTCAATGGCCTCATATGCATGTGAAAACTGGACAATGAAAAATGAAGACAGAAGAATTGATGCATTTGAATTATGGTGTTGAAGAAGAATATTGAATATTACATGGACTGCCAGAAGAACAAATAAATCTGTCTTGGAGGAAGTACAGCCAGAATGCTCCTTGGAAGTGAAGATGGCGAGACTTTGTCTTACATACTTTGGACATGTTATCAGGAGGGACCAGTCCCTGGAGAAGGACATCATTCTTAGCAAAGTGGAGGGTCATCAAAAAAGAGGAAGACCCCCAACAAGATGCATTTACGCAATGGCTGCAACAATGAGCTCAAACATACCTACTATTGTGAGGATGGCACAGGATTAGGAAACATTTCATTTTGTTATGTATGGGGTACCTATGAGTTGGAACCGACTTGATGGCACCTAACAACAACAAACAACAACAGGTTATTTCGAATTTATTTGTTTTGTACTCATGGACCATCTTATGCTTTCAGAAAAGACATACTACATTATTTTATTTACACTTAGAGACCCTATTCTTTTTTTCTATTATGGTTAATAAAGAAAACATTTCGAAGTTGAGACTGGGAGTTTAGCTTTATAATCCTCTATTATTGCACATCCTCTGGTTGCTGTGACTTTTCTTTTAACAGATTTATTGAGGTATAATTTACATATAGTGAAATTTACCTGTTTTAAATATACAATTCAATGATTTTTTTTTTGTAGATTTACTGAGTTGTGTAACATCACCATAATTCAGTTTTAAAATATTTTTACCACTCTGATAAAATCCCTCATATGCATTTAGTTAATGCCTGTACCCACCCCCAGCCTTAGGCAACCACTAATCTACTTTTTTCTGTAGATCACCTTTTCTGGACATTTCATATAACTGCAATCATTCAATGTGTAGCCTTTGTTTCTGGCTTCTTCTACTTAAAATAATGTTTTTAAGGTACACTCCTTTATACTGCTGAATAGTATTCCACATTTTGTTTATCTATTCACCAGTGATCAATATTTAAATTATGTCCATTTTTAGGTTATTGTGAACAATGCTACTATGAACATTTGTGTGCCAATTTTGTATAGGTATATGTTGTCATTTTTCTTGGCTAGATACCTAGGAATGGAATTGTTGGGTCATATGATAAATTTATATTCAGCTTTTAAAAAAAACTGTCAAACTTTTTCCCAAAGCAGCTGCATCATTTTATATTCCCATTTTTCACAGCAACATGTAAACAAAAAAAAAGGCATAAAGGTGCTTATGAAAAACCTCACAGGAGGAGGGTGTGGTTGGCAAACAAATGTAGAAGACGCACATTATTTATGTAAAAATACAGTAAATCTTTGTGTAACCCAATGTCTTGAAGATTTCCTCCTATTTTCTTCTAAACATTTTATATTTTTAGCTTTCAGATTTAGGTTTCTGATCCATTTTATGTTAATTTTTGCATCTGGTATGAAGTAATTGTCTAAGTTCACCTTTTTGCACGTGGATATACAATTTTCCTGGCACCGTTTGTTGAAAAGTCTTGAAAAGACTATTCTTTTCCCATTGAATTTTCTTGACACCATTGTTGAAAATAAATTGACCATAAATATAAAGATTTATTTTTGAACTCTCAATAGAGGCCCATGATCCATCCACATTTCTATTCTTATGCCGGTGGTTGCTTCTTACTTTATTTATGATTATTCTGAAACTCTGATTGCCTGAGGTTTCGTTTGTTTTTTTTAAAAAAAACAAAAAACAACTCCTCCCCACAAATAGAAATGGGAGAAATGAGGTAATCTAAGAAGTGATTTGCATGAAATGAGAACCCAAAATCAGGGCTGTCCTTGGGACCTAAAAGTGACTGTCATGCAGAGAAGCTCCACCGCTTCTAGGGAAAGCCCAAAGCACAGAGAAGACCTGGATTGAAGGACCTCTCAGGAGATGGGGACAGGAGGTGTGAAAACTGAGCCAGGTGGCCAGTTAGGGAAAATATTTACCTCTCTTGCCGGCCCAAACTCATCAAAGAATGTAACTTAGAGTCATTTAGTGAGAACTCTGCTTATTTTTTAATGGAGATATCTCTAAAGACTATGATTTGTGGAAAAAGCAAACAAACAAAAAAGCCTTCCTTTTTTGCCCGAAAATAAAAAGGCAAAAACGAAACCACTGCAGTAAAGAAGAGTAATAAGAGGAGACTTTGGCTTCTAGCTTTCCTTCCTTCTTGCTCATTCCATTCTTTCTCCAAGTTATAATATGTCAGAGATCCATCATTTTCCTACAGACAAAACCAGCCTTTACAATGCCTTTTAAAACAAATATATCATCAATGACAAAAATACTGTTTAAAATGACAACAATAGAGCAAGCCTGGTTTATGACTTGTAATTTAGAGCAACATAAAAGGGACAAGTAATTTGGAACATTATTGAAGTTCTTGATATGAAGGTTCCTGTGAAGACCCCTTTACTAAATTACGTATTGCAAAACGTGGATACTAAAATTGCTTCATCCAAGCTTCTCTTGGACAAACAAGAGGAGAAGCTCATTGAAGCAACAGAAACTGACTGTACAGGAAGTTTTGGGATTATGAACGTCTGATTTAGGAACAACTTGTACTTGTCCTTTAATGTTATGTAAATTTACCCTCACTTTGAAACAATTGAACCAACCCCTGCTGGCAACAAATTCTTCATCACAATCACCTTCACTTGCTGGGCTTTCAGCTTTTAATCATTGAAAAGGCTTTGAGCCTTTTCTTGCACTGAAGTAAGGCTAAATAAGAACCATATGTACCTGTTCCGACTTACCTACAAATTCGACTTAAAAACTTAAAGACACAGTTAGGAACCCAGTGACTGTATATAATAAAAGGGTTTTTCCTGGAGTCATGTTGAGAACAGATGGCATGGCTCACCATGTACCTTGCCTGGAGCTGCTTGGATCGCTAAAAGCTCTTAGAGGATAGGGATGAACGATGATTAATTGTGGGGCCTTCCTTATTTGTAGGTGGAATGAGCTCTGCATTGCCAAACACTATGGTTTAGAAATGGCCTACCACTCGCCAAGTCCTTCCTCAGCTCACTAGGTTAAGTGAAAATAATATGACTTCTAGAATCAGGGACACATAACAATGAGTATGTGCCAACACTTTGTCTAACACTTAGTGATGTTTAATAAAGTTGGCTTCACTATCATGCCAACCACTATCTGTCCTCCACTCCCTGAACAAGGAGGCTCTCAGTAGAGCTAGGATATTGGAAAGGTTAAGTTTCAATGAATGACAAAGGAGACAGAAAGATCTTAGATGAGGCACAGCTGAGTGCATGCCACTCAAGCAAAAGCTTCAGATCAAAACATGAAAATGAATTGACCCTTCAGAATGTTAAACCCATATGAATTGTATATTAAAGTTCCTTCCAAATAACCAGGCTTATACCAACTATTACTTGGAGTACAGAACAGGAATTTAATGGATCTCAGCTGAGTACAGCTGAGTAAAACTTTCCTAAGCCTAGCTCATGTGCGAATTGAACAAGAAGCCCCTTTTTCTCCCCATACAGTATACCACCAAGGCAAGCACTGAAGATAGGCAGAAACCCCAAGCCTAGGGCTGACCCAGAGCAAAAAATGGGCAAAACTGTGTCTCTGAACCCCTTCACCCTGCTTTAGAACCTCCCCCTTTTGGTTTTCCCTTCCTCCTTCTGGCCTCAGAGCCCTGTGGTGGCTCCTTTATCATTCACGATTTCCTAAATCTATTCACTCAAGAAACACCATTTCTGTTTCTAACGGGCCCTCCTAGGAAAAGGTAGCAAATCTACTCACATGAACTACTATGAACTGACTGCATTAAGGATCCTAGAAATTATTTATTTGACAGAAGCTAGTTTGGTAAGGGCCTAGAAGCTAGTTGGAAAGGCTAACAGAGCCTTTCAAAATTGCACTGCTTCATGACCTTGAACCCACTCTACCTATAATCCCACAAGTCTCCATACACCGTCTCTCTCCTCCGCAGAAGTCCAGAGAATTAAGGCAGGTCTAGGCCATGTGCTTGGGGAACAGTGATGATGTCTTCTTAGCCTTGTTGAGCTTGGTTATTTCGGTGAGACTCTTGTAGACTCTTGTCTGGTTGTGGAAAAATCATCCCAGCCTGACCTCAGACACTGTGGTTAGTCACTGCCTTTTCATGGTGTTCTGTTGTTAGTCCTGGACACACAGATAGTGACAACCATTGCCACAGACTGCCCTCCTCTTTGTGGCTGGAACACTTTGTTCTGAGCATATTGGGCTTTCAGTTTGGCTTCCTTTCCATGGAAGCAGTAAAGTTTCCATTGTCCTGGAGCTGGTTGGAGCTCAGGAGAGACCTTCAAGGAGGAGAGCTCTGCTGGAGGGTATGCTGCCCTCAGGGATCTGGGAAGAAGGATTGGAGTTGTTGTCAGACCCTAAGACCTGAATGGGGCTTCACAGCCCTTTTCCTGATTCCAAGAACCCAGGGGAGAGGCCAAAGGAAGAGTTGTTAGTGTACAAAGTATTCAGAGGAGCACTGTGGGGATGCAGGGTATGAGAGGTGAGCTGGATGGGTAGGCAAGGGAGTAAGAAGAAGGAATATCAAGTAGACCTGACTTTGGCTTGTGAGCAAAGCTCATTACTATCAGTTTTTGGAAAAAAACATTTAGTAACTGCCATGGAAACAACAGTCAAGAAATCAAACAACGCATTGCTTTGGGCAAATCTTCTGCAGAAGACTTCTTTAAAGTGTTGAAAAGCTAAGATATCACTTTGAGGACTAAGGTGTGCCTGACCCAAGCTATGGTATTGCAATCGCCTCACATGCATATGAAAGCTCAACAATGAATAAGGAGGACTAAAGAAGAATTGATGCCTTTGAATTATGGTGTGGGTGAAGAATATTGAATATAACTTGGATTGCCAGAAGAACAAACAAGTCTGTGTTGAAGAAATACAGCCAGAATGCTCCCTAGAAGTGAGGATGGTGAGACTTTGTCTCATGTACTTTGAACATGTTATCAAGAGGGACCAGTTCCTGGAGAAGACCATCATGCTTGGTAAAGTAGAGGGTCAGCAAAAAAGAGAAAGAAGCTTGACGAGATGGACTAACACACTGGCTGCAATAACAGGCTGAAACATAGCAACGATTGAGTGATGGTGCTGGGCTGAGCAGCGTTAAGTTCTGTTGCACATAGGGTCACTATGAGTCGGAACTGACTCCACAGCACCTAGCAACAACAAAAATAACTGTCATTAAAGGTCTCAAATCATTTTTTTTAATAGTGGATTTTTTTTTTCCTGATTTCAAAAGAAATCTATGTTCACTATTAAAAACATGGAAAACACAAAAATCACGAGTAAAAAAAATAAAAATCACAAACAGATAATCATCGTTAATATGTTAATTTGACAAAATTTATGGTCTTTTTTCTTATACATATAGAAGTTACATATGTGTATATATATTTTTAACCAAAGGAAAAATCATATTGCATTGTATCTTAAATTGTATCTAGCATTATAGATATTTCTGGGGCAAAATAATTTTAATAGTTGAGTATTATTTCATCTATTTAATGACCGTAGTTTACTCAATCAAATCTCTGTTGTTGGACATTTAGATTATCTCTAATTTTTTTAATTATAAATTTTGCACTGAAGTCTTTGCACACCGTCTTGATTATTTCCTTAGAATACATTTCTAGAAGTGGAACATGCAAATTAAAATTGTCATATATATTGCTATATTGCCTTTGAGAATGATTGTTCTAAATTCTATTTCTATGAGCAGTGTATGAGAATGTATCTTTTTGCTTGCAATCTGACACTGGGTACACTGGATCTTTCTTAATCTGTGTCACATTGAAGTATAAAATCTTATCCCATTATTTTGATTTGAATCTTTTTAGTTGTTAGTGTGATATGATATTTTTAAAATTTATTTATCATCGACACACACATACACAGACACGCACACACACACACAGCTAATAAATGGAGTCTTCCTACTTTTAATCGCTCTAGAAGAGCTATTTATATATTGGTATATCATCTCTTTGTGTTATACATTGCAAATTCATTTCTTATTTATTATCTTTTTTATTTTGGTTTATAATGTCATATAATCAAATGTATTAATCTTTTTACATTAGAATATTTATACTTGATGTTATTTAGGAAGGTCATTTTCACTGTAGGTTAAAAAAGATCACTTTTTTTTAATTTTTAGAATTTTTTTTTAATTCTACAAGTAACTCTTTAATCCATTTGTAATTTTGGGGTACATGGCGTAAGGTAGGAAATCTAACTTACCCTCCCTGGAAGTTAACCTGTTTCCCAGCACCATTTGTTATATAATAGAGTCATCCTTCACTGACGTGAAATGCTATCTTGTTGCTATATGAAATACATGTACTCTGTTTCTGGGCATTTTACATAATTTCAGTGATTTATCTGTATATTTCTGAACCAGTACCACACTAGTTATCATAGATTTATCTAGCCCTTGTATTTATTGATCAATTTTTTCTCTTTTCTTCCAATTTTACAATTTATTAGTTTGTGCTTTTCCTTTAATGACCCTTTTTTCTCTTTATTTTTGTTTTCCTTATAATGTCTTCAGTGAATTTTTTTGTATACTTATTTTTACTCTTTATTTTAAAAATGCATTAAATGTTATAAATATGCCTCTGATTACAACATTGATTCCATATTACAGATTTTGAAATATGACGTTCTCATTATCATTACTTTCTAAGTACTCTTTAATAACAGTTTTGGGCTTTTCTTTGTCCCAAGGGTTATTTTTAAAAGCATCTTTGAATAATCAAGTGATGGTTTAAATTTTTTATACTTTTATTATTTGCATTTAGTCTTATTGCATTGTGATGAAAAATGTGGTCTGCAAAATATCTTGTTTAGGAAACTTAATGCCATTTTCTCTATGACCTAAAGCATGTCAATTATGGGAAAAAAGAGATTTATCTGTTTATAGGATCTAAATTCAAAATGTATAAAATGAGACATATCAATTATGTTTATCAAATTCTCTATCCCTCATTTGTTGTTTTGCCCCCAATCTGACAAAAATGAAGAGAATTCTGTTAAAGGCTTTCCCTGTTATTGTGCATCTGTAAATTCTTTCATAAGTTTTAGGTTTTTGCTTTATATGTTTTGATATTGTATTATTCTGTTTAATGAGATGTTTCTGTATCTGAGAAAAATTTAAGTAAAATCTACCCTAAATCTAAAAATGAGATTCATAATAATACATCACACATTAGCATCATTCTGAAAATGAGACCATCACCCTTGGTTTAAATGCAAACTTCAGTATGTATGCTTAAAATACTAGAATTAAACCACTGTGGATGGGGAGTGTTTTTTTGTTTGTTTGTTTTTTAATATAACACATTGCTCTTCGGGATTCCTAGGGACAACCCAATAATAAAACAAACTCTGAGTGGAGATTAGTTATGTTGTCAAGGAATATATTAGAGAATTCTGTGTGTTTATATACCCATATTTATATACATTTCAAACTAGCAATAATTGACAAAGTTATGTGGTATAGTCACCATAATGTGATTTAGAGACATCTTACTGAAGCCTGCCTAATATGTCATCAGAAATACATTGGCCTAAAATACTGCCAGTGAAAACAATTCATCCTTTGTCAATTAGTAGATTATGACTATTTAGCTGAATGAAGAACAATGAAAGAATGAAGTTGTTATATCCAATGCCAACAGAAGGTTGATGGACTGCATGGACTATAGAAGATAGTGAATCAGAAAGAAATTGTTCATCAGCACTATCCAAAGGAAAGAGACACTGTAGCAAGTTATCCTTTGCATTCCAGAGAACAGAAAGTTGTATGGTCCACCATGTACATGGGGAACTCTGAAGGGTACCTCCAGACTCTACATCATCCTTTAGATCTCAGCTTAGATGTTACCTCCTCTAAGAAGTCTTCTTAAGTGCCTCCCCTTCCAGACTGGGTTAGGTGTCCCTGCTGTGTCATCCCTTGGCTCACTCTATTTTACTCTTGCATATTACCGACTGAAATGTGCTGTTAGTTTTGCTTTTACTTATCTGCCTTCCCCACTAGACTGTAAACTCCATGAGGGCAGGAGCTGTGTCTTATTTATTACTTTGTCTCTACTTGCAAGCAGTCAGACACACTGAAGGCAATAGATATATATTTGTTGAATGAGTGAAATTATTTTAATTCTGAAAATGTCCTGGATGTTGTATTTAAATCAATGTTTTTCAGATTGGGTCTACTGACTTTGGAGACCCAGGAATATGTTACTGGGATGAGTGAAGGCTCTACAATGATCATCTTAAAACGTTAATTTCCCTCCTCCCCCCACCATCCCACCACCTTCCACATATGGAGTGTCAGCATGCAGTACTAAAGTCTAAGAAGGGTGAGTAGGGCATCTGTGCAGGGAGGTAATAGTAGCAATGGGACATAAGTTACAGAGAGAATTGACCCAATAAGTAAATATTTTTAGAATAATGGAGTTTTTTTATGGTCACAGAAGGAAGCTATAGATACAGTAAGGGAGAAAAGTAAAATGGACCCCGTGGTTTTGGATTGGAATTTGATATATTAATGTAAATTCATTGTTTGCAATATGCATGATAGATAAAGAAATAAATACAGGTATAAATATGATTAGTGTATATATATGAATATATGTGTATATACACACATATATTCTCTAGCTCTGTCTACTGAGAGGGAACAGAAACAACAAAATCCCAAAAGCAATGATTCCACTTGTTGTCTAGATCTTGGAGACCGTTCTCCACTTAAAGAAATCAAGGCTACTTAGAGAAATGGCTTATACCTAGGTATGGGCAGGAAATGCACAAGATAAGCCTGTAACATATTTTTGTCCTGGAAAATAAGGAAATGCTCAAAGAATGATGGATACATGTCATAATCACACAGAAGCCAGTCTGAAGAGGCTTTCACTGGCCAAATAGGGGACAATTTGAGCATCACAGTAAATAATGATAGTGACAGAATAGAACTCATTTTATAAAATAAAAATACATGGGTCCATACTGATATAAATAAATACATAAATAAACAAATAAATAAATGAGAAAACTTTTTCTTACAGTAGAATCCCAATTAATAAATGCAGAAGGAATCAAGGAATTAGAAAATCACCATATGGCGACCATCAAGTTTCTTCAGCTAAGAAACATCAATGAATGTTAAAACGAAAGGGTGAATGTTTGATGAGGAGTTCAATATTTTCATAGTCACAAAGTACCTCCTCACAAACTACTTTAACAACTACAAAGGAAAAGGAGGAACATTATAGTTGAGAAACCTAACAGACATCAGACACTAGTGATTAAAGTTATTATCACCAGTAATGGGAAAAACTGATGTGCCACCTGATAGATAGATATAAAGACAGCATCAGCTCTGTGATATTCCTGCGAAAAATATATCATCTGATTTAATCATGAAGAAATATCAGACAAACCCAAACTGAGGGATATTTTACAAAATAATAGGCCTGTAACCTTCTCAGAAGTGTTAAGTTCATGAAAGTCAAGGCGAGAGTGAAGAACTATTCCAGACTGATGGGAATAAAAGACATAACAACTAAATCTAACACATGATCCTGGATTGGATCCTTTTGCCATAAACAACATTATTGGGTAATTAGAAAAACTTGAACGGAGTCTGTGGATTACATTCTAGTAAAGTATCAATGTGAATATCCAGATTTTGATGTTCATATCATAGTTACATATTCCATTGTTTGTAGGAATTGCATATTAAAGTGTTTGGGGGTCATGGCACATCATGTCATCAATTTACTCTCAAATGGTTCAGGAAAAAAAAGCAGCTCTTAATGCTCATGAAGTTTTCTTTGCTTTTGAGATTATTTTAAAAGAAAAATATTAATTTAACGTAAGTATATCCTGGGTCTCTGGACCTTCTCTTTATAACAATTCCTGCCGTACAGTTTGTCTTTACGGTCATATTGGTGCCAATTAACACACTATAAAGTGATAGTGTTTAACTTTGGGTGTGTTGGTGAACATGTCTGTGTGGTACGTGGCACACAGTGAAGTGCAGAATCTGAGAGAAGGGGAAAGAAAGGGACAGCATGGTCTTGTAACGGAACTGCCTAGGAGACACTGAGAGCAAGGTGGTGTAAGTTTGTAGTCAGAGGCAGGAGTCTGGTTCCACAGTGGAATAAAATGAATTCTGCTGAAAGTAGTGGCCTATTTACCTCAGTTGTTTTTGCTGGGGGACTAAACGTGCAATATGGGATCATTGGCAGTTCAGTGGTAGAATTCTCATCTTCTATGCAGCTACCACCCATCTGTCAGTGGAGGCTTGTGTGTCATGACGGTGCTGAACAGGTTTCAGTAGAGCTTCCAGACTAAGATGTGCTGGAAAGAAAGGCCTGGTGGTCTACTTCCAAAAATCAGCCCATTAAAATCCTGTGGAGCACAATAGTTTGATCCGCAACTGATCACGGGGGTGACGCAGAACTGGGCATTGTTTCATTCTGCTGTGCAAAGGAACACCATGATTTGGGGGCTGATTAGATGGCAGCTAACAACAACAAACGTATAATGCATGATGACTTTGATGATCTACAAGTATCCTGTCTCTGGAAATTATCTGTGGAGGGAGGTAATAAGGCAAGTCATTGCCCCTTCTACAAACTAGCTGTGTGACACAGAGAGTCACTTAAGTTCACAGTGACTCCATTTCCTATTCTGTAAGCAAAGAGGGTTGGAGTCTAAGGTCTAAAATTATGATTTTGAACATCAGTGAGTATGAGTGTTCTACCTGCTGGAGCAGTTAGAAAAGCCTTCCTGGAGGAGATGGCAGTTGCATTCAGCCTTGAATGTGGGACAGGATATAAATCTTTGGACAAAAGGAGAGAGCACTGGAAAAACATTGGCCTTGGGGGAAAGCCATGAGAAAAGGCAGAGAGACAATCATGAGCTGGAAAGAGGTGGGGTGAGGGGAGAGAGGTAGAAACAGTGAAAAAGGGAAAGGAAGGGGACAGGTCTGGCTTGGGGAGGTGGCACATTTTTCACCCACATGAACACTGGCCCATAAAGATCCTGGCACAAGTTTTCACCTTTAAGATTATTCTGTGCATGAAACTCCTGAATGTTTTTGGCACCATTAGGAAATGATCAGCTGTTAAAGGTAGACCAAATCTGCCTTTCTCACAGTATAATTATTAATACAGTGTTTTAAAAGGATACCATACTTAAAATTGTTTTTTTCTAGAATAGTGGGCAGAATTGAGAAAAGCAATGGCAACTGGAAGGAAAGAAGGACTATAAAAATTAATGTAGCGTTGCCTTGTGAAATTTCATATGCTACGATTGGGTCTCGTGAATACCTTATTATTATTTTTTCCTCTCTGTCTAAGAAAAGGTCTGGAAGAAGAGAGGGGAAAAGAAATGGGGCCTCCAAACTGTGGAATGACCCAGCTGGGAGCCCAGTAGACCACGTACTTCCCATTTCAGTGACCCCAATACACGAGAGGTCCACAGTCAGTCATACCCACACCATTTCGAGATTTGTAACTGCTTAGCAATGGTGGGTGGGAACTGCCAAATGGTAATGGGAGCTGACTGGAATGGCAAGGGTACACTTTGGGACAATGGGCCCTGCAGGCTATGGGGGCAGCCTGGCTCTGTCTCTTGGTGATAGAGGTGTGTGATACCCCTTACTTCAGTTGAGTGGCTAGGCAGGGAGGAATATGTCCCACAAGGCAAAGGCGAGGTTTGGCCCGATGGCTGGTAGTTCTTATTTATCTAAAGGAAATAAAGATGTGGGCAGCACGTCTGTTTTGTGAAAGGCAGACCAACGCAGCCTGGAGGAGAGAAGAGTCTGTACCCAGTGGCTAAGTGGAGCGTGGAGCCCTGACAGGGAGGGGACAAAAAACCAGGCCTGGGCCCAGGGCCATCAGCTGCCCGCCTAGTGGGAGTGTCATTATTCCACCCCCTCTGCTGTGCTCTGTGGTTGGGAACACAAAGAGAAAAAGGGTGGGGTTGGAGGACTTGGCCCTTCTCCCTGCAGAGGTCGGTCGGCTGGTCTCAAATGATTATTGCATTTAATGAATTACAGCTTGTAAAAGGCTTTGAAGCTGCAAGGCAGAGCCTGGGCGCTGCTGAGCGCTAAGGATTCTTTTCTTAAATCATTTTATTCCATGACTTGGAAAACAAAACCCCTCTTGAGCAAAGAGCTGCAGTCGAGGCTGCCAACCTCCATTCTTGGTAGCTATATATTTTTTTAAAACTGTAGTTAAATGATAAAGACTACAAGTGTGGGAAAAGCAAAGCACAAAAAGACAATAGATAGGACTTTCAGGCAGGAGGAAGGACTTGTTCAAGGGGCTTCCTTCTTCTGGAGTAATAACAATTGGCCCCATTAGCTTGTGCATAACCCACAAAGGTAAGGAGCACATCAATGGGGAGAACAAATCACTATGACACCCCTGGGAAAATATCTCTATGCTGGAACAATCTTACTAAACAGACATAAAAAGATCATATGGTATGTGTTTTCAGTGGCAATTAACCTCAATTACCACCCTCTAGTCCATAAAAACAGCTGCATCTGACAGGGTCTGTGAAGGGCCTGCATTTGGCTCTGGGCTTTCACCCACTTACTCAATGTAGAGTAACTGCATTTGGGGGCATTTTTAGACATGCTATAAATACTAACTGTTGTTGTTATGGAGCCCTGGTGGTGCAGTGGTTAAGAGCTCAGGCTGCTAACCAAAAGGTGGGCAGTTCGAATTCACCAGCCACTCCTTGGAAACCCCATGGGGCAGTTCTACCCTGTCCTTATAGGATTGCTATGAGTTGGAATAGACTCAATGGCAATGGGTTTTTTTTTTTTTTAATGGGTTGTAGTTATGTGCTGTGGAGCCAGTTTCAACTCATACGTAGTGACCCCAAGTGACAAAGTAGAACTGCCCAGTAGGGTTTTCTAGGCTGTAATCTTTATGGAAGCAGATCCCCAGGTGCTTCTCCTGCAGAGCTGCTGGGTGGGCTCCAACCACTGATCTTTCGATTAGCAGCTGAGCACTTAACCATTACTCCATCAAGGCTCCTTAAATACTAGCTGGCATTGTTCAATCCCAACTATAAAAGAAAGAGTAGCAGATGTGTCTCTCCAACCAGCCCTTTATTGCCTGGGCATTGTAGCAGGATCTTGCTGGTTGACACTTCAGTAATAAGCCAGAGAAGAGGAAGGAAGGAAAGGCAATGGACTTCACCAGGGTTCTTTCAGGTACCATGAAGAAAAAAAATCATCTCGACACTTCAATTCATACAGCTCCTTTCTCTGATGAACCTCTTCCTGATATTATCTCTTTAACTCATCTCTGTAGTGTTATTTTGAAATTATTAAAGATATTTTGTACTTGTATTTTCCTTCATCAGTAGAGAAATCAATATTTCTACAAACATCAGAATAATTGCATACCCATTCCTCAGAAACATTTAAAAAATTCTTGTCACTCCTCCTGTGTCTTGCTTCCCTTCCCTTCCCTTTTTTCCCTTCTCTTCCCCTCTTTCCCTGTTCTCTTCTTTTCCCCTTCGCAGCTGCTGGTGTGAACTTGGTATGAACTTGAAGGAAGGGTGGAGTTGTGGCCCTCTTTCTAAGGACCAGTTGGGAGGCTTGCTATGTGGAATTTTTTGTTTTTGCATATCAAGCCTGGTTCCACCTTGTTGAACATCCTGGGCTCTGGAAGACATTGTCCTCCTTGTATCTTACACTATCTAAGAAGCATGGGAAATATTGTTCTATGGGTACCTTGCTTTTACACTGAGAAGCATGGAAAATATTACTCTGTGGGTAACTTGCTTTCCGCTATCTAAGAAGCATGGAAAATACTGCTCTGTGGGTACCTTGCTTGTGAGTGGAATGGCTCCTCCAGGAAGAGTGAACACACAGGGTGGCTGAGACCAGAACTACATCTTATTTTGTGTTTTGGAAGCTGGGTGGAGGGAGCAGAAGTTATCCAGTTTTTTTTTTTCCCGCCTTCAGCAACAATGCTCTTCCTGGACTGTGAGGAGTAATGAAGAAAGAAAAATTAACATTTTTGTGGTTCAGCTGACATTAAAATGGGAAAAAGCACATCATTGCAATTAGAATGTCCTGTTCATTAGTCACTTTTTCTTCTAAAATTAAAATGTCTCTGCAAGCAAGAAAAGAACAAATCTTCAATGATCTCATTATACATTATTTCTAAGTAATACACATAATTCCCAATGGAGATAAATCTGGAATCGATTTTCCATTATTGTTGGCTATTGAATGGTGGCCCTGCGGGTGCCTTGTGAAGAAGAATACATACTTTCCATGGGGTCAGCAGGGGCTGAGCGGGAGAAGTTGTTGCTGTTGTTGGTAACCTTGTGGGCATTTTCCTTCACAAACTACTCTTTCAGAAACTGAAGAGGAAGCATCAATCAGGCTTTTTCATTATAAGACTTTTTCAACTGTGCACAAGGGCGGCTCTTCCAGCAGAAATCCCCTCTCCAGGCCATTAGAGAAGAATGTGCCCAGGACCACTAGCTGATAAGGGGTGTATGATGGTTAAGATTGTGTGTTAACTTGGCTGCACCATGATTCTCAGTGTTTATATATGATCACTCCCATGATGGAATCTGCTATGAGTAGCCAATCAGTTGAAAGGGAGTTTCCTTGGGGGTGTGGGCTGCATCCAAATATAAGCAGATGTTCTGGCTTTTTGCTTGCTCTGGATCCTGTGGCTGCCTCCCGTTCATCTGACCTCCGGTTCTTGGGACTTGAGCTATCAGTTTATCTGCCGATCTTGGGATTCATCGATCTTCACAGCCTGTGAGCAAGAGCCCTGCTATCTGATATGCCAATCTTGGGTTTGCCAGCCACTGTGGCTATGTGAATCAAGAGAAGGCTCTATCCTGATCCACGGACTTGGGACATTCTAGCCTCTACAATCGCGTGAGCCATTTCCTTGATATAAATCTCTCTATATATATTTATACACTTTACTGGTTTTGCTTCTATAGAGAACACAGCCTAAGACAGGGTGCAAGGGAAGGGACATGGGGCTTCCATTGGCACTAGGATGGCTGTTACAGTGACAGTTTGGTCTGCTGCTTATTGCAACATCCTGTGCCTTCTATATCCCAGACCTTGGAGGTTGAGGTTAACCAAAGTTGTGGGTGAACTCTAAACTCTCTGAAGACCCCTCCCCAGTGCCAGGATTATGCCTACTCCTTAAGCTAGTAGGATGACTCAGCATTCCTCTCTGTGGTTAGATGAGAGAAAAATGTCTGGACATGATTCCAGTATCTCGTGCCATGACAAGCTGGGTCAAAATTGGGGCCTCGTGTGAGTGATACCATAGCCATTATCACCCCCCAAAGTCAACAGACCAAGAATATAGATCAGACAGAATTCAGCAGTGACACACCCACCCCTATGCTCAGTGAACATCTGCTGATTTTCAAACACTGTCTCACATTGAATTTACAGTTACCAGCTGTGCAAACACCAAGCTGATAGGAACGGAAGACACCAATGAACTAGACCTCAGAAAATGTATGTTAAATTTGACATTTTGTAATTTATTTCCACATAAATACACGTATATGCATTTGTGCTTCAAACAAAAACAAATCATTTTGGGGCTTGACTCCATAGTAGATCTATAACATGCAAAGTAGTTGAATGGTGAGCAAATCTATATTTCCTCTTAGATATAGTAATAACCTTAAAAATTGCATTTAAATAGCAGTTGTACATATAACACCTAGTTTGAGCCACTGTTTAGTAGCACTTACTCTGTCCAGTATGATAGCATAAGTCCCTGTGGACCTGATTAGGGACCTTTCTCCTAAAAGCCCTTTGATCAGGCTAATGGCCCCCAAAGATCAGGTTCTAATTCCTGAAACCTGTGAATATTATCTTGTATGGCAAAGTCTTTGAAGATGTGATTAAGTTAAGGTTCTTGAGATGGAGAGATTATCCTGGATTATCCAGGAAGCCTAAATGCCATCACAAGTATCCTTGTAAGAGAGGCAGAGGGAGATTTTTCAGACACAGAGAGGAAAAGATGATGTGAAAACAGAGCAGAGAGAGATTTGAAGAGGCTGGTCTTAAAGACTGGAGTGATGTGGCCACAAACCAAAGAATGTTGGCAGCCATCAGAAACTGAAAGAGTAAAGAAACAGATTCCTCCTTAGATCCTCCGGAAGGAGTGCAGAGATGACATCTTAATTTCAGCCCAGTGATACTGATTTCAGATTTCAGGCCTCTAGAATTGTAAAAGAATAAATAAATATGTATTGTTTTAAGCTACCAAGTTTGTGATAATTTGGTATAGCAGCCACAGGAAACTAATACTGTGCTTATAATCTCTCCCTGGGGCCCTGGTGGCACAGTGGTTAAGAGCTTGGCTGTTAACCAAAAGGTTGGCAGTTTGAATGTACCAGCCGCTCCTTGGAAACCCTATGGGGGCAGTTCTGCTGCGTCTTATAGGGTTACTGTGAGTCTAAATTGATTCGACAGCAACGGGTTTGTTTTTTTGTTTTTCTTTGGTACTCCCTCCCTACTGGTAAATATGAGGTGAGGACTAGGGTGCAAGGGGAGACTTAATGCCAACAGCTGAGATGTCTGTAAGTCTCATTATATTCATCACTGACTCTCCCTAGAGACACTTTGTCCCCATGCAAATGAACCGCTTCTGACTGGTTCTCTACTCATCCCCAGAGGAATGTCTAAGTGTGTAGGAAGTAAACATCTCAGGCCTTCATTCTGGATCCTATTACACAAATTACATTTTCATACCATATTCAGGACACAGATATAAATATAAGAGAATGTAACCCATTCCAAAAAAATCCACTCAGTGTGGTTCTGCCATTTAATTATTCATTTGGTTATTGAACAATTATTTTTTGATGGCCTACTTTGTGCCATGAACCTAGCAAGAACTTATCTCTCAGCTCTTCACTGCTAAGCCAAAGCTCAGATGAATTTCATTTAGTGGGAAGTTTGCACAGGAAGAAGGAGTGTTATTTTTCCTGCTAATTGTCCTTCCTAAAATCTAATGTAACTCATAAATAGTTTCTGAACATAGTGGATGAAGACTGATTTGTTTCTTTTCCACCCACTATAACAGCTAAGCCATTTCTGGACACATAAACCTAGTATGTCACTTGTGATGAAAACATATGCAAGTCTCTTCAGGTTTGTACTTGTTGCTAAATGATTTCAGATGATGCTAATATCTGTATTTCTACTGCTAAAATGTCCATTGCATTTTAGAAGAGGACCTTCAGAGATCCAGAGGTATCATGTTAATTTGTGTTGTGTGATGGCTAACAGTGCCAAGTCAAGGAGCATGTATATGAATAAATTAATTAATTGTATCACAGAGGAATATGGCAAATTCATCAGGCTGGTTCCACTGAGCTTTGTCCATTTAAGGTATAATTCAGATAGATTTGAAATGCTAAAATCAGTTGGGTAACTTCTGCAATGTGTGTTCATCTTCATGTCTCCTTAGATCTGTGTACTTGCTGAAATCTCTGGGTATCTCAGGATCTTGGCTGTTCTTCACAGTGTGTCTTAGCATCTAAAATAGTGGTTAAGAAGCCAGGCTCTGGAGGCAGAATATGTGAGCCATGAAACCTTGGACATGCCCTATCTGAACTTCGGTATCCCCTCATGAAAAATTATAATAGTTCTTATTGCACCCGGTCTTCACAAGAATTCCCTGAGATCATGCATGCAAAGCATTTAACACAATGCCTGACCCAATAAATGCTCACTAAATGTTAGCTATTACCATCCTTTATTATTATTTCATTTTGCCTCAGTTTCCCTCCATTTCCATCAGTTTTCTTGTTTAATTTTTTTTTTTTTTTATTGTTAGTAACACTTGGTTTCCTCTAGCCAAATATTTCTCAGTCCAATCCTGATAGCCAGCTGGTTAATTTCATGGAGGGTTTCTTGGGCTCATCTTCTAGACAAGCCTCAAAGGCATGGATGAAATGTGTTTGGTGGAACTAGACTCATGCAACGGTCTGCTGAAGACCATTTGCTGCTGGATAGATTGGAGGTAGGACCAGGGATAGCAAGTAGCCCATGGGCTCATTTCCCTGCACCACTTCCTCTGTGGCAAAAGTGGGTGGAGTTGATGACAGAGATGCAGTCCTCAGCAGAGAGGGCTGTGCTTCCTTTGGCTATGCAGAGTGGCTGCGGAGGGCTGACTTAACCAAACTTTGAAGTAGTACAACTCTAGGGGACTGCCTCCCTTGCCAGCCTCTTCCAGCCCTTGAAGAATTGGCTTTATGAACTCTGAATCTTTGTCTCTGGAGTTCTGGAGCTAACCAACTCACAAAAAGGGGTAGCCTCAGCATACCCAAGGAGCAATCAACTGAATACCTAAGATGCCATCAACTGCAGCAATTTCCACGCTGACTTTGAAAGCAGCAAATTCACTGTAGCCAGGAGAACATTCTATGGACTAGTGCTCAACCAGAAACATGCATGTGCATACACATGTACACCAAGACTTCAATGTATACAAATATAGATGACACAGGGATAAACATTTATATTTTTATGAGCAACAGATCATTGTGGCAGTGCCTTAAACTTCCTCAAAGAGCTGGAGCAAATATGCCTCTGAATTAGTTGCTTCAGAGATCGCATGGAAGAATTTTGCAAGACCAACAACTTCTTCTTTGCAAATACCTTTTTCAAGAACATAAACACTGAGTATACATGTGGACCTTACCCGATGGAAAACACAGGAATCAAATAAACTACATCTGTGGAAGTAGACAATGGAAAAGCTCAATATCATCAGTCAGAAAAAGGCCAGGAACAGACTGCTGAAAAGACCATCACTTGCTCATAAGCAAGTTCAAGTGGAAGCTGGAGAAAATTAAAACAAGTCCACGAGAGCCAAATTACGATTTTGAGTGTATTCTACCTTAATTTAGAGACCATCTCAAGGACAGATTTGACACATTGAACACTAATGACTGAAGACTGGACAAGTTGTGGGATGACATCAAGAACATCATACATGAAGAAAGCAAAAGGCCATTAAAAAGACAGAAAAGACCAAAATGGATGTCCGGAGAGACTCGGAAACTTGCTCTTAACTAGAGTAGCTAAAACGAATGGAAGAAATGAGGAAGTAAAAGAGCTGAACAGAAGATTTCAAAAGGTGGCACAAGAAGACAAAGTATTATAATGAAATGTGCAAAGACCTGCAGATAGAAAACCAAGCTAAAGTTTCTCAAGCTGAAAGAACTGAAGAAAAAATTCAAGCCTCAAGTTGCAATTTTGAAGGATTCTATGGGCAAAATATTGAATGACGCAGGAAGCACAAAAAGTAGTTGGAAGGAATACACAGAGTCACTGTATCAAAAAGAATTGGTCGACGTTCAACCATTTCAGGAGGTAGCGTATGATCAAGAACTGACGGTACTGAAGGAAGAAGTCCAAACTGCACTGAAGGCATTGGCGAAAAACAAGGCTCCAGGGACTGACAGAATACCAACTGAGATGTTTCAACAAACAGATGCAGTGCTGGAGACGCTCACTGGTCTATGCCAGAAATTTGGAAGACAGCTTCCTGGCCAAACAACTGGTTGAGATCTATATTTGTGCCCATTCCAAAGAAAGGTGCTCCAACAGAATGCAGAAAGTATCGAACAATATCATTAATATCACACACAAGTAAAATTTTGCTGGAGATCATTCAAAAGAGGTTTTAGCAGTACATCAACAGGGAATTGCCAGAAATTCAAGCTAGTTTCAGAAGAGAATGTGGAACCAGGGATATCACTGCTGATGTCAGACGATCGTGGCTGAAAGCAGAGAATACCAGAAATGTGTTTACCTGTGTTTTATTGGCAAAGCAAAGGCGTTCAACTGATGGGTCATAACAAGTTATGGATAACATTTCGAAGAATAGGAATTCCAGAATATTTAATTGTGCTCATGTGGAACCTATACATAGACCACGAGGCAATTGTTTGAACAGAACAAAGTAACGTTGTGTGGTTTAAAGTCAGGAAAGGTGTGCATCAGGGTTCTATCTTTTCACCATACTTATGCAATCTGTATGCTGAGCTAATAGTCTGAGAAGCTAGTCTATATGAAGAAGAATGTGGCTTCAGGATTGTAGAAAGACTCATTAACAACCTGAGATATGCAAATGACACAGCCTTGCTTGCTGAAAGTCAAGAGGACTTGAAGCACTTACTGATGAAGATCAGAGCCTATAGCCTTCAGTATGGATTACACCTCAACATAAAGAAAACAAAAATTCTCACAACTGAACCAAAAACAGCATCATGATAAACGGAGAAAAGGTTGAAGTTATCAAGGATTTCATTTTACTTAGATCTACAATCAATGCTCATGGAAGCAACAGTCAGGAAATCAAACAACGCATTGCATTGGGCAAATCTGCTGCAAAAGACCTCTTTAAAGTGGTAAAAAGCCCAGATGTCACTTTAAGGACTAAGGTGCCCTTGACCTAAGCCGTGGTGTTTTCAGTAACCTCGTATGTATGTGAAAGCTGGACAATGAATAAGGAAGAATGAAGAAGAATTGATGCCTCTGAATTATGGTACTGGCGAAGAATACTGAATATACCATGGAATGCCAGAAGAAGGAACAAGTCTGTCTTGGAAGAAATACAGCCAGAGTTCTCCTTGGAAGCGAGGATGGTGAGACTTTATCTCACATACTTTGGACATGTTATCAGGAGGGACCAGTTCCTGGAGAAGGATACTGTGCTTGGTAAAGTACAGGGTCAGTGAAAAGGAGGAAGACCCTCGATTGATACAGTGCCTGCAACAGTAAGCTCAAAAATAACAACTGTGAGGATGGGATGGCGCAGGACTGGACAATGTTTCGTTCGTTGTACATAGGGTCACTACAAGCTGGAACCGACTTGATGGCACCTAACAACAACAAAGTAGTTGCTCTATGTCAGTTTAGAGGGTGTCTAGAGGACTTCAGTGTGATGGATTGATACAGTGGCTGCAATGATGGGCTCAAGCATAGCAAATATTGTGAGGATGGCTCAGGACTGGGCAGTGTTTCATTCTGCTGTACATAGGGTCGCTATGAGTCGGAACCCACTCAATGACACATAACAACAACAACAATATTGACTGAGGAGTTCTTGGATAGTTAAAATAATTACTGTGCTTACTAGCTAACTGAAAGTTTGGAAGTTCAAATCCACCCAGAGTGCCTCGAAAGAAAAGCCTGGCAATCTACTTCTGAAAAATCAGTCATTGAAAACCCTACAGACTACGGTTCTACTCCGAGACACATGGAGTCACCATGACTCAGAGACAACTTGATGGCAACTGGTTGAGATTGACAGAGGACCATTTCCATACAGTCTGGCTCCTCATGCCCTCTGCTTATCCTTGTTTTTGCTAACAACATGTCTTTTTTGTCTCATCAGTTATGAAGCTCATTTGGAGTAATTTATTACAATACTTACACAATAAAATTCTGTGAAATTAGAATAAACTAGCACAGTTTCAAGGTTAACCCTATGCAAACTTTACTCACTTTTAACTGCTTTCAGGAAATATTTCTTTTTTTAATTTTTTTTTTATTGTTGTAGTTTAAATGAAGTTTATATTTCAAGTTAGTCTCCCATACAAAAATTTATACCTACATTGTTATGTGACCCTAATTGCTCTCCCTATACTGTGACAGAACACTCCTCCTTTCTACCCCTGATTCTCCATGTCCATTCAACCACCTCCTAACCCTCTCTGCCATCCCATCTCACCTCCGGACAGAAGCTGCCCGTTTAGTATCTTGTATATACTTGAGCTAAGAGGCACACTCCTCATAAGTATCTCTTTATGACCCACAGTCTAGTCCAATCCCTGTCTGCAGAGTTGGCCTCAGAAATTGTTTTAGTTCTGGGGTGGTACAGAATCCAGGGGCCATGCTTTCTGGGGTTCCTCCAGTCTCAGTCAGACCATTAAGTCTGGTCCTCTTACTAGAATTTGAATTCTGCCCCCCATCTTTCTCCTGCTCCATCAGGGATTCTCTGTTGTGTTCCCTGCCAGGGCGGTCATTGGTGGTAGGAGGCACCATCTAGTTCTTCTGGTCTCAGGCTGATGAAGTCTCTGGTTTATGTGGCTCTTTCTGTCTCTTGGGCTAATACTTTCCTTGTGTCTTTGGTGTTCTTCATTCTCCTTTACTCCAGGAGGTTGGGACCAATTGATGCATCTTAGATG
>NW_004443965.1:14024059-14025327 GCF_000243295.1 Trichechus manatus latirostris
AGGTGGATGAATTTATGTCTGGATTCTCAATTCTGTTCTATTGGTCTATGTATCTGTTGTTGTACCAGTACCAGACTGTTTTGACTACTGTGGCAGTATAATAGTTTCTAAAATCAGGTAGTGTGAGGCCTCCCACTTTGTTCTTCTTCTTGAGTAATGCTTTAATTATTCAGGGCCTCTCCCCTTTCCATATGAAGTTGGTGATTTGTTTCTCCATCTTGTTAAAAAATGTCGGTGGAATTTGGATAGGGATTGCATTGTATCTGTAAATCACTTTGGGTAGAATTGACATTTTCACAACGTGGAGTCTACCTATCCATGAGCAAGGTATGTTCTTCCACTTATGCAGGTCTTTTTTGGTTTCTTACAGTAGTGTCTTGTAGTTTTCATTGTATAGGTATTTTACATCTCTGGTTAGATTTATTCCTGAGTATTTTATCTTCTTGGGGGCTGTTGCAAAAGGCATTGATTTGGTGATTTCCTTTTTGAGGTTCTCTTTGTTGGTGTAAAGGAATCCAACTGATTTTTGTATGTTTATCTGTTTCCTGAAACTTTGCTGAAATCTTCTATTAGCTCCAGTAGTTTTCTTGGGGATTCTTTGGGGTTTTCTGTGTATAAAATCATATCATCTGCAAATAGGGATGCTTTGACTTCTTCCCTACCAATCTGGATGCCCTTTATTTCTTTTTGTAGCCTAATTGCTCTGGCTAGGACCTGCACTACAATGTTGAATAAGAGTGGTGATAAAGGGCATCCTTTCCGTTCTCAAGGGGAATGCTTTCAAAGTCTCTTCGTTTAGGATGATGTTGTCTGTTGGCTTTGTATAAATGCCCTTAATTATATTGACGAATTTCCCTTCTATTTCCATTTTTTGGAGAGTTTTTATCATGAATGGGTGTTGGACTTTGTCAAATGACTTTTCTGCACCGATTGATAAGATCATGTGGTTCTTGTCTTTCGTTTTATTTATGTGATGGATTACATTGATTGTTTTTCTAACGTTGAACCATCCCTGCATACCTGGTATAAATCCCACTTGATCATGATGAATTATTTTTTTGATTTGTTGCTGAATTCTATTGGCTAGAACTTTGTTGAGGATTTTTACATCAATGTTCATAAGGATATCGGTCTGTAGTTTTCTGTTTTTGTGGTGTCTTTACCTGGTTTGGGTATCAGGGTTATGCTGGCTTCATAGAATGTGTTTGGGAGTATTCCATCCTTTTCTATGCTCTGAAATACCTTTAGTAGTAGTGGTGTTAACTCTT
>NW_004443965.1:14027003-14060169 GCF_000243295.1 Trichechus manatus latirostris
TTTTAATGTTGTCATCTTTTACATATTGATATCTGTTTCCCTATTTTCAGTGTTTTAGCTTTGATTTACTTTTGTGACTTCCCTATCTGGGTTGATATCTGGTTGCTCTGTCCTGTGTTCTAGTCTTGGGTTATTATCTGATGTTATTAATTTTCTAACAAGAGGACTCCCTTGAGCATTTCTTGTAATTTTGGTTTGGCTTTTGCAAATTCCCTAAACTTCTGTTTATCTGGAAATTCCCTAATTTCACCATCATATTTGAGAGACAATTTTGATGGATATAAAATTCTTGACTGGCAGGTTTTTTTCCTTCATGGCTTTATGTATGTCATACCATTGCCTTCTTGCCTGCATGGTTTCTGCTGAGTAGTCTGAGCTTATTTGTATTGACTCTCCTTTGTAGAAGACTTTTCATTTATCCCTAGCCCCTCTTAAAATTCTCCCTTTATCTTTGGTTTTGGCAAGTTTGAGTATAATCTGTCTTGTTGACTTTCTTTTGGGATCTGCCTTATGTGGGATTTGGTGAGCATCTTAGACAGATACCTTGTCACTTTTCGTGATATCAGGGAAGTTTTTACCAACAAATCTTCAGCAATTCTCTCCTTATTTTCTGTTATTCCCCCCTGTTGTGGTACTCCAATCACTCGTAGGTTTTTCCTCTTGATAGAGTCCCACACAATTCTTAGGTTTTCTTCATTTTTTTAATCCTTTTACCCGATTTTTCCTCAAATAAGTTGTTGTCAAGTGCTTTATCTTCGATCTTGCTAATTCTGACTTCCATTGCCTCAATTCTGGTCCTGTAACTTTCTATTGAGTTGTCTAATTCTGAAATTTTATTGTTAACCTTCTGGATTTCTGATTGCTGTCTCTCTGTGGATTCTTGTAGCTTGTTAAATTTGTCATGGTGCTCTTCTCTAATCTTTTTAATTTCCTCTATTGTGTGTTCTGCATTTTGCTTAATTTCCTTCCTAATTTCTTGAAGAGTTTTGTATATTAACCTTTTGTATTCTTCCTCCAGAAATTCCAAGAAATTTTCCTCCTCTGGAAAATTTCTAGATTCTTTATTTTGGGAGCTTGCTGAAGCCATTATGCTTTACCTCTTTATGTGACTTGATATTAACCGTTGTCTGTGAGTCATCAATAAGTTATTATTTTTTTATGTTTGTTACTGTGTCCTAGCTTCTTGTTTTGTTTCGATATGGTCAGATAGGCTACTCATATGAGCTAGTTTGATTATTGGCACCTTTGAAGCTCTCATGTCCTGTCACCAGGTGGTTAGATCTGTTACTGGGTATGTGAGCTCAGAAGTCCACCCACTCCTCCTGTATGGATTCAGCTCAGGTGCCCAGGTAGACAGCCACCAATTGTGTGGTGTAGGCTCTTGCTTACAGTCCTAGACAGGTATGGGTGATTGGAGTGGCACAGGCATCTGGCTGCAGCAGGGGGACACACTCTGAGCAAGACAGTGGTCTGACAACCACCCCCAAGTGTCCAGGAGGAAGGCGTGTTCCCTAGAGTGCGTAGGTGGGTGGGGTTGTAGACGAACTATGAGCACCTAATGCTGTTGGCTGTAAGGACTGGGGGGCACCTCTTATTCAAGGGTCCCTGTTTCAGGTGGCTAGGTGGCATGGGTGGAGCCACCAGTCCTCAGGCCCCTGATGTGGGTAGGTTAAGACCCTGCTTAATGAGCAGAACAGTGTCAAATGTCAAGAACCTGCCACTTCACAGCTGAAACAGTTGAAGCTAGAATTCTGGTATATACCCTGTTGTACTGTGGTAATGAGGGTCTTCACTGCTGAGATGGGCCCACACAAGTCTACGTAGGGGGAAAGGCCCTCAAAGTCAGTGGATCCCTTATGCCTGAGCCTAGGCAAAGGAGCTGTGCCTACCCTCAGTTCCTGGCTTACGGGAGCTGACAGTTTATTTTTTCCTGTTTGTTAATTTGTTCACTCTCCAAGGCAGGGAGAATGGGTCCGGGCATGTGACAGATTCTACTTCCAGCCCTGGGCACTTGGCAATTGCTGAAGTTGGCCTGGGACCCAGTGCAGAGCAGGGAGCAGGGAGGTAAATGGGAGAGAGGTATTTTCCCTGAGCAGTGTGTTTTTGATCCGCACAGTAGGCCGTACACAAATACTTATCTTTCACCAATCCAGGGCTGCTTCTCACTGGCTCTGGGTGGCTGTGTAGACTCTTTGGTGCTGAATCTCTTCTGGTAAGGAAAACATGCCTTCCGAGCACAGCTGCTTGCCTGCCTCACCACTCACCCCCAAGCTTATCAGGCCTGAAAGGCTCAGGCTCTCACCAGGTCAGGTCTAGCAACTCTTCGCTGCTTCTGAACCATCTCTCCCTTCCCTAGCCGCTCAGTCCATTTCCCCAACTCTGCCTTTGATGTTCAGGGCTCCCAGATTGCCATATATAATCGATTCACTTGTTTTTTCGGGTCTTTGTTGTAAGAGGGTCCACTAGAAGCATCTGACTACTCTGCCATCTTGGCCCCAACTCCTCCGGAAATATTTCTTGATTAGAAGGAAGAAATAGGATGAACTTATATATCATGTACTGTTGGAACTGGAGAATTTCAGGATCTTGGGTAGGCTTTTGGAGTGTGTCCTGAATGTGAATGTCACTATCATCATGTAGATCTCAAAAGATGAAAGACTTTCCTCCTGCTTAATGGTGTGTCTAGAGTGTTGGAGGGGGAGATGTGATGGCCAAGGGATTGCATAGGTAGTCAAAGTTAGGAGGTGGGTTATGCTAGGCTATTGTGTGAATGTGTGTGCTTGTGAGTGATTGTGTGTATGAGTGACTTGTGTGCATATAATTGATTATGTGTGACACTCTTTGTGTGTGTGTGTGTGAAATTCCTGGGAGAAGAAAATAATGGAAACCCTGAGATCTTAAGAGGGTGGCAAGAAAGGAGTATCGAAGGCACAGACCATCTAAACATAATTTAGAAAATGACTTTCTGGTGAAAGAGAACACAGAAGACTGTACAAAATTAGAAACCTCAAAAATCTGTGCCAAATCTATATCCAGTTGCCGTATGCTTTTCTTCCTCCATTATTTAGGATGAATGGCTACAGGCCATATCCGATTGTAGTTTTTGCCTCTGATTTTCTTTTTTTTTAATGAGAAACAAACACTAGTGTTTTTATTTTGTCATATGGAGAAAACCGTATCTCTTCCTCCCCCTTTTTTCATTCTACTCTAATATAAGAACTGTCAAACAGATCAAGATCAGTCTTGCCAAGAAAGTTTTACTATGAAGATAAAAATGCACAGAGGAAAGTTTCAGTCTGAAAATACAAGGTGGTTAGACACCTACAAAATTGGAAATCAAATTTTTAACGCATTCGAATTTTGTATAATTATTTCATTTGCCCTTAGCAATGAATCTCAAGATAAAGAGCAACCAAAAACCTATCTGGGGGAGTGTAGTACCAGTGAATGAGCTACTATCTTTACCTATTCCACTTATTCTCAAAGTCCTTTGATGTCACATTCAAAGAGTTTGACTACAATGAAATAGTGCAAAAAAACAAGACAGAATGAAAAGGGAAAGTATCTTTGAAGCGATTTTTCCTGGAAAAAAATTAATGAAAGAAATTCTTAAGAACATGGTAACCCAAAGGCAAATAAGTACACTATAAGTCTTGCTGTACAATAAATTTGAATCAGAATATGGCACTTTGCACATGAAAGACACTAAATGAGAACTTCTTGTTAATGATGATGATGATGATGGAATTAGTGATTTGACATCTGAAATAACTTAAACCAAAAAGAATATTTGTGCGACAGATTTGATTTTACAAAGACGTCCACAACAAGATGACCACAACTATATATAGCTATCAAAACACAATCTCTTCCCAAAGGGTGCTCTTAAAACGTGACCTTGACATACCTCTGTTAAGAGGTTCGTATGTTTCCACCCTCTCAAACTTGGCAGACCTTTGTAACAACCTTGACCAATAAAATGACAGAGAAGTGACATTGGATAACCTCCGAGCCTAAGTCATAAAAGGCAATATGGCTTTCACCTGGTTCTCTCTCTTGTTGCATATCTTCCTTCCTCCACCTTCTTCCTTCCTCCCTCCCACTATTTCTCTCTAATTTTCAGCATGCTTGTCCTTAGAACCCAGCCCATCACCATTTCAGACGTATTCTCCAAGGGATGACACCAGGTCACCCATCAGGTAGTTGGGGGATTCTGCTTCCTGTAGAATTATCTTGCTAGGATGGTGTGAAGGGTTTCTGTCCTGGGTGCTCCTTCTTGACCCTAGGTCCCATTATTGCTGGCCTCAGCTTCTGGGATCTCACAGGCTTTTTAAACTAAGGCGTCTGACTTGTGGCTAAGATTCCATAGTCCACTATCCAAATCCTTTTTGTGAGGTTACATAGATTACTTATTTCAGATTTTGACTTACCATGTTGTATATATTAGTGCTTCTCAGTGTTTAGTGTGCATACAGAACACTTGGGGATCTTGTTCAAATGTAAGTTCTGATTCTGTAGTTTTGAGATGGGTTCTGAGGTTCTGCATTTCTAACAAGCTTCTAGGTGATGCTGATTCTGTTGGTATGTGGACCACACTTTGAGAAGTAAGGGTGTAGAGGATTGTATGAACAAAGCAAAATTTTGTATGAGTCATCCTCAATGAAGAAAACAAGAAATAATACTTACCATTATAGAGCATCTACAATACGATAAGAACTGTCCTAGGTATTTCATACACATCAACTCTAGTCTTCATAACACCCTGAAAAGTAAACATTATTATCCCTACTTTAATTGTGAAGAAATGATGGTTCTGAGAGCTTAGGTAAGTGACAGAGACAGGACCCAAACCCAGATCTGCCTCACTATAAAACTATACCCTTGTCTCTCTGTCACACATCTTTTATGAGCTCTGTGTCTGTGCTTGCTTCTCCCAATTATCATTTCACTTTGGATGAAGAGATGCTTCTATAGCAGTGCTGTCTAATAGAACTTTCTGCAGTGACGGAAGTCTATCTGTCATTCGCTATCTGTCCTACCCAATATGGTAACCCCATATGGCTATTGAGCAATTGAAATGCAGCTAGTGTGACTGAAGAACTGAATTTTAAATTTTATTTAATTTTATTAATTTAAGTAGCCACATGTGGCTAGTGGCTACTGTATAGTATAGTAGAGTTCTATAGGGAGGTTCCTAAAGATCACTGGGGCATTGAGTTTGGAAGGTAACTCGGATTTGCACTGTAGGTATGTGTGTAATGTTCAACCCCTGTACTTGGAATATTTTAAATATTTAATACAATGTTCAAAATTTTCATCCATAATCTTTACTTCCTTTTCCTGTATCACACTGCGTCAAACAACTTCTGTCTTTTTGGTTCACATCAATTAAAAAGAAGTCCTGAACTTGGATTAAGATGCTGGAGACTACAAAGGAAACACATGCCAATTCAGGAAGGAGGAGGATGTGACATGGGGAGTCCCTAACAGACAAGAATAGCAAGCGGAAACCACCTTCTATTCTTTTGGGATTTGGGAAAAAGAAAGAGCCATTCAGATGCTTTCCCCTACTCTTGGGTCCTATAACAATTAGAATGCTTTCAGGCTACAAGTAAAAGAAACCCTGACCCAGATTGATTTAAATGATAAAGAAGTGTGTCATTTACATAATTGGAAGTCCAGAGGTGGAGTGGACTTCAGAGTTATTTGATTCAGTTGCTCAGCAATGTCTTAAAAGACCCATATTCTACCATCCATCTCTCCTCGCTCCCACACTTAATGGTTTCATCCTCAGGCTAGAAGCAAGATAGTTATGGCAGTTCTGGGCAGTATATCCAGACACGGTGATATCCAAAGGAAGGAGAGAAAGTATCTCCTGCAGCTCTCTCAGAAGAAAGGAAACTTTCTCCAGAAGCACTGGGAAGATTTCCCCTCATGTTTCTCTGACTGGAATTAGATCACATGGCCACGCCTAATAACAAGGACAATAAGATTTACCTTATACTAATCAGGCCCCCTCCTAGGGCTGGGAGTGAAGCCAGCTTCTTCTGTGTACATAAGCTGTGTAAGGAAGGGCAGATACCTCAATATGATTGGATCTCTATTAGAAAGAAAGAGGGGTAGGTGACCCTAGTGTCTCCTACAGGGACAAAACTTGAAGGAAGATTGGGGACGGGGAAAATGTCAAAGCATCATATTTGGTCAAAGCAAACCCAAGAGAATCAGGGTTGGTGTTCTGCTTCTTTGAGTGTGACCACTGTAGCTGCAAATCTGTAGGGGAAGCCCCACACTTGACTCAGTGCCACGTCCTGGACATTTTAGGGCTCATAGCATTGGTGGATCCAGGCCAATGGACCTGTTGCAGTGCTCCTATTTTCCTGTGGTCTGGCCAGGCCACACAGGGACCCCGAGGTGCCTACAGGCCTTTGTGAGAGCCCGAAGAGGAGCCAAAGAGATGTTGAGAGACCCAGTAGATCAGCAGAGTCCAGAGGAGTAACAATAACAAGTGTAAAGTGCCTAGCGCAGGATTCTTATTGTTGTTCGTTGCCATTGAGTTGACTCCAACTCATGGTGGCCCCATGTACAACAGAATGCATCATTGCCCAGTCCTGCACCATTGTCTCGATTGTTGGAATGTTTAAGTCCAGTTTTACGGTGTTCTGTTTTGATTCATAAGGCTTTTATTGGCTAATTTTCTCACATTGATTGTCAGGCCTTTCTTCCTAGTCTTTTTTAGTCTGCAGCTCTGCTGAAACCTGTCCATCATGGGTGAACCTGCTGGTATGTGAAATACTGGTGGCATAGCTTCCAGCATCATAGCAGCACACAAGCCACCACAGTATGACAAACTGACAGACAGGTGGTGGACAGGATTCATAGTATCTCCTTTTGGCACATAAGACTCTTCCACTCTCTAGGAATATTCTCATCTAATTTGTGTCTCACACTACCATCCTGGGGCTGACCTTTGCCCACTCCTATGATGACTCCATTGTGTCAGGGACTGCTTTTGCTTACACTCTTGTTCTTGATTCTTGCCCCGTGGGGCGAGCACCCTTCTGGCTCAGCACTTGCCTTCAGGGATTCACCCCCAGTTCTCTGTGCTGAATCAAAGGCCTAAGAATAACTTGACACTGATATCTTTCTCTCTACCTCTGTATAAACTTAAGAAAGTGGTTCAGCCTTAACCCCAGCTGTGTGCATTCAGTCGGGAACCACTTGCTACCCAGGCAATGAAATCTCTCCTGTCCTGAATGCTGGAAATCCCCAGGGCTGAACCTTGGTGCACTCTTTCCTGAATTGCTGCATGGCTTCCTCAGGCTTCCTGCCTGCCTCTCTGTACTTGGCCCTCAAAGGCCCTGTGTCTGCAGTCACCTTCTTCTGTCATTATTCATGTCCCATCCCATGAATTCAAAGTAAGTTTTATGCTGTCACCTTCACTTTCTGTGTCACTCTACCCCATTCATCTCTGCCTAATGTATTCCTCCACTTGACAGATCCCACTGGCCAAGAATTCTGCCACACCACTCCTTTGAGGGTCCTTCCCCTTTCCTTAGTTCCATATCTCTTGTAACGCAATGGACAAGTGGGTTTAGAAATATCTTAACTGAGCCTTGATGAATGATCCAGCTCAGTGTTCCCAAATGCCAGTCTGCTCACTGGAGTCTTGATGCTGTTTCAGAACTACCTGAAAGTTTTTGAAAAATACAGATTTAAGACTAATGAATAAAAGCTTTGGGGTAAGGGGATGGGAGGAGGGAGTCTGCATACTACAATATGCTATACACTATACACTACATACACTTCCCAGGGGATTCTGTTGATCTAGGTGTGGGAAGTGTCTGATTCCCTGTGGCTATCTGGATTTTCATGTTGAAATCACTCTTGTAAGGATGCTCAAAACTCTTTCAGAATTTGGGCCAACATAGTGTCCTGGGGTGAATGGAGGGAAGGAGAGTAATCTCACCTGTGAGCCAGACACAAGTCTAGGCACTATGAACAACCATTTAGTGAGGTCAGTATTAAGGCACTGCAGGCAGTTTTTCGGTTTTGGCTGCTAACCGAAAGGTCAGCAGTTCGAATGCACCAGTCACTCCTTGAAAACCCTATGGAGCCATTCTATTTGTTCTATAGGGTTGCTATGAGCTGGAATCGACTCGAAGGCAATGGATTTTTTTTTTTTTTTTGGTTTAGGTGTTTAGGAATTTGGGTTAATGAGAACCCTGAGGATTTTGTCATGGGTTGAACAACTGAGATAGAATTAACTCGATTATCATCACTGTCAACAGACATCTGTTAAGTGTCTGCCATGTGTAGGACACTGGGGCTTGGTAGTAGAAACTCAGAAGAAATTAGACATTTTTACCTGGAGAAGCTTACAAGGTAGCTGGGGGAAGAGCACACAGGCTTCAAAAGACATACTGATTATTCTGGGTTGAATAGTGTCCCCCCCACCTCAAATTCATGTCTACCTAGAACTTGTGAATGTGGCCTTATTTTAAATAGGGTCTTTGCAGATATAATCAATTTAAGATGAGGTCGTGCTGAATTAGGGTAGGCCCTAAATCCAGTGACCAGTGTCCTTATAAGAAGAGACAAATATGGACACAGAGACACCAACATAGGGAAGATCATGTGAAGATATAGGTAGAGATTGGAGTGGTCCATCTACCAGAAGTGAGGAGAGTGTCATGGAACAGTTTCTCCCTCAGAACCTCCAAAAGTAACCAGCTCTGCTGACACCTTGATTTTGGACATCAAGCCTCCAGAACTGTGAGGGAATACATTTCTGCTGTTTTAAGTCACCCAGTTTGTCACAGCAGCCGTAGGAGACCAACGCACTGACACTGTTGTTTTCTGAAAAAATTGGAATCTACTTGTTTCAGATTTATTTTTCTCTTAACTTATTCACTCAAGAGTTATTAAGAGGCTATGCTAAGGCAAGGGTAGTATAGAACGGGAAGGATACAGGTAAGAAGAGATGGTCCCAGTGTAGGGGGTAGAAATACAACGTCCACATAATATGGTGGATTTGAACTGCTGACCTTTTGGTTAGCAGCCAAACTCTTAACCACTGTACCACCAGGGCTTCATATTTGTGTTAAGTGTCTCTATTTTTATTCCCAGCATAATGGAGCTTGAGCTATTTGGGCGACAAACAGATGAGGGAACTGAAGGTTGTTACTCAAGGTCATAGAGCCAGTAAACAGCAGAGCCAGGATTCAAACCCATATTCTACAAACTACAAATATATTCCACTTGCAGATGTGACGTTTGATTAGAGGCTTCATAAGTGGAAAGGGGACTAAAGATAGGCTATTCCAGAGATGGTTGAAACCAAGTTTACAAAGACAGAAAGGATGAAAGAGCAGGGTATTTGAGAGGCTAAGCCACATCATTTGTGATTCAATGAGACTCTGTGGAGGAAGTTATACCAAGTGAGCCTGGCAAGCCAGGGTAGGGGTGGATTGTGCAGAGCTGTGTGTGCCCCGCTAAGGCAGAGCTTCTAGACCTTTCTTAATGTCCCACCCTCCACCTTTTGATAAACACAAACATCTAATTTCCTCCTTTACAGTTAGCTATTTGAAATATCAAATATAGTAAATATTTTGACCAAAACAAATCACAGCAGCAGATATTTTTAGAATGTGAATGTTCAAATTAATGTGTTCTTGAGTCAGTCTAGTATTTTCTATCTCAGCTGCCTGGAGGTAGAGCTGTAGAGTCAGGGAAATTGTGAAGGAGGGCATCACAACTCTACAGAAGCAGTGTGGATGGAGAAGGAACAGATTCAAGAGTGATTCGGAGAAATAGTAGATAAGAGCTCTCATAGGCAAGAACTATTGGAGAACCAAATGGCTACTTTGGTTATTGAGAAGTTTTGCTTTGAAACAGGAAACAGATTTTTCCAGCCCTTACGTAGACCTAGAGTTTAAATCTAAGCACAGGAATAATAAAAGGAAATGAACTTTAGTCCTGATAAATATTCTGCCATTCACAACATCAATTTAAGTAGGTGTTTTTGGTGTTCATATGAGAGAATATATGACTTTGATGATTTTTTCCTGCAAAGCATCTGGATCCTTTACCAGATGCAAATTGATTATGATAAAAACTGCTAATGATAGTTGAGCTGTCACTGTATGCCAGGCACTGTATTAAGTGCTTTACATGTATTAGCTCATTTGATCCTTACAACAACTCCATGAGTTAGGTGCTATTTAATCCTCATTTTCCAGGTAAGGGAACTGATACTTAGAAAGGAGAAGTAACTTACCTAAGGTCACACAGCTGGCAAGTGATAGAGTTAGAATTAGAGCTCAGGTCTGTCTAGCATCAGAGTCAGTCTGTGTGTGAAGAACTACTCAAATGAGAGTCTGGGGCTTACGCAGTGAGCTGGGGTGCGACTGTGTCCCGATCTATACCACGGGCAGAAGACCTAGGCAGGGCCAAAGAGCAAACACCTCCTGAGGTCAGAGTGCACTATTCCTGCAGGGAGATCCTTAGTCTGTGCTAAAGGCAGACCCTGTAGTCCCTTGGTGTGGAACAGAGAAGGTAAAACTTGGTCTTCACTTTCAAAATCTTCCCCCAATGCGGCCCAACTCAGGTCCAAATGGTATATGAAAAAGTGCTTGCTGAGGGAGAATGAAGAGAGCATGATACAAGGAAAAGATTAGTCCAAAGGACTAATGGACCACAGCTACCAAGGCCTTTACCAGACTGAGTCCAGTACAGCTAGATGGTGCCCAGCTACCACCACTGACTGCTCTGACCGGGATCACAACAGAGGGTTCTGTACAGAGCTGGAGAAGGATGTAGAACAAAATTCTAACTCACACACAAAAAAACTAGATTTACTGGTTTGACAGAGACTGGAGAAACCCCAGGTTATGGCCCCTGGACACCCTTTTAGCTCAGTAGTGAAGTCACTCCTGAGGTTCACCATTCAGCCAGGGATTGGACAGCCCCATAAAACAAAATGGGATTAATGAGGCGGAGCAGTCCAGCAACAAGGACTAGCAGGCAGAAGGGGACAGGAAAGCTGGTGATAGGGAACCCAAGGTTCAGTAAGGACAGTGTTGACATGTAGTGGGGTTGTTAACCATTGTCATAGGGCAATATGTGTACTAATTATTTAATGAAAAACTATTTTGTTCTGTAAACCTTCATCTAAAGTGAGAATAGCAGCACAACTGGAAGAACAGGACCTATGTCACTGAATTGTACATGCAGAAAATTTTTGAAATGGTGTATCTTTGGCTATGTATATTTTCACAAAAAAAAAAAGTCCTCCAAGGTCAAGAAGGGAGAGTGTTGACATGTTATCGGGTTGTTAACCAATGTCATAAAACAATATGTGTACTGACTGTTTAATGAGAAACTATTTGTTCTGTAAACCTTCACCTAAAGTACAATAAAAAAAATTTTATTTTAAAAGATGGAAAAACAACTATCCCAACTGGAAAAAAAAAAAAAAATGAGGATCAATCCCAATGTGAAACAATTGTTGAAAGTTGTATCTGGGTATTCTCAAATCATCTGAAGTAAATAAAGTCTCCCAAGAAAGTAAAAAAAAAAACTACTTGCTGGACACAAAGCTGATTCCTGAATTTTGTAACTGGTTCCCAAGCTTGACCGTAGAGACGTGGCAACTGGAGAAGGTCAGGACAGTGCCAGGAACAGTCTCAAAGAAAAGCTGAGAGACTGATCCAACACCTTTGACTCAATGTCCCTAGCCATTAAATGGCCTCGGTTCCTCCTAACCTTAACCAGAAAAACCAAACCCACTGCCATCGAGTTGATCTGACTCATAGAGACACTATAGGACAGAATAGAACTACCCCATAGGGTTTCCAAGGCTGTAAATCTTTAGTGAAGCAGACTGCCACATCTTTTCCCCCAAGTGGCTGGTGGGTTTGAACCGCTGACATTTTGGTTAGCAGTGAAGTAAGTCAGTCACAAAAAGACAAATATTGTATGATCCCTCTTAGATGAAATATCTAAAAAAAAAAAAAAAAAAACCCACTGTCGTTGAGATAATTCCAACTCATAGTCACCTCACGTGACAGAGTAGAACTGTTCCATAAAGTTTTCTTGGCTGTAATCTTTACGGAAGCAGATTTGGCAAATGTATAGAGAGACTAAAGTTTATTAGTGGTTACCAGAGACGGGAGGGAGGAGGTAAGGGGGAATTATTGTCTAGGAAGCATTGAGTATCTGTAAACGGTGATGAAGGAGCCCTGGTGACACAATGGTTAAAGTGCCTGGCTGCTAACCAAAAGTTCAGCAGTTCGAACCCAGCAGCCACTCCACAGGAGAAAGATGTGGCAATCTGCTTCTAAAAGATTTACAGCCTTAGGAACCATATGGGAGCAGTTCTACTCCGTCTCTATAGGCTCACTATGAGTTGGAATCCACTCGACAGCAGTGGGTGGGTTAAATGGTGATGGGAAATTTGACAATGGAAACAGGTGATGGTTGTACAGCATGATATATATAATTGTCACTGAGTTGTACATGTAAAAATGTTAAATTGGCAAATGTGTTATATATATTTTTACCATAATTTTTTTAAAAAGTGTTTATTTAAACCTAACTCTGAAAAAGTGCATATGCTTTTGCCTTTAGAATTCAGTCATCATAAAATCCTTAATCATCTTTTAAACATTTAACTTTCAAAGTTTAGCAGCTTAGGCTGCAACTATAAAACAATTTACTAAAGGCATTTAAACACAACTTGAATTCCTTTCTCACAACTGCTATGGGTTTCAGGATTGCTAGCTACAGGAACAATTTACCTTTTCATTTATGACAGCCTTTTTTATTTGTCATGAATTCTAGAGAAAAAAATCATGCATGCTTGTCTACTGTAAGTTGTTTTAAACTTTATAAATGTACATCTAAGAGGCATTTGCAGATTATTTCTAAAAAGGCTACAACCTAAATTATTAAGGTTTAAAAGTGCACAAAGATCTTACAAAGGCCCTTTGCTACTGTCAAGCTCTAATCTCCATGTATTTGGCACCTAAGTCTAGGTCGGATGAGTCCCAGCTGTCATCCAGTGATGACCAACCTCAGCCTTGTGACACGTGGCCCTAGAAACTAAAAAGAAAAAAAGCATCTCTGAAACAGTTGAAATTTGTTGCCACTTTACTTGCAGAAGCTGAATAGTGTAATGGTGGAACGATGAATCCCCATTTCTTTGGAAGAAGAAACTAAGACTGGAACAATCTATAAATATGGGAGGGGAGTAGGTAGTGAGGCTCCCAGGGTTAACCGCAATGCCAATGCTTAAGTTTTCCCAAGTTGGAAAAAAAGGACAAAGTTTTGCACCACCCAAAATTAAGTCAGACCAAGCCCATCATGTTTTAAATATGTGGTGATGCTTTCTTTAGAAAGGGCCCCTGAAGAAGACATAAGAAAGAACAGTTCTGCCCGCAGACCTGGTCTAATAGTGGCTTTGACAGCTCCTGTGGGCTTTTATGTGACTATTTACTCTGAATAAATAATGGAACCACATTCTCATGCAATCCTGCTAACTCTGCAGCCTCCTGAGATCCACACGTTACCGCAAAACCAAACCTTGTACCTACATGTACAGGAGATCTGGACCTCCAGCAAGGGACTATGCTTCTCTCACATTGGAATCCTTCTAACACACACCAGGAGTCTTTTCTTGCATTTGTGTTCAGGGTGTTGCGTTGTTTTTCGGTTGGTTGGTTGGTTCTTTGGTTGGTATAATAGTAATGTGTCTTCCACAGTTATATTTGGTGGGAGGAGTGGGAGGAGTGGGAGAAGTGGAAGATTTGGACAGATGCGTAGAAATAAGGTTGACATAGACCTCTGTCATTAACCTGAGTCTAGCTGTACCATGCTGAGTTTCCAAAGAAATCACATGTCAATTATTGGAGGTGGGGAATTAGCAATTGACCATTCTTTTATCACTGGGTGATACTATAGGAATAGTGTTGAAATCGCCAAGAAAAAGGGCCAGTTACTCCTCTTCACAAGCAGGTCTCTCAAATTTCTCACCTTTTTGTAGCCACCAAAGGTGCTCAGATGGTTCACTGTAATGAGGGAGGGTGGTGGAATTAAGTGCATCTCCTCCTTCGCTGACCTCTCAGGACTGCTATTATCTCTCATTGTCATATTTCTCCACTCTCCAGGCCCACATGGAACCTACTGTCATTACTGTATCCTTTGGCAAGTGAACACCAGGTCAATGAGATTAAATTGACAAAAAGGACTAGAAAGAGAAAAAGAAGTGGACTTTGATTTTAGCAGTGGTCAGATTTCAACTTCAAAACAGATGGAAAGATGTATAGACTGTAGTTACCATAGAGAATGCATAAAATTACAACCATTAAATTAGGAGAACATTTTTACCCTGGCACACTTGTAGCTTTGTAAATGATTCTCTTTACTTAGATGCTATGAAAGCCAGGGGCTCTGAAGCTTCTTCATTTGCCCACTGTAATCTGCTGAACTACAAAAATAGGGCTTTGTGCATGGGAGACACTCAATAGATACTTACTGAGTGAACAAATTAGCAATGAGGAGGATTAAAGAGTTAAGAATAGAGTACTATAGAAACAAATATACTAAGTAAGCATTAAGTTTAATTACCATGTCCATCGTAATGGTGACATTCAGGTGAAAAATGCTCTTCTTACTGTTTACATTGAGGTTCAGTTTTAGGAGTGAGTGATGACAGGAAGAGGTAAGGGTCAAAGTATTCAGTGAAGCTGCAGCATCCAAGGACTGATAAGCAAAAATAATTAGTAGTCAGTGGCAGGTTAATTTTTGGAATCTCAAATCAGTCATTTGCAAGGAAAGCAAAAAAAATCAGCTGGAAAGCATTAGGTTCTCTGCTTCATCTCTTTATGACTCAACCACTTGACATCCAAGGGTATTATATTAACATTTTAAAGCTATTGAGTTGGCAAGAGTCTGCCCTCTTGGGATTAATCATGTATTCATTCATTCATTTAATAAGTAATTTTTGCACCTATTATAGCTCACCATACTAGCCCTGTGGAATAGGAAAATATTGTTGCATACAGTCCTTAAATTCAAGTAACTTATAACCTAATTAGGGAGAAAAGATATAAGTGCATGAAAGACTAAGGTAATAATAATGGAAATAATAATATAAAAAAGATGTCAGAAGGCAGTATGTGATCACAAACCTAAAGAAATTCATTTTCCCAGCCCCCCTTTTTTGTGGGAACTGTCACTTCCCCATACTGATACACAGGATTACTGTTGGAGAAGTCATACTCCTGTAACATGAGCCTGCTTACCTGCCTGAGCAAAAGTTGAATGAACCAAGGGTAGCATTTGACCAAGCTGCGCCAATCAAATCCTTCCCTACAAATTTAGAATCGGACCTAAGATTTCAGTTTAGTAGGGTTTTATCCTTTATAAAACATATATAAACCTTGGTGCTGGCCAATTTCCACCATGACAAAGCAAAAAAGTCAGTTTGCAGTGAGGAAAAAGAATGAAGCAAGTGTGAAGAGAGAAGCAAACATAAGAGAAGAACAGAAGCGACTCTATGAATTCCCTAATGGGCTCTAGTTGTAAGTTTCCACAGTTCAGAGGTCCAGTTTTGAGATCCATGACACTTCTGTATGGACTTCTTGCTTCTGCATGAGAAAAAAAAAAAATCCATCTTTAAAAAGTTGACTGGTCGATTCTTTGTTGTTGTTAGGTGTTGTCGAGTCAGTTCTGACTTACAGCAATTCTGTGTACAACAGAACAAAACATTGCCCGGTCCTTTGCCATCCTCACAATTGCTGCTATGTTTGAGCCCATTGTTGCCGTCACTCTGTCAATCCATCTCATTGAGGATCTTCCTCTTTTTCACTGGCTGTGTACTTTACTATCACTACTCGTCTGTCAGCTTGTTGTACTGTGTTAGCTTGCATGTTGCTGTGATGCTGGAAGCTATGCCATCAGTATTTCCCAAATACCAGAAGGGTCACCCATGGTGGACAGGTTTCAGTGGAGATTCTAGACTAAAACAGACTAGGAAGAGGGACCTGGAGGTCCACTTCTGAAAAAATTGGCCAGTGAAAACCTTATGAATAGCTCCAGAGCATTGTCTGATATAGTGCTCAGGTTGGAAGGCCCTGGTTATGGATTGAATTGTGGCCACCCAAAATGTGTGTAAACTTGGCTAGGTTATGATTCCCAGTATTGTGTGGTTATCTACCATTTTGTGATCTGATATGATTATCCTATGTGTTGTAAATACTGGAGCCCTGGTGGTGCAGTTGTTAAGAGCTACAGAATACTAACCTATGTCATATCAATAAGGCAGGATTACAGGTAGTTATGTTAATAAGGCAGGACTCAATCTACAGGATGAAGTTGTATCTTGAGTCAATCTCTTTTGTGATACAAAAGAGAGAATCATGCAGAGAGAAATGGGACTTCATGCCACCAAGAGAGAAGCACTGGTAGCAGAGCACATCTTTTGGACCTGGGGTCCCTGAGCGGAGAAGCTTGTAGACCAGGAGAAGATTGATGAAAAGGATCTTCCCCAAGAACTGACAGAGAGAGAAAGCCTTCCCCAGGAGCTGGCACCCTTAATGTGGACTTCTAGCCTCCTAGACTGTGAAAGAATAAATTTCTATTCATTAAGCCATCCACCTGTGGTATTTCTGTTATAGCAGCACTGGATAACTAAGACAGCACTCAAAATACGACTGGCGAAGAGCTGCCTCCTCAAAGTAGAGTCGACCTTAATGATGTGGATGGAGTAGGGCTTTTGAGACCTTCATTTGCTGATGAGGCATGACTCAAAATGAGAAGAAACAGCTTCAAACATCTGTTAATAATTGAAACATGGAATGTACGAAGTATGAATCTAGGAGAATTGGAAGTCATCAAAAATGAAATAGAATGCATAAAAATCAATATCCTATGCATTAGTTAGTTGAAATAGACTGGTATTGGCCATTTTGAATCAGACAATCATATGGTCTACTATGCTGGGAATGATGAATTGAAGAGGAATGGAGTCTCATTCATCATCAAACATTTCAAGATCTATCCTGAAGTACAACGCTGTCAGTGATAGGATAGTATCTATACACCTACAAGGAAGACCAGTTAATACAGCTATTCTTCAAATTTATGTACCAACCACTAATGTCAAAGATGAAGAAATTGAGGAATTTTACGAACTTCTGCAGTCAGAAATAGATCAAACATGCTATCAGGAGGCATTGATAATTACTGGTGATTGGAATGCAAAAGTTGGAAACAAAGAAGGATCAGTAGTTGAAAGATATGGTCTTGGTGATTGTCTTAGTTATCGAGTGCTGCTATAACAGAAATACCACAAGTGGATGGCTTTAACAAAGAGAAATTTATTCTCTCGAAGTTTTGGAGGCTAGAAGTTCAAATTCAGAGCACCAGCTCCAGGGAAAGTCTTTCTCTCTCTGTCGGCTCTGGGGGAAGGTACTTGCCATCAGTCTTCCCTTGGGTCTAGGAGTTTCTCAGCGCAGGAACCCAGGTCCAGAGGATACGCTCCACTACTGGCACTTCTCTCGTGGTGGTAATCAGGTCCCTCTCTTTCTGCTCAATTCTCTTTTTTATATCTAAGAAGAGATTGACTCAAGATACAACCTAATCCTGTAGATTGAGTCCTGCCTCATTAATATTACTGCCTCTAAACCTGCCCCATTAACATCATAGAGGTTAGGATTTACAACACATAGGATAATCACATCGGATCACAAAATGGTGGACAACCACACAATACTGTGAATCATGGCCTAGCCACGTTGACACACATTTTGGGGGGACCCAATTCAACCCATAACAGTAATAGAAATGACACTGGAGATTGAATGATAGAAGTTTGCAAGACCAATGACTTCTTCATTGCAAATATCATTTTTCAACAACATGAATGATGACTATACAAATGGAACTTGCCAGATGAAATACACTGGAATCAAATCGACTACATCTGTGGAAAGAGATGATGGAAAAGCTCAATATCGTCAGTCAGAACTAAGCCAGGGGCCAACTGCAGAACAGACCATCAATTGCTCATACGCAAGTTCAATTTGAAGTTGAAGAAAATTAAAACAAGTCCATGAGAGCCAAAGTATGATATTGAGTATATCCCACCTGAATTAAAGACCATCTCAAGAATAGATTTGATACATTGAACATTAATGACTGAAGACCAGAAAAGTTGTGGTGTGACATCAAGGACATCATACATGAAGAAAGCAAAAGTTTATCAAAAAGATAGAAAAGAAAGAAAAAATCAAAATGGATGTCAGAAGAGACTCTGAAACTTGCCCTTGAAACTAGAGCAGTTAAAGCAAATGGAAGAAATGATGAAGTAAAAGCGTGGCTCAAGAAGACAAAATAAAGTATTATAATGAAATGTGCAAACAACCTGGAGTTAGAAAACCGAAAGAAAAGAACATGCTTGGCATTTCTCAAGGTGAAAACCTGAAGAAAATATTCAAGCCTCAAGCTGCAGTTTTGAAGGATTCTATGGGCAAAAAGAACCCTGGTGGTGCAGTGGTTAAGAGTTTGGCTGTTAACCAAAAGGTCGGCAGTTCAAATCCACCAGCTGCTCCTTGGAAAACTTACAGGGCAGTCTTATTCTGTCCTATGGGGTCACTATGAGTCAGAATTGACTTGACGGCAATGGGTTTTAGTTTGGGTCCAACCTAAGGGGCTCTGCTTCTGGCATTACATCAGACAATGTTCTTCTGTTATCCATACGATTTACACTAGCCAACTTTTCGGAAGTATATCACCAGGTCCTTCTTTCCAGACTGTCTTAGTCTGGAAGTTCTGCTGAAACTGTCCACCATGGGTGACCCTGCTAGTATTTGAAATATCAGTGGCATAGCTTCCAGCATCACAGCAACACGCAAGCAACCACAGTATGTCAAACTGACAGACAAGTGGTGGTTGATTTGACATCTGTATCATTGGAATTCCAAGGAATTCCTGGTCCAAATTGAGGATGCTTTCTTAATACCTCCACCTCCTTCCACATGTGTTATTAGCACCTATCATTTCATATCATCTCAGGGGGTCGATCCTTCCTAAACTCCCTTACTCCCCTTTCGTTAGTTGTCAAAAGTGCTTGAAAAAGGTGCTTCAAATATGTTATATTAATCCTTACAATAATCCTTCTATGAGGTAATTACTGTTGTTATCCCCATGTTACAGATAAATCTTACACACAAAGATATTCTGCAATTTACCCGCTGTCACATGCCTACTAAGTAGTAGAGTCATGAGGTCAACTGTAATAGTTTCCTAAGTCTGTCATAATAAAATACCACAAACCGAGTGGCTTTGAAGAGCAGAACTTTGTTTCCAAATTCAGGGCATCAGCAGGGCTATGCTCTCTCTGTTCACTGAAGAGGAAGATCCATTCTGGTCTCCTGTATTGTCCAGCTTCTGGTAGCCCCAGGAATTTCTTGGCATAGCTTGTCTTGCAGATGTATCTTCACAGGGCTTAGTCCTCCTTTGTGAGTATCTCTTTTTCTCTCCTTTTACAAGACAACACTCAGAAGGGATTAAGATGAACCCTACTCCGCTATGACCTTGTTAACTGATAATGTCTTCAAAGAAAAACTCTATTTGCCAACATGGTCACATTCACAGATACAGCCGTTGGGACTTAAACATAACTTTTTTGGAAACATAATTTAATCCATAACATGAGGCAGGGTGACTCTTGAGGACATACTTCTAACTAATAAGCTACCCTCCCTCATTTTTGCTGGTATAGCAGGGGATGGTCTTTTCTTTGGCACTTAAAAACGATAGGATCCTTCTGTTTTTCCCATTCCATGTACTATTATCACAGGGTATAAAGATCATGGCAGAGTCAGGGTAGATGCTCATCAATACATTGTCTCCTGGCTAGGCACACTGGAATTCTACATTTCTTAGCCTCCCTTGCAGTTTATTTGCGGACATGTGCTAGGTACTGGCCAATGAAATGGGAACAAAAAGCAACAGATGTCACTTCCAAGCTTAGGCATAAACTTCTCTACACAGTTTATGATGCTCTTTCTTCCCCTTCCATGTAGATCAAAGAGTCCATATATTGTGAATGATGGCGGCTTAATATGCAAGAAGCATGATTCTCTGAGTCTTCATATGAATGCAAAACACCCAGGAGTCATCCGACTCTCACAGTCTGTGACATGAGTGGGAGCTAAACCTTTATTGTATTGTTGTTGTTGTTGTTAGGTGCCGTTGAATCATTTCTGACTTATCATGACCCTGTGTACAATAGAATGAAACACTTCCTGAACCTGCACTATCCTCACAACCGTTGCTATGTTTGAGCCCATTGTTGCAGCCACTGTGTCAATCCAACTCGCTGAGACTCTTCCTCTCTTTTTCGCTGATCCTCTACTTTACCAAGCATGATGTCATTCTCCAGGGACTGGTTCTTCCTGATAACATGTCCAAAGTACGTGAAACAAAGTCTCACCATCCTCACATCTAAGAAGCATTCTAGCTGTACTTCTTCCAAGACAGATTTGTTCATTTTTATGGTAGTCCATGGCATATTCAATATTCTTCACCAATACCATAATTCAAAGGCATCAAATCTTCTTTGATCTTCCTCGTTCGTTATTCAGCTTTCACACGTATAGGAGGCAATTGAAAATACCATGGCTTGGGTCAACTTAGTCTTCAATGATATGTTTGCTTTTTTAACACTTTAAAAATGTCTTTTGCAGCAGATTTTCCCAATGAAATACATCATTTGATCTCTTAACTGCTGCTTCAGCGGGCATTGACTGTATATCAAAGTAAAATGGAATCCTTGACAACTTCAATCTTTCTCTGTTTATCATGATGCTGCTTATTGGTCCAATTGTTAGGATTTTTGTTTTCTTTATGTTGAGGTGTAATCCATACTGAAAGCTGTAGTCTTTGATCTTCATCAGTAAGTGCTTCAAGTCCTCTTCGCTTTCCACAAACAAGGTCGTGTTATCTGCATATAGCAGGCTATTAATGAGTTTTCCTCCAAGCCTGATGCCACGTTCTTCTTAATATAGTCCAGCTTCTCAGATTATTTGCTCAGCGTACAGACTAAATAAGTATGGAGAAAGGATACAACTCTGACACACATCTTTCCTGATTTTAAATCATGCAGTATCCCCTTGTTCTGTTTGAATGACTGCCTCTTGGTGTATGTTCAGGTTCTGCATAAGCACTATTAAATATTCTGGAATTCCCATTCTTTGCAATGTTATCCATAATTTGATACAATTCATGTAGTCGAATACCTTTGCATAGTTGATAAAAAACAAGTAAACATCTTTCTAGTATTCTTTGCTTTCAGCCAAGATTCATTTGACATCAGCAATGATATCCCTCAAGTGATATTAGTGATATTGTTTGATCATTTCTGCATTATGTTGGATCACCTTTCTTTGGAATGGACACAAATACGGATCTCTTCCAGTCAGTTGGCCAGGTAGCTCTCTTCAAAATCTTTTAGCATAGATGAGTGAGTGCTTCCAGCATTGAGTCTGTTTGCTGAAACATCTCAATTGGTATTCTATGAATTCCTGGAGCCTTGTTTTTCACCAATGCCTTCATTGTACCTTGGACTTCTTCCTTCAATACCATTGTTTCTTGATCATATGCTACCTGCTGAAATGGTTGAACATCAACCAGTTATTTTTGGTACAGTGACTCTATTCTTTCCATCTTCTTTTGATGCTCCCTGCATCATTCACCATTTTGCCCATAGAATTCTTCAAAATTGCAACTCGAGGTTTGAATTTTTTCTTCAGTTTTTTCACCTTGAGAAATGCCAAGTGTGTCCTTGTCTTTTGGTTTTCTAACTCCAGGTCTTTGCAAATTTCATTATAATACTTTTCTTTGTTTTCTTGAGCTACCCTTTGAGATCTTCTGTTTAGCTCTTTTACGTCGTTATTTCTTCTATTTGCTTTACTTCTCTATGTTAAGAGCAAGTTTCAGAGTCGCTTCTGATATCTATTTTGGTCTTTTCTTTCTTTCTTGTCTTCTTAAATCTTTCATGGTCTGTAGTACTGTGTACCACCTACCTTTTCTAGCTCTCAGGTTCTTTGGTAGTATACTTTTACCACTGAAAGTATTTGTTGCCCTCTGCTGGGGACTTGCATAATGGCGAAAGGCAAAAGAAACATTAATTGAAGCAAAATAGCTGGAGTATGAGCCTTGCAAGGACGGTAGTGCAACCAGAAAGTGTGGTTGGGTAAAAATTTTGTCTCTTTTGGCTTTTGTACCCCTAGATAAGCGTTGTAATCATATTTGTGGTTTTCTGTGTGATAGTTAGGGAGCCCTGGTAGGTTTTGTTTTGTTTTTTGTGTCATATTTGGAAAACCAGAGGTTCCCATGTAACCTAATGGAAGGCACCACAAAAAACATTAGCAGCCAAGGTCCAGTAGTAAGGATGAGTGACTGCTAAATACAGGTTCAAGAACCTTAAAAGTTGTGTGGTAAAGATGTACTACCAGATAATATTTCTTGAAATCTATATTACCAACCAAAACTTAGAACACACTCCATGGTATCAAAAAAAAAAAAAAAATCAAAACAGAAAATAATTGGACTTGAAAAATGACCTTTTGCTTTCTTCATGTATTATGTCCTTGATGTCATCCCACAACTCATCTGGTCTTCAGTCATTAGTGTTCAGTGTGTCAAATCTATTCTTGAGATGGTCTCTAAATTCAGGTGGGACATACTCAAGGTCATACTTTGGCTCTTGTGGACTTGTTCTAATTTTCTTCAGCTTCATTTTGCACTTGCATATGAGCAATTGATGATCTGTTCCGCAATTGGCCTTGTTCTGACTGGCCTTGTTCTGACTGATGATATTGAACTTTTCCATTGTTTCTTTCCACAGATGTAGTTGATTTGATTCCTGTGTATTCCATCTGGTGAGGTCCATGTGTAGAGTCACCGTTTACGTTGTTGAAAAAAGGTATTTGCAATGAAGAAGTCATTGGTCTTACAAAATTCTATCATGTGATCTCAGGTGTCATTTCTATCACCAAGGCCATATTTTCCAGCTAGTGATCCTTCTTCTTTGCTTCCAACTTTCACATTCACATCATCAGTAATTATCAGTGAATCTTGATTGCATGTTTGAACAATTTCAGACTGCAGAAATTGGTAAGAATCTTCAATTTCTTCATCTTTGGCATTAGTGATTGATGTGTAGTTGATGTGTAAATTTGGATAAGTCGTATCAACTGGTCTTCCTTGTGGGTGTATGGATATTATTCTATCACTGCCAGTGCTGTATTTCAGGACAGATCTTGAAATATTCTTTTTGTTGATGAATGAGATGCCATTCTTCTTCAATTTGTCATTTCCAGCATATAGACTATATGATTGTCCAATTCAAAATGGCCAATACCAGTCCATTTCAGAACACTAACACCTAGGATATCGACCTTTATGCATTCCATTTCATTTTTGATGACTTCCAATTTTCTCAGATTCATACTTCATACATTCCATGTTCCTATTATTAATGGATGTTTGCAGTTGTTTCTACTCATTTTGAGTAGGGTTAAGCCACTGCAATTTGGGGTTGTTTGCTATAGAAGCTTCCAGTTACACTTATTAACCCATCTACTAAATTCCAAGAACTTGTGGCAGCCAATCAATCAGGCAGTTGGGTATCAGTACGAAGATTTATTTTTTACAGAAGCTTGGTCCTTTAAGAAATCTGATTCATGTTATTAATGAAAGTACTAATAATAATCTAAGAAGACACTAATCCCAGTGCTTCTGTGCTCATTAAGAGCAAAGTCTCATGGCAGTCTTTGCTGTAGCTGATGGAGTAGATCTCTCTGTGGCTCCTCAGAGCATTCACTGGGAAATGGGTCAGCTTCTTGCTTAGGTAAGGACAGGGACTTCAGTCAGAGAGTCAAGGAGTTACACTGCAGGATGGGACACTCAAGGGCCCAGCTCCAACTTACATAGAGGCTGCATTTAGTTGCTCTTTGACAGCGACTGAGCAGGATAGAAAAAAATTTTTTTTTTTTTTACTGACATACACTGTGACCATTCAGTCTTCTTGAGCCCATCATTGTAAGAGCTTTCTCAGTTGCTAGAAGTTAAAAAGGAGAGTCACTGTTATCCAGATGGAAAACAGGCTTGGGTGAATAAAGGAAGACATGGATTTGATTAAGAATGAGCCCTTATTTTCTGCAGGTCTACTGAGGGGGTTACCAGCTAAAAACTAAGTTTTTTTATGCTGGGAAGTCTAAATTGGAAGCTGATAAAATCCTTTGGGGAAGTAGTCTAAAATGTGTAATGAAGTTGCTGAATTTAATATTAGTCTCATCATCAAACTGAGAGTCAAGTTTGTGTTTCAAATTAAATTTATCAATGATGGTAACTTATGAAAATGGACTTGCCACATTTCTCAATGATCTCAGCAATCTCAATATTATTTTGGTAAATTGCCATCTTGCAAATGAACGTTTTGACTTTACCGGTGAAAAAGGCTCTCCATCTGACCACATGAAGGTAAGGAGAGATAAAAGGGCTAAAATCCATGCTTTTGTTATGCTTTTAAAGTTTAAATTAAATGACCCAAGGGCACCCACCTTCCTTCAAAATGTGCTTGTATGTCAACTGACTACTGCATTAAGATTCAAGGACATGAGCTTTGGAGGTGTCACACTTAAAATAATCTGTGGCTGTTGGTTTTCTATTTTATTATTCATTCGCAGAGTGCTTCAATGTTCTAAGCATTATGCTAAATGACACAAAACTACTACCTATCATCTGGTGAAGAAATTATTTATTTATAATTTGCTGCCACCTCCGCTAGAGCCAACTCAATTTTAATATGCTACAAGATAGATTCCAGAGTCTGGCACAGAGTTAGTGCTCAATAAACACTTGTTGAATGAATGCATAAGCCCATATGGAATTTGAGAAATCCTACATGAGCTGCAACATCAACACTGCCTCTACTTTGCCTCAATCTGTGTCCCCATGAAAGGATTCACTTTCCCATTTCAAAAGAGGAAAGGGATTGTTTCTACAACTTATTCATTCAACAAACATTTATTGAATGCCCATTTTGTGCAGGACACAGTACTGGACACACTGGCAAGAGACATTCATGCTCTGACCTCTAGCTTCCAACAGCAGTGTATGGAATGATCCTTCTTTATTGACTCAGTAGATAATTACTCAGTTAAGTGCTAATGCCTTTGAAAACGTCTCCTTTCTTTCACCCTCGATTATTCCAAGAGGGGAGAGAGGGAGGAGGCAGCTGGTTAGTATGAATGTCAGGATCATAATAGCCCTGACTTACTTAGAACGTGGACTGAAACAAAGTGTTAACCAACATTTTCTTTGAAATAAGGTTGGGAAGGATTAGCTTAGGGGAGGGCATCATCAGAGGGAGAAGAGCCATTAATCACTGTCCAAAATAATCCAAGTTGAATATCTTATTGTTTAATTATTTTTAATCTTTTGGAAATACAGAGCGCCCCAGGGTGTTTTCTTTTCTTGCTCCCTCCTACAGAGCTGCCTGCTTTGGGAGCTGAAGTCCTCCTGTGTATTCCTTGAACTGGATCCAAATTCATTACCGTGAAGTGGATGTAGACGATGAGGCTGATGGGGAGGGGGAGTAAGAGGAAAAGAAAGAAAAGCTAACGTAAGTAGCCCGGGTTAGTTTTAAAAGTTGAAAGGTGATCTTTGACCTTCTCATGACTCATAAAGCACTTTATAACTCCCACCCCTTAGTCAAGAATTTTCAAGCTCAACAAAAAGTCTTTTAGCTAAAATGCCATTTTAACCTAGCTTCACAAGGACTACTTCTTTCAGTTTCTGTGTTGACCAAAAGTAAAGTTTTTTTACTTCTGACCATCTAATAGCTGAACAGCTTGGTTGATTCCATATCTATTTGCTAGGTCATGTACTTTGTCCAGGAGTAGAAACTGGCGGGTGTGGAAAACACCAGATGTTTTATTAAAGCCACATGGATAGATTAAAGCACCTGATATGCAAACTAAAGAGAAGAGAACTGCTTATCAAGAGACATCCAGAGTTGAAAACCCAACAAGGCAAGCTGAGAGAATCCTTATACTAGGAGACTCCTGGGCTAAATAACCTGGGCCTATTCCTAGAACTTTCTATACACATCACGTCTTTCTTTCTTTTTTTTGTTTTTTGAATATTTTTTAAAATATTCCAAAAAAAAAACTTCCAGAAAGCAAAACTTGAATTTGCCTTGTGCTGAGCACTACGCTAAATCCACATAAATGAAATGATGTGTAGGCATCCCCTGCTGTAGCCTCCCGCCATTTCACAGATTCTCAGTCTCTCTCTTGCACTTGTTTGAGCATTGTTTACCTCACGTCTCACTCTTTCGCTACGTGTGTTGTGTGCATCCTTTGTTTCTGTGAAAAAAATGGCTCCTAAAAAGCCATTAAGTGGGCAAAGCAATCCCTCAAAGGCTAAGTGTGAGGGATTGAGGAGAGCTAAAGGACAGAGTTTCAGGCTAGTGAGGCATGGCTAGCTAGCTATGTAAAGTGCTATAGCCTCCAGAACTTCAAGATCACAGGAGAACTGACATTGGCTAATGCCCAGAAGAGCTCAAGAAACTCATAGAAGAGAAAGTCTATCTTCCAGAGTAAGTCTTCAGTTGTGATGAAACATCTATTTATATAGCATTTACATTGTATTAGGTATTATAAGTAATCTAGAAATGATTTAAAGTATATGGGAGGATATGCGTAGGTTATATGAAAATACTACACCATTTATGTAAGGGGCTTGAGCATCCGTGGATTTTGGTATCCTTGGGGGATTCTGGACTCAATCCCCCGTGGACGCTGAGGGACAACTGTACAGGGTCAACAAAGATTCAGGGGCATACGGTGTAGGGAGAAGGTAACAAATGCCCAGCACCTCTCCCCACCCAGGCCAATGGGGTGGGGTGTGATTCACCAGCCAGCCTCATCTGACACCCTTTTGGATTGCACGTGAGGGCATATGCCCCCTCCCCAAACCCCTTACTACCCCTCTGACGAGATTCCCCCAGGTTATTCTGAAGAGCAGGACTGAGAGCCATACTTCCATACTTTAAGAGATACTAGCTATAGAAATACTGAGTTTACCATGACTCTCTGAGACTGTGTAGGAGTCATCAGGAAGGGATCCACAGAACAGGTGATAGTTTAGCAAGGTTTTAAAGGAAGAGTAGGAGTCTGTGATCCTATATCCAGACTTCTGGCAGCCCTGCATGTTATAATTGGTATAATATGACGAATGCTAAAAGGTTTCCCTAACAAAAAATACCTCCCTCACTGCCACAGTGTCTAAAACTCCTACAGTACTCAATCTTTGAATAGGCTTTAAAAGTCTCTCCTAAACTGTAAATGTTATTTGGAAAAGGCAACACATTAGATCATTTTAGTCGCTAATGCATAAGCCCAAATTTTTACTTTTGTGTTCTGAATTACTATATTTCGTTAAATATCTGGGCTAAATCATACACACTATAGGTGCTTAAAAGAATTTTTCTGATTAAATACTTGTCCTGGAATCACAAAATATGGACTATGGGCAGGGATGGATTATCCAACAAGCATGGTATTCAGGGCTTACTTGTGCTTACTTACAAATCTGTAATGCACAATTTTACGACATCAAAGATGTATGTACCTTGCATAATGTAAATCTATGTGTACCTTGCTTACTGGTTAATCTGCCCCTGACCATGGGAGCTTAAAGTTATAGAAGATTTTTGAGAGAGACACTCCAGTGGGTTTGAGATCCTCATTCCAAAGCATAGAGTGCTTCCTGGGTAGACAATGACCATACACCCTTGGAAAAAAAAATGCCTGCATATTTAGAGCAAGTTTTGCACTAGGGGTGGTGGTGAAAAATACACAGCAGGATTAGACATGGTACATTCAAGGAGACTGCAATCTAACTAATCTAAATTATCAACAACAAACTCAGAGAAAATTGCCATGTGTACATAACTGAATGTGAAGTAATGCAGCAACCAGTTATAGTGGTATAGGAGTTCAGCCAAAGAGTAGGCTGGGGGGTGGGGGTGCTTTCCATGTGAAAAAAACCAAAAACCCATTGCCATCAAGTTGGTCTACTACTTTTAACACAAAACAAAAGGACCCATCTCTTCTATGTGATATGCTAAATGTTGCTCTAGGTAACAGTCAAAGAATGTCCATAGATTCTATTACCCTAGAAGAAGACTATCCTTTAGAAAAGATAATTAAGCGTAATAATTGTTTGGATTATGAAGGAAGATGATTGTGACTGACTCCTTCTCAGCTGTTGCCAAAACCTAATTCTCTAGCACTATCATAGTTAGTAGGAATTTTTTAATTTATTTTGATTACCTACTCTCTTTATCCTGCCTGCTTCCAGAAAAGGGTTTGAGGCTCTGCAGAATCATTCTTTCTATGTCTGTACAGCTGACAAACTTTCTAAAATGCAGGTCTGATGATAACATTTCTCTGCTTAAAGTTTATCCAACTTTCCAATGCTTTAGCCTGGCATACAGGATTTTGTAGCCTGGCCACTCTGTCTCTCCAGGCTCTGATCTGTCACAACCATTTACTGTGGCAAGCTCAGGTTCTGGCCGTACAACTGTGTTCTGAAGTGCCTTTCCTCATTAGCCTTCCTTGGCCCACAATGCATTCCCCTTCCATCTGCACTAGAACCAGCCCAAGCAGCAACTCTTTAATTGTGCACTTGCTTTTAACTTCCAAGAAAGAATACATCTATTGCTCTCTTCTTTGTGTCCTCACTGCACTTACAAAATCCTTAGTATTCTAGATATCTTTGTTTGCCCCCCAGGTTCACTCTCCACCCTTTTCCATTCTCCTCTGTGCCGCAGAAGGCTGGCCCATATGGATTTTTGGCTCATTTGTCCTCCAGCTACCCATTGGATTTGACTAATGAGAGATACCAGAAGATATCAGAAAGCAGAAGGAGAGAAAGTTGAGCTATTTAGTCTCCTGACTCCCTCCCTGCCTGGTTGCTATGGTTTGCCTGGGTCCGTCTACAAAAGACTCCATTCAGTTCCTTTCATGCATTCCTTTCCCTATAGCTAACCTCTTCCACTTCAAATATTCTTTTCCCTTTCTGTTTTTCTGGGGCTTCCAGGGATAGCAGTGGAGTTCCCAGGTGGTAAAATGGTTAAAATGCTCAGCTGCTAACCGAAAGCTGGAGGTTCAAGTCCACCCAGAGGCACCTTGGAAAAAAAGGCCTGGCAATCTACTTCTGAAAAGTCACAGCCGTCAAAACTCTACTCTGACACACATGGGGCCACCATGAGTCAGAATCGACTCAATGGCAACTGGTAAAAAGGATAGCAGCCGTCCTCGGCTGCTACTAGCCATGGAGCACTGCACTGCCCTTGTTTGTTTCCTGAAACCCTGCCCATACTTTTTGAATAGTCTCTTTCTTAACTTTTCATGAATTACCTAATGTGAGTGGGTCATCTGTATCCCTGTAGGGACCTAACTGATACACCTAGTTTGCAGAGTAGATCAGGAACTTTACACAATATTTACAATCTGATAATTTCGTGTATTTCTCCTAATGCGCCATCTGAACCGCTACTTTGAGCAGTAATACAGGTAGACTAAGCCTTCTTTTTACTTGGATCCACAATCAACACCCATGGAAGCAGCAGTCAAGAAATCAGACATATTGCATTGGGCAAATCTGCTGCAAAAGACTTCTTTAAATTGTTAAAAAGCAAAGATGTCATTTTGAGGACTAAAGTGCACTTGCCCCAAGCCACGGTATTTTAAATTGCCTCATATGCATGTGAAAGCTGGACAATGAATAAAGAAGATAGAAGAAGAATTGATGCCCTTGAATTATGCTGTTGGTGAAGAATATTGAATATACCATGGACTACCAGAAGAAGGAACAAATTTGTCTTGGAAGAAGTACAGCCAGAGTGCTCATTAGAAGTAAGGATAGTGAGACTTCTTTCCATATACTTTGGACATGTTATTAGGAGGGACCAGTTCCTGGAGAAGGACATCATGCTTGGTAAAGCAGAGGGTCAGCAAAAAAGTGGAAGACCCTCGAGGAGATTGATTGACACAGTGGCTGCAACAATGGGCTCAAGCATAGCAAAGATTGTGAGGGTGGCACAGGACCAGGCAGTGTTTCTTCTGTTGTATACACAGTCACTAAGAGTCAGAACCAACTCAATGGCACTTTACAACAACAACAACAAGCCTGCTAACAATACCAGAAAACATTCTTCCAAGCCCCCTGACCCCTGCTCCTCAGATGGGGAGTTTCGATGCCACATCCATTCATAGTGACAAATTTAGTTAATTCCGTCCAGGAAAACTCTAACATTAAAACTTTACATGCTGAGTTTATCCACCTCTCATTAGCAGAGGGTGAAACATGTATCTAGAGACTTTGAGGCAAATGTAGAGAGCCAGTCTTGATCGTCCAACCCCATCATGAGCTAAAGAGGCAGCAATTCAATGAAAGGACAAGTGTTTGGGTTAATTATCTTTGCCAACCCAAATCACAAAGTAGATGCTCAATAAATGCTTGTAAGACGGAATTTAAGTGGATGATTGCTCAAGGCACAGTACAGCACTCTGCTGTGAAGGGCAGACTAGAAACCAGAAATGAATTCCTTATTGGAAGCAGTCATTGTTTCTAAAGCACCTACATTCTTCCTTGGATACTGGTGGCAGAGCTGACATCGTGATCTATCTGCTGAGTGCTTCCAAGTGGGGAAGGCTACCGAATAGTCTTTAAATCGCAAACCAAGGGGAACAACTTATTAAGTATTTGCCAAATGATAATGCTAACCACACATAAATCCATGGTGGATGGAAAATTACACGTATGATCCTGGGACCATTGTACATTTAAAGGTCAAGATCAGCAAGGAATTCTTCTGACTTTCCTCTCTGACAGATTCCCAGGTTCACACCGGCAGATGTATCTGAGCCTCTAGGCTGGGGGTCTGGTAGTGCAGCCACCACAGAGAAGGAGTTTTTCATGAGTGATGCTTGTGGATGAAAGTGAAACCCCCAATTTGTGTGCCCAGGGGCTAAGATCTGAACTCCTGGCCTGAAAGAGAGGCTCTGTTGAAAGAACAGTAGGCCTCCCTATGCTGAAATTGGCCAGCGGGATTTTTTCAATTTGCACCTGGCGTTGGTCAGGATTTCATGAACGTACACAGAAAGGAATGTTTCCGAGTTGAATGATGGAAGGGGGAAAAGAAATTGAACGGTAGTTCTTTGGAATCATGAAAAGCACCGATTCAATTTGTGAAACGGAGACTTTGCTTTGCTGAGGAAAATGTTTCTAGGTCGGCCTTGGAGGTCTGGACTCTGTTCTCCACAAACATATGCAATGAAGTATCTGCTGTCACCTCGTAGGTTTGCCTTTGAAAGGTGAGCTGAGAAGCTCAGAGCCACACAGGGGGAGCCAGAAAGGCTGTCCTTCTCTAACTAGGAGTCTCGTCTTCTTTTTCCAGCTTAGAAGGCTTTTTCCAACCCCCTAAATATTTAAAGTTCATAGTCGGTGACAGCCCTTTCTTTTCTAAACTGAAGATTTTTGGCATATTTTAAACCCACTTCTTATTTTCAAAAGGACCAGAGTCTTTTTGAAAAACATGCACTTTATTTCATTTAAACATGTATCTTTTACATACAAAAATAAGAAGTGCTCATTACACAAGTTTCAAATGTCACCAAACAGTATAGTAAAAAAATTTAAAGTCATCCTTAATATTATTCCAGAAATGACCACTATCAAAGGTCTGGTGGATATTCTTCCAGACTTTTATTTTCCAAGCGGTTAGCAATATGCAAGGCATGCATTTTAAACATCATAATATAGATGTGAAAACAAAGTCATGCAGGGAATTCTCTACACTTATACAAAGGGTTATATAAACTGCTTCTCTAATAAGTATAAATGATCTAAATGGTCTCCTTCTTGGCACATTGCTAGTTTTGCAAACTTTAGGAAACTTTCAAGCGACTTGTCCTAAAAATATGAGGCAAGGTACATGTTAAGGGAACTTTGGAGTGAAATGATCAAGCCCAGGGTGATGTAGAGAGAGAGTGATTTAGGTTATGCTTTTTATTCTAGGCCTGGGTCACACTAATGAGGGGGAAGGATAGTACTATTAATCCAAGTGATGTGGAAAAAGCTCTGCTATGTTTCATTTAAATTTCCTGCAATGCTTTACAGAAAGGGTGGTTCTGACATTGCAATCCCCTGGTCTCCTACTCAGCCGAGGCTGCTGGCACCATCGCTCATGATTTCAATTCCCATTAAAATGCTCATTTGCTCCCAGGTAGACTTATCTCACCCTCAGTCTTATTTCTTTGGGGTGCCATTTAAATGTGCTTGCATTCCTCAAAGTGTTAGGTTAAGGCTGTGGGTCAGAGTTACGATAATTTGTTAAGCTGGTGGATGCAAAGACTTCAGAAAGGCAGCCGCTGGATTTTCCAGTGCCTTTATGAAGAATGAGGATTCTGGACACAGACAGACAGATGATAATGATAATGAAAAAAAATTGAGCTTTGCCTACGTGCCATGCATTGCACCAAGTGCTTTATATAATTCTCTTATATAAAGAGAAATAATGCCTTATTCAATTCCCCATTGATTGTATGAGGTAACTACTTTTATTATTCCCACTTTACAGATGTGTAAATGGAGACTCAGAGAGGTTAAGTCACTTGTCCGAGGTCACCTAGCAGGTAAGTTGCAGGGCCTAGATGTGCACATAGGTGATCCTACTCCAGAGCCTTAACCGCTGTGTCATTGCCTCCCCTTGCTGTCATGGGCCACTTCTCCTCAATTAACTCTGTGATGCCGTTTCAGGCTAGGCAGGAAATCTCAACTCTAGACACATTGGACTCACTGGGGAACTTTTAAAACATACCAGTGCCAAGCCCAGTTCCCAGAGATTCTGATTTAATTGGGGTTGAGGCCAACATTAATATCTTCTGCTAGGAGAAGGCCAGCATTTGGTTTTTTAAAAAAGTGATCCAAAAGACAGTCTTTTTAACAAATGGTGCTGGCAAAACTGGATATCCATTTGCAGAAAAATGAAACAGGACCCATACCTCACACCGTATACAAAAAC
>NW_004443965.1:14061635-14078319 GCF_000243295.1 Trichechus manatus latirostris
AAAAAAAGTGCAAAAAAAGTGTAAAAAAGTGATCCAAAAGTGAAGGCAAATTCTAGGTTAGAGATATATTTTCTAACCCTCGGAGTTTAATGACTTCTCCTCATTCTTTTCACCTTGATCTGAGTGATCATGTCTTCTGTTCCATTGACAAGCCCATTCCAAGAATCAGCTCCTGTAAGAAATTTTCTAATTATTCCCTTCCTTGGACTCCCTTTGCAACTTTGTATTTAGTTTGGCTCAGACATTGGTGCAGGGAATGCCTTGTAGTTAAATTTTGTGTGTCACGTCTTCCCACCCAATTCATTTGATTAGCCCTTCAGGGCAGAACTATGTCTTCTACAACTTCTATTTTCCTTTTGATATGTTGTATAGTGCTGTGTGTGCAGGTGTACCATAAATGCTGGCTGAATTTGTGGCAAAACTGCCATGGGATTCTGGGATTCCAAATCCATGAGAGGGTGTGCAAGGAGCAAAGAAGAAAAAATAAATCAATAATGGCAGTCTTGTCGTTACAACAATCAAATTTTGCTTCGTTTATGTATTCAATAAATATTTATTAAGCATTACTACATGGCAGACATTGTTCAGTTTGCTGAAGGTACAAGACAAAAGTCTTGGTTCTCATGTTACTTATATTCTAGTGAAAGACATATAGAATAACCGTGTAAATGAATAAATGAATAATTTCAGGTTGTATAAGTAACCTGAAAGAAATAAAAGAAGCTAATGTGGAAGAACTCAGAGGGAAGGGGGCCTTCAGGGAAGTTGTGGATGGCCTAGCTGAGGTAAGGGACATTTGAGCCTGAAATATGAGACACAGCCATGGACCTGCTGGGGAGTGTTCCAGGCAACAGCCCTGGAAGTAGGCATAAGTTTGGTTTGTGTGCTTGAGGAACAGAAAGAAGGTCAGTGTAAGGCAAGCATTCTCGACAAGGGGGCTAGTGAAGAGGTCAACAGGGAAGGCTGTGCCAGGTTCTGTGGGCCTTACAGTAAGATTTCATTGTGCACATAATGGGATTTTGCAAATTGCATGTAAAGTAATTGCAATTCATAGTCAATTGGTGATAACCAATACAAGCATAGGTAGGTTGTCCTAATGATTTCATATGTTTGGATGTGAGGCTTAAGAAAATTCTAATAGTGACCTCCAGAGTAGAGAAAGCTTTGGTGGGTTGGATTGTATCTATTCCAACAGAACATTTCCCTTGGCACAGCGTCCAAACACCTGAAGGACAGATCATCATTCACTACAGTTTTCTCCAACTATGCTGGAAGGGGGGGAAAGGCGTACCCCTGACTAAATGCTCATCTTGTTTCACTCTGGTGGTAACTTGGCACAAGAGGAGTGGTGGCTCATTGTGTCATTTAATAGCATCAATTGATTATAGAGCTCAGCTTTCTTTGTCATTATTGCAATCTGAAACCTTTAGTAGCATAAAAAAATTTCTGATAGATACTTGGTGTATTAGTTATCTATTGCTACCTAAAAAATTTCCCCAAACTTAAAAACAAAAACAGACCCATTACTGTTGAGTCAATTCTGACTCATAGTGACCCTATAGGATGGAGTACAACTGCCCCCATAGGGTTTCCAAGGAGCGGCTGCTGGATTTGAACTGCCGACCTTTTGGTTAGCAGCTGAGCTCTCAACCACTGCACCACCAGGGCTCCAATAACACACATTTATTATTTTACAGATTCTGTGAGTCAGGAATCTAGGCATGACTTAGCTGGGTTCTCTGCTTATGGTCTCACTAGACTACAGTCAAGATATTGTCTGGGCCGCATTCTTATTTGGAGGCTTAACTGGGGAAGAATTTGCTTCCAAGCTCACTCAAGTTGTTGGTAGAATTTATTTCCTTGCAGTCGTAAGACTGAGGGCCCTGGCTTCTTGCTGGCTGTCAGCTGGAGAATGCCTTCAGCCCCTAGGAGCCGCCCTCAGCTCCTTGCCATGTGAGCCACTCTGCTAACAAAATGGAGTCTTATATAACACAACATAATCACAAGAGTGACATCCCATAACCTTTGCCATATTCCATTGGTTAGAAGCAAGTCATAGGTCCCGCTCATACTCAAGGAGTGGGGTGGGAATTACACAAGGATGGTGAATACCAGGAGGTAGGAATCTTGGTGGGGAGGTGTTGCTTTAGAGTCTGTCCACCCCACTTGGTTTAAAAAAGCAAATTGTCTTTGGAAGTTATAACCCATTGATATAATAAAAATTAGTGGTTTCTGATAAACAGGTGCTTTAATTGTTTTTCTTTTACAAATGTAAACTTTGTTCTCCATGTGTCTCTGCTGGGGGTGAAGGAAGAGGTCCATCTTTTACACATTAGTTGAAAACTGGTTTGCAAACTCACAAATGACTCTACTGAGTTATTGATCTTTATGACAGTCCAAGGATATTCTTATCTCTTGGAGATAAGATTATTCCATCCTGGACTATACAATGTTGTTTTCGTTGTGTACCATCAACTCATAGCGACACTATATGACAGAATGGAACTGTCCCAAAGGGTTTCCTAGGCTGTAATCTTTATGGGAGCAGATCACCAGGTCTTTTCTCTGGTGGAGCCACTGGTGGGTTTGAACCACCGACCTATCAGTTAGCAGCTGAGTGCTTAACCATTGTGCCACTAGGACTATACAATAGGCAGCCAAAATAAATCTACTGAATTTTTAAACCTGACTTTCTGGGAGGCAAGGCTTCACTGGAATATTTGCAGAGTGGATGTCCTCTATACCCACTCACATGACACTCTGTCATCTTTGGGAAGAAAGTCAATATTATAAAAAGTTGCCAGGAAAAAATGGATCAGGGCAATATAACCTGGGCTTTTAACCAGCCTGTGATTCTGGCATGCTTGATGTCCATACCCTTTTAAGAAAGATTTGCCTTTTATTGTTACTATTTGCCTAGCCAGTATGTTTGTAGTTCTTGTTGCTTCTGGAAATTTTGGGCCCTAAGATATTAGATCCAAAGTGTGGTGCTGTCATGTCAAAGCAGTACTAAGGTACAGTCGGAGGAGGTGCTGTGGTATTATCATATTCCACCCCTCTCCCCACCCACCATCATTACCATTCCCCTTTCCTTGATATGGACAGTTGATATTTTCTCAGTCTTATATAAAGTGCTATGCAAACTTCAGGACAAGACCCCTACACCCACCCCCTTCCAACCAGATTTCTACCCCAAACGCCTCCCATATAGAAATTCTGGAGCTGCCTTCATTTCTGGTTGATATCAACTAAAGAGATTTGGAAACACATCTTTACTTTGCTCTTGTCTTAGAATTCAAAGGAAAGAAAGATCATTTTAAATCCTGTCTGAAGGAAAGATGTGAACTAGCTGATTCCCAGACCCAGACAACCGGTTTGGTTTCTTTCTTAGGAGGTGGCTGCTGCCAACTTCTGCAGGTTTCCTGGGTCAAAGGACAGAATTTAAAACCTGTAAGTGTTGACCAAGACAAACGCCACAACTTTGATCAGTTAAGTATGAATAAATCAGAAATTCACAGTTCCAATTCCCTTTGAGATTCATACACACTAAGAGGTTAAGGAAGGGAAAGCATTTGTCAGAATACATCTGGGGAGTTGCCAGCCCTATAATGCTTGAAAAATAGCCAGATTGCATTTGCCAAACCCCAAAGCAGCCAGGTTTGCTCATCTCCACATTAAAGAAACATTAAGTTCTTTATCTATTGACCTGAACCTATGAAAAAAAAGGGAATTTCAGAGTTGAGGCTAATGTTTCTTTGAAAAAAAATCACCTTCCACTGTCTAATTATTGCTGAGCTCTCAGTGTGCGATATTGCATGTCTAATGCATGATATTCAATAATACAGAAGTGTGGAGTTTGCGAATAAGTAAAGAATGTTATAAAGAGGGCAGGGACCAATTAGCCTCATTAGGTCGAGCAAGCATAGCAACAAATAATGGCTCCTGACTACAACAGGGAAAATGTAGATAAAATGTTAGAAAAGAAGACATTATGTAATAAGCAAGGCCACAGCAGCATTAGGATGTAAAATGGAGTCCTAAAGAGTCCAAGGTTGAAAGTATGATATAGACACACTTGAAGTGTTCAGAAAAAAGAAGTACTCAAATATTAATAATGATGTTATATTATTAAAATAACATGTAATATTGTACATAAACTATAATACATAATATTATAATAATAATAAATTATAAATTACATATACATGTAATATAGGAGTCCTTGGGTAGCACAAAAATAAGCCCTCAACAATAGCCAAAAGGTTGGCAGTTTGAACATACCTAGGGGTGCCTTGGAAGACAGCCCTGGCAATCTGCTTCTGAAAGCCTTGAAAACCCTAAAGAGTAGCTCTACTCTGCGCATATGGGATCACCATGAGTTGGAATTGACTTGATGGCAACTAATAACGACATATATGTAACAACATATGCACAAATAATGATAGCTGCTCTTTATTAGATACCTAACACGTGCTTCTAGAGGGCACTGGTGGGTCAGTGGTAGAATTCTCACCTTCCATGCAGAAGACCTGGGTTTGATTCCCAGTCAATCCACCTCATGCGCAGCATGTTGCTAGAATGCCGAAGAAGTTTCAACAGACCTACTAGACTAAGATGACCTAGGAAGAAAGGCCTGGGAATCTACTTCCAAAAATCAACCAATGAACATCCTGTAGATCACAATAGTCCGGTCCGCACTTGATCGTTGGGATGGAGCAGGACTGGGCAGCATTTCATTCTGTTGTGCGTGGGATCACCACGAGGCCTGGCCCGACTCATCAGCAGTTAACAATAACAACAAAACTAAGTGCTTAAAACTGGGTTAGATGTTGTGTTAAGCCCTTTGCATATATTATTTATAAACCTTCTAACAACCCTTCAGTATAACTATTCAAACAGTTTGAGCAACTTCTGTAAAATTTCTGATAAGAATTTAGAAGCCATGTTGTCATCCATCTAAATCTTAGGCCCCTATGGAAAGCTGTCTCTGAACCACTGGAGTGTGTGATACTTAGAGATCCTTGTAGATTTCCAATCATCCAAACATACCATCCTGCCCAGTCTAAAGTGATTATTTGAAATATATTATAGAAGCATTCAGTCACTGTGAGGAATGGATGCCCCAGTCTATGGTCAGCTTTGCTAAGCAAATGCTAATAGTATTTTTTTGAGTCAATGGACCAAGTGGGGTTCTTGGGTCTACCCAACTGGCCAATTCTATACATTTATTACAATGTAAGAGATGATATTTATTGAGAGCTTATTATGTACCAGGTACTAATATTTTTCGTATACAGTAACTTATTTAATCTTTACAACATCCCTATGATATAGTTCTCAGTTAGGATTGACTAATACTGTTAGAGAGTATTAGAGTTGGCTAACTATTATAAAAAAAAAAAAATCCCCATATTCTTAGTGCCTTCACACAATAAAAGGTTTACTTCTTGGTTACATCACAGTCAGTTGGGTGACTGGCAGACAGGTTTTCACCCTATGATTCAGAGAGGCAGGCTTCTTTTATCTTGTGGCAACAGCTTCAGATACCTCGGAGTCCCCTCCTGAATTTTCTCCATCTGGCCAGCAGACAACAAGGGGAGAGAAGGAGCAAGGCAGTTCTTTTTGCTGTTGTTGTTGAATCTGTTTCTTTGCTAGTCCCAGATTTTTTTTTTGTTTAAATTGTACTTCAGGTGAAGGTTTACAGAACAAATAGTTTCTCATTAAACAGTAGTACACATATTGTTTTATGACATTGGTTAACAACCCCACGACATGTCAACAACCCTCTCCCTTCTTGACCTTTTTTTTTTTTTTTTGGTGAAAACATACATAGCCAAAGATATACCATTTCAAAAATTTCTACATGCATAGTTCAGTGACATTGACTACACTCCCAATTGTGCTGCTATTCTCACTTTAGATGAAGGTTTAGAGAACAAACTAGTTTCTCATTAAACAGTTAGTGCACATGTTGGCAAGGCAGTTCTTGTAGAAGATTTTAGGGGTCTCAGGAAGAAAAGGAAACAGTATGGTAGGCACATTATGCTGCTTCTGCCCTGGTGGTGCATTGGTTAAGAGCTTGGCTGATAACCAAAAGGTTGACAGTTTGAATCCACCAGCTGCTCCTTGGAAACCCTGTGGACCAGTTCTACTCTGTCCTATAAGATCACTATGAGTTGGAATCAACTTGACGGCAATGGGTTTGGTTTTTGGTTTTGTCACAGATACGGACTGTTATTATCCCTGTTTTAGAGCTGAAAAACTAAGGCATTTAGAGGTTCAATATCCAAGATCACACAGTTCAATAGCCAATAGGGCTAGGATTCAAACACAAGCATCTTATTCCTGAGTCTATGCTTGTAACCATGACTCTCTACTGCTTCTCAAATGTAATGAATATAAAGTAGGATCAGAAACATTATGACCAAGTCATCACTCTTTGGTCTAATAGTTTCACCCCAGATCCAGCTCCAGATGGGGTAAGTGTGCTATTTACATTGTACCAATCACAGAGCAGACGAAAAGCCAATTATTCAAACAAACAAGAGTCTAAACTCTGTAGTATCATTGTACATTAGCCTTCACTTCCCATCTCCTATATTCTTTCCCAGCTTCAGACCCATCCATCCACTTATTCACCACCACAACCACTACCACCAAAAACAAAAAGTTTCAAAAAGCTTTAACAGAGTTTGAGGTCAAAGGGAATTTAGTGAGTTACGTCTGCTTGCACCTGAGACTAACTGGACATTGGCTCTTTTCCTACAGTGGATGATTAAGGATATCATACCATGAGCTATGAATGAGTTTAGCCCAACCTTCAACTTTGTGTTCAACAGAAGGATGCTACATTACTTTCCTTACACACCCCTGCTATTTCTCATGTATCCAAAGACATTTGAAACCGTATCACTTAGGCTTTCCTGTGTTGCCTTTCCCTGAAGTCTTAGAGACAACCTCTGACTGGCCCTGGTCAGACCGTTGGAAAGCTTCAGAATCCTGCCTGTCAGATGTGCACATGTCAAAACCCCACCTGTTCTGGCAGGAAGCCGATTTTCTTTTCTATTTCTTCCTCCCTTGAGAAATGTGCTTGTTTCTGGCACCTGTCCCCACTTATCCTGCTTCACACACTGAGACAAAGAAGTCATTTCATTTCTCAAGTCATCTCTTCTACTTTTTTGAAAAGTGACTTGTATTCTCTCTCAACAATCTTGTTGACTCCTTCTTCCTCCTGTTTACGTATATAATTTCTTTTTTGTGGTATAATATTCTTGCCCTATTTTCTCTTATAACCCCTTCTTTGCTTTTTGTTTGGAGTCTTAATTCCATCTCTTTTAAGTACCTTTGATTATATAAAAGAATTCCTCTTAAAGAATGTAAAATGCTTTTACATGCATCTACTATTGATCCTAATTGTTTTCATTGCTCTTCTGTAATCTTTCATTTCTCTTTAGCCGAGGTTGACTATTTTCTTCTCTTCCCTCCTCATAGCATATACTAAGATATAGATAGCATGAGTGAGAAAACACGACCATATTAAAATATGGGCTCCCACTATTGATCTGTATTTTAAGAAACACTTCTTTCTGGATTTTTAAAAAAACATTGGGCTTTTTTCCACAGTACTGACACTTCTGTCTCAAACATGATTTCCTTGGAGTGTGAAAAGAAAAGGGTTCCAAAGAGATTGCCTCAGTAGAGTGTAGGCAAGTCAGATGGATTTTCTTCTTGGTACAGAATCATCATGTGATCTTGAAAAAGTGAAACTGCAGGACAAAAGTATATATAAAGAAAGACATTATGGGGCCAGAAGCTTAGAGAGTTTAACTTTACCTCTGTGACTCAGATGCTTCCAGTGTTTAAGCAAGTCATTTGAACACTGTGTATTTTAGCTTTGCCTTTCTATAAAAAGGGAACCAATAAAAATATAGCACCCAAAATATAGGCCCCCACAACAAACTTCCAATAAATGACTCATTACAGTTCTCTTCAAAGTGGTGTGGTTGAAAAATTAATGAGCTTACCAACAAGTTTTTTTCTCAGGAACTAATGTTTTGTGAACTTTCCACGCCTTCCTCCTTCCAGTCGATCCTACCAAATTTTTGCCCAGTGCTCTGTGTAACACACTTCCAGTGAGCAATACTTGGATTTGCCTGATGTTTTATAAGGGGCACAAATATTTTAGTGAAAAACATACTTCGAGGTATAATGAGGTTTGTGGAGTTCCTGGGTGGTGTAAATTGTTAATTACTCAGCTGCTAACAAAAAGGTTAGAGGTTCAGGTTCATCCAGAGATGCCTAGGAAGAAAGGCCTAGCAATCTATTTCTGAAAAATCAGCCATTGAAAACCCTATGGAGTACAGTTCTACTCTGACACACATGGGTCATCATCTTAGGCTGGGTTCTCTAGAGAAGCAAAACCAGTAAAGCACATAAATATATATATAGGGAGAGATTTACATAAATGAAATGGCTCATGCGGTTGTAGAGGGAGGAATGTCCCAAGTCCGTGGATCGAGACAGAGGCTTCTACTGATTCACATAGCTGCAGGTGCTGGCAAACCCAAGACTGGTAGGTCAGAGAGTAAGGCTTTTGGTCATAGGCTGTAAAGATCAACAAATTCCAAAATCGGCAGGCAAGACAGCAGGTACGCTGCTAGCTCAAGTCCCAAGAACCAGAGTTCAGACAAACAGGAGCCAGCTGCAGGATCCAGAACAGGCAAAAGCCGGAATGCCTGCTTATATTCAGATGCAGGCCACATGCCCAAGGAAACTCCCTTTCAACTGATTGTCTACTCACAGCAGATCCCATCATAGGGGTGATCACATATCAGATCTCAATAGGGAAGTGATCACAACATTATATGACTGCCAAAACACTGAGAATCATGGCCCAGCCAAGTTGACATACAATCTTAACCATCACAGTCAGCATTAATTGCAGTTGACTTGATGGCATCTGGTTAATGAGGTTTGTGGTACACACTCTTAGACATGATATGGATTTCCTTGTCTTCACCCTCTATTCTCTGTACAGTGGTAGTGCCACAAATCAGTACCTCTGGAGGTTGTCAAGGCAGAACCTCGGGACTTAAATCCTGGCTGCACCCCTGATTAGGTGTGTGATTTTCATGAAAATGTATAACTTCTCTAAGCCTTAGTGTTCTTATAAGTGAAAACCTCCTTGGGGGACTGTGAGGATTAAATGAGGTAAAGGCATGAGATGTACTAAACATTGTGCCTGGCATATAGTTAACACTCAATAATCCACTCTCCCATAAGTTCATTGGGTGATATTTCAAAATATTAAACTAGTCTCTCTTCCTCTTCCCTTCAAATATTACTCCCTGGTAAATCTTGTTCTCTGGGAGTCCTTCGGCCTTTGCAGTTGATTGCCACAGGGAAGGAGAAGGTGGTCATACACTAAAACTCAGAGGTTATTGTTTAGCTCTGAGTTGAAAGCCAAGCTTTTGAAAAGGAAAAGAACCTTCTACATGTTAAGCTTCTCTTTACTTATCAAAATCAAGCCTGGTGGATTTAGACTTCAGCATTTTGCTTATAAGCCCTAGTCAAAAGAGGAAGGAGGATATGATGTAAAAAAATATCACTTGACCAGGATGGGAAATAAAAAGTCCCTGTGGTTCCAGAGAGAGAAGTCTGGGTTCTCATGAGTAGAGATCAGGGAAGAATCCACAAACTTGTACGCCAGGTACAACTAAGACTAGGGCATCTCACTGGACAAATGTGCAGGCAGCAGACACAAGGCCAGAACAGTCACATCACTGGAATGGTCCAAGCAACAAAAGACACTGAGTAATCCTGAGTGGCACCTGTGGAAAAGAAAGGCTCCAAAACAAGACAAGATCAGAGAAAAAAAAATTAATCTACATTTACTTTTGCACATCTGAATATAATGTGTAAAATTTTGACCGTCTACAAGAGTAATGGAGAATTGACCTCACAGTAAAGCTTACTTTCAGTTTGTTATTTTGTATATAGGACATTTCACAGAGCTGTGGTGAAGAGAAAAAACTACTTTTGAAAAAAAATATTTGAAGTGCCACAGAATAAACGTGGTAATCTGTCACAATAACATATTGTTTTTTCTTGTAAGAGTAGGTCGCCCAAGGGCATCCACCCAAACACACACACCTGTAGACACGCCTTATAGCCACTTAGCTGTAAGAGTAGTCCTCAACAAAATTTATGAGCCCTAATCAGATGTACCTCACTACTTACTGCTTGAAGCACTCCCTGTTCAGAGCTGAAGTAATCTGACTAAAAATATACCTACCAATCAACACCTCCCTGTTGGTCCTAGCTGCGTGGATACTAAGGGCACAGAGAATCTCCAAATATACTTCAAAGAGCCCACAGTTCTTCAGGACAGTAATTCACACTAGCATTGTGTAAAGTATGAAAGATTTGTAGCAGAGTTACCAATAATGTCAACAAACTCAAGGTATTATCATGTGAAATGAAGTTGTTATTTTAATAAATGTGATTATATCAACTGTTCCTCCTTACAATCACAGGGTACTTTTAGATCATGGACACTAAAATTACCAACCAGTAATTTGGAGATCAAATTTACAGCAACCATTCAAAATAAATTAGTTCATTTTAACTCAGTGACATTAGGCAACACAACAGAAGGAATGTGAAGTTCTCAAACTGGTTTGTACCACGTCTTTGCAGCTCAAGCTTGATGCAGTTCTGGACAGATGGTTCTTTCAGACATTGCTCAACTAGGAGGTCATTTCTGTTGTTGTCAGAATGGAAGTCTCAAAAGCACATGTTTTAGCATCCATAGGCTGTCTTCAGAGTATTTCAGTAACTCCCAAATCTTCACTGTTGGATTTTGTTGTTTTTTTTAAATTCTGTAACCCATGTTCTCCAGCCTCATGAAGAGTCACTTTAATGTTCCATCTTTGTCCAAGTCTCCAAGTCTCCATCTTGGATACAAGAAGTCTCATCTCCTATTCAAGCTGTTTCTAAGCATTCCTGAATGACTTGCATTCCTGGTGGATGCTCATTGTATTAGACAGGAATTGGGTTGAGCTGCATGATACAGAGACTCAATTGCAGCGGCTTAACCAAATGGGAAGGAGTCCTGGTGGTTAAATGGTTAATGCTAACCAAAAGGTTGGCTGTTTGAACCCAACAGCAGCTCTACGGTAGAAAAACCTGGCCATTTTGCTCCCTTAAATGTTACAGCCTATGTGGGGACCACAGTCTCGGGGAACATCTAGCTCAATTGGCATAACACAGTTTATAAAGACAATGCTCTACATTCTACCTTGGTGAGTAGTGTCTGGGGTCTTAAAAGCCTGTGAGCAGCCATCTAAGATATTCCACTGGTCTCATCCCTTTGGGAGCAAGGGAGAATGAAGAGAACAGGATACAAGGAAAAGATTAGTCCAAAGGACTAATTGTCCACAGCTACCAAGGCCTCCACCAGACTGAGTCCAGTACAGCTAGATGGTGCGCAGCTACCACCCCTGACTTCTCTGACCAGGATCACAACAGAGGGTTCTGGACAGAGCTGGAGAAGGATGTAGAATATAATTCTAACTCACAAAAAAAGACCAGATTTACTGGCCTAAGGGAGACTGGAGAAACCCCGAGAGTATGGCCCCCAGACACCCTTTCAGCTCAGTGGTGAAGTTACCTCCGAGGTTCACGGTTCAGCCTGGGAGTGGACAGCCCCGTAAAACCAAATGAGACTAACGAGGTACAGGAGTCCAGTGACAAAGGCCAGGAGGCAGAAGGGGACAAGGAAGCTGGTGATAGGGAACCCAAGGTTGAGTAAGGATATTTTCGATGTGTTGTGAGATTGTTAACCATTGTCATAGGGCAACATTTGTAGTAACTGTTAAATGAGAAACTATTTTGTTCTGTAAGCCTTCATCTTAAGTGAGAATAACCACACAATTGGAAGAGCATAGTCAATATCACTGAACTGTGCATGTAGAAATTTTTGAAATGGTGTATCTTTGGCTATGTGTATTTTCACCAAAAAAAAAGGTTGAGAAGTTAGAGGGTTGACACGATGTGAGGTTGTTAACCAATGTCATAAAACAATATGTGTACTACTGTTTCATAAGAAACTATTTGTTCTGTAAGCCTTCACCTGAAGTACAATAAAAAAAAGGTTACAGCCTAGGAAACCCTGTGGGGCAGTTTACCCTGCCATATAGGGTCACTATGAGTTGGAATCAACTAGATTGGCACCTAACAACAACAAATAAATTGGAGGAGGGACGGTTTTCTCACACCATCTGTAAAGTTTTCAGTGTCCCAGGCCTCTTCAGTACTTCTTTCCTCCATTCTTAACTCATGCTTTTTGTATCATGCTCATTGACTCATGATCACATGGTAACAGCTCCTTCAGGCTCATGTCCTTGCTCTCAGCAAAAAGAAGAAGCAACAAAGGACTAAGGGGGCAGCAACTGAGCAGGAGAGTAAAACTTTCCCAGAGATCCCAGGCAGATTTTTAATTATGTCTCAATGGCCTGAAACGGTGTCAGTGCCTTCACTAAAGCCTAGCAAAGCAAGGACTTTAGTGGAGCACATTCCCACCTGAAACAAAATAGGGGACATGGTCAGTTTCCACCCCTCATCCTGAACCATGGCTCCTGGCTTCTCCACTGACCATATCTGGCCATTTCCTAACTGCTGGGCAGGAGAAATCTAAAACTAGACACCAGGTATGAATGTCTCAGTAGTGGCCTTGCCTCTTCATAAGGGTGTGGGGTTGGGGAGTAGCCTCCTGGGCATCTTTCTCCTGATCTTCTAGCCTGATTCTATCTTGCTGAGACCACTTTTTTTCTTATTAATTCAAATTCGATCAACAAGTATCTTTTTAGTAACTTCTATGTATCCAGGACTGTTTTAGACAATGGGGATTTGTAAGGAACCAAGACCACCAAGAACCCTACCATCATGGAACTTGTATTATAATGGGGAAAACTGGATTTCAGCCCTTACTTGTCCCATTAGCTGGACACTTTTGTGCAGGGCACAACCTGCACCACTGTACATGATGACTCTGACCATTCCACAGGAATCCGGACTCTAAGCTTCTGTCTCCCTCTCCACCAGAAGAAGAAACAATAAACAAGTGAACAAACAAAAAACAAAAAGAGGTAACAATCATTATTTCTGCAGAAATGAACCCCACTGACCCACTCTAAGTTTTTTATATTGTTATACAGGATCTTTAACATCTCAGTCTGAAGCACCCACCTTTCGGTCATTCCATGGGTTCAGAGCTTCCTCAAGAAAAATGTTTCTACCTTCCTCCTGCATGAATAGAAGAACTTAGAGCCTAGAAAAGATGAGAGACATTACTAAACAAAAGCTCTAGCTACCAGGAGTTCAGAAAATTTGGGATCCATTGTTGGAGCATTTTATCAAACTTCTATCTAATGGAGATTCTTCTCGAAGTAGCAATTCATACCCATTGACAGTTAGTGACCCAAAGTCCTCTGCATTTTAATCGAACGCCTGTGAGCATTCTGAAGCCTCTTCATAAAATTCAATCATCTAGTTGATCTGTTAATTGATTCTAGCTGATCTGTTGCTTTGATCCTCTACATTGGTTAGGGAAAGGAGATGATAAAAATCTCAGTTCTATTTTCACCACCACAAGATAAAAAAATTTCAGTTCTGACAAGGTCTTTATCTCTTTCCCTTCTGACTTAGGATCATCACATATAAAAGAAATAACATGCCAGAGGGGAGGGGAGTCCTTGAGGAGGTTTGAAGTTTCTGCGTATGGGTGATTAAGGGTGGTGTGATTGAATTCATGAGTTTCAAGGCTTCCCAATAAATATTCCTTGCCGAACAGATACTGTAAGATATCTTGTGTTCCCTGCTCCAACTAAGCGTGAGTTTTTCCTCCTCTCACCTCAAAGCCTTCCCTCAGGTGCTTCTCCCTTCTATCTGGCAGCGAGGTCCTTCAAATCATTGCTCAGGGTGTTCCTCCTTAAAACTGCCCTTTATTACCTGACCCTACCTGTCTTCACCCTATTGTCACCTGTCCTCACCCGACACTCCCTCAGCACTTATATAGCTATGTCCAGCAGTCCTTCCACTTGCCTCTTTACTCAAGCCTGTTCTGATTGTCCATGAACTAATAAACTCTGCAAAGGGGTATAAGGATCTTCTACTTCCTCAGGAACTTCCCATTTATATACCGTGTTACTCCCTGCCCAGACTAGACCGTCTGTAAATGGGACCATAGCAGGTTTAACATACAAAATCTCTGTTCAGCATGATCAGTTTTCTAGGCAATTTGCACTTGAGACTGCAAAGCAGTAGGTGTGTAACTGGTTCCAACCTTCTCTGAGCGGTGACGCAATCATGGGGAGGCCATCTGTGTCTTCTCCATCTGCTGAGGCTTCTCTGCGCCTGAGCAAGTGCAATGCACCGACTCAAGCCTGGTCTTTCTAAGCAGCCTTCTCTGACCAACTCACAATGCTTTGAAAGTCCATTGACTCTGGGTCTCCAGAACAGTATGTATGTAGATGGGTTATAGTGCTATTAACAAACAAACAAGTAAACAAAAAAAACAGACTCGTTGTTGTAGAGTCGATTCCAACTCATGGTGACCTCATGTATTACAGAGTAGAACTGAACTCCGTGGGGTTTACTTGGCTGTAATCTTTACAGAAGCAGATTGCCAGGCCTTTCTTCTGCGGTGCTGCAAGGTGCTTTTGAACCATTAACCTTTCAGTTATTAGCTGATTGTGAATTGTTTGTGCCACTCAAGGACCTTATAGTCCCATACACATGCTAATGAACAATTTCACAATCTCTGAACCTCAGAGTGATCATATATTCCTAATAAATTTGATGTGAAGATTAAATAAGAAAACCTTTTTCACATAACAGCTGTTCAGCATATATTAATTCTCCACCCCTTTTCCATCACACTCTCATGCTGGGATAACTTTTGCTCATTTGCAAAAAGTCTCACTTCCCTCATATTATTGTGAACCCTTCCAGGACAAAAGTTGCATCTTATTTCTCTTTACGTAAGGAATGGTAGGATAATAGAAAGAGCATCAGGAATCATAAAATGAGGATTTTGGTCATGGATCTGCCATTCTTTATCTGTGTGACCTAGAGCTAGTTCACTCTTCAGTAAAACAAAGGGTTTGGGTTGGAGGATTGCTAAAATCTATGCATCTAACCTAAATCTCCTAAAGAATTAAGTAAGTGAATGGGTACCCAATAAGCATAATACCCAAGGCTTGTTTAATAGTGAATGACTGAGTGAGTGAGTGAATATTGGCCTTTTGTCCAGTGTCTTAACAGCATTGTGATCACACTGGGCTTTTCTTCCCAATGGATTCATTAAAGTTTGACAGACTAGAGCTTAATCATGCTGCAGCTCCTCAGGCTAACAGAAGGAAGGAGTCCCTTAGAACTGAAGCTCCACCCCGGGCCAAATTCTGTGACCCAGCCCAGCAAGTCACACAAATGCACACGTTCCCCTGAACCCCATCTATCCAACTACTTAGCAAGGATGATTTGAGGTCTGCCTCAAATGTGAATGATAGATTGAGAGATAGTCTAGATTAAGGTTCTGCACCTCCCCTTTTGTTAAAATATTGCAGCTGATGCTCGAAGCTAAGGTGCACAAACTTGCACCTTCCCCATCCGCTGGCACTGTACTGAGTGTCAGAGTTGATACTGGAGAATTGCTTTGAGATGATCAGTTAAAATGCTATATGGGTCAGATTAGAAACTACCAATTATATTACCATAAACATCTCTATATAAGAAGAAAAAAATTTCCCTGTTCCAGGCCATTTCCTTAAAGTTATACCAAGCATGACACATTTGCAGTTGTTCTTGTTGTTAGGAGCCATGGAGTTGGTTCTGACTCATAGCGACCCTATGTACAACAGAATGAAACAATGCCCGGTCCCTTGCCATCCTCACAATTGTTGCTATGTTTGAGCCCATTGTTGCCCACTGTGTCAACATACCTCCTTGAGGGTCTTCCTCTTTTTCCCTGACCTTCTACTTTATCAAGCATTATGTCCTTCTCCAGGGACTGGTCCCTCCTGATAACATGCCCAAAGTATGTGAGAAAAGTCTCACTATCCTTGCTTCTAAGGAGCATTCTGGCTGTTCTTTTTCCAAGACAGATTTGTTCGTTCTTCTAGCAGTCTATAGTATATTCAATAATTCTTCACCAACATCATAATTCAAAGGCGTCAATTCATCTTCAATCTTTCTTACTCCTTGTCCAGCTTTCAAATGCATATAAGGAGATTAAAAATACCATGGCTCGGGTGCTGGCAAAACTGGATATCCATCTGCAAAAAAATGAAACAGGACCCATACCTCATGCCGTATACAAAAACTACTTCAAAATGGATCAAAGACCTGAATATAAAGCCTAAAACTATAAAGTTCACAGAAAAAAAAATAGGACACTACAGGCCTTAATACACAGCATTAACAGGATACAAACCATAACCCTCAACGCACAAACCCCAAAAAATAAGCTAGATAACTGGGATCTTCTAAAAATCAAACACTTATGCTCTTCAAAAGACTTCACCAAAAGAGTAAAAAGAGAACCTACAGTCTGGGAAAAAATTTTTGGACAGTACAAGTTAGACAAATGTCTAATCTCCATAATCTACAAGAAAATCCAACACCT
>NW_004443965.1:14079351-14140535 GCF_000243295.1 Trichechus manatus latirostris
TTGGAAGAGCATAGTCGATGTCACTGAACTGTGCAAGTAGAAATTTTTGAAATGGTGTATCTTTGGCTGTGTATATTTTCACCAGAAAAAAAAAAAAGGTCCAGAAGGGAGAGGGTTGACATGTTGTGGGGTTGTTAACCAATGTCATAAAACAGTATGCATACTATTGTTTCATGAGAAACTATTTGTTCTGTAAGCTTTCACCTGAAGTACAATAAAAAAAAATTAAAAAAAAAATACCATGGCTTGGGTCAAGTTCACCTTAGTGCTCAAAGTGACATCTTTGCTTTTAAACACTTTAAAAAGATCTTTTGCAGCAGATTTGCCCAATGCAATACATTGTTTGATTTCTTGACTGCTGCTTCCCTGGGTGTTGATTGTGGATCCAAGTAAAGTGAAATCCTTGACAACTTCAGTCTTCTCTTCGTTTATCATGATGTTGCTTATCAGTACAGTTGTGAGGATTTTAGTTTTCTTTATGTTGAGGTGTAATCCATACTGAAGGCTGTGGTCTTTGATCTTCATCAGTAAGTGCTTCAAGTTCTCTTCACTTTCAGCAAGCAAAGTTGTGTTATCTGCATATTGCAGGTTGTTAATGAGTCTTCCTCTAATTTTGATGTCACATTCTTCTTCGTATAGTCCAACTTCCTAGCATACAGATTGAATAAATATGGTGAAAAGATAGAACCCTGATGCACCTCTTTCCTGATTTTAAACCACGTAGTATCCCCTTGTTCTGTTTGAATGACTGCCTCTTGGTCTATATACAGGTTCCACATGAGCACAGTTAAGTGTTCTGCAATTCCTATTCTTTGCAATGTTATCCATAATTTGTTAGGATCCACACAGTTGAATGTCTTTGCATAGTCAATAAATTAACACAGGTAAACATCTTTCTGGTATTCTCTGCTTTCAGCCAGGATCCGTCTGACATCAGCAATGATATCCCTGGTTCCACATCCTCTTCTGAACCTGGCTTGAATTTCTGGCAGTTCCCTGTCAATATACTGCTGTAACCACTTTTGAATGATCTTCAGTGAAATTTTACTTGCATGTGATATTAATGATATTCTTGGATAATTTCCACTTTCAACCAGATCAACTTTCTTTGGAACGGGCACAAATATAGATCTCTTCCAGTTTACCAAATTTCTTGGCATAACTGAGTGAGCGCTTCCAGCATTACGTCTGTTTGTTGAAACATTTCAACTGGTATTCCCTCAATTCCTGGAGGCTTGTTTTTCACCAAGATTTTTGCAGTACAACATTTGCAGTATGACGAATCAATTTAGATGATACCTTCGAGCCTATATTAATGGAAGCTGGGATGTAGGTCCCTCCCTGATTTTGGCCTGGTCCTGGTACTATCACAAGAAGAATATCTGCCACCATTTATTTCTTATCAGCTAGTTTGGGTCTTTATTTAAGAATCTTTAGGCACAGGATCATTCCAATGCAACTCATTTCTGCCTCTAAAGATCAGGAAACTCAAACTGAATACAAGTTTGTATAATAAATTTAAGTTGGCCAAAGGTAAAATTGGTGTATAGAGGGGATTGGAAAGGAGTTGCCAAAAGGAGATGAATAGTCAACTCAAAAGATAGAATAACCTACCTGTGTTCTTAACCTCTATTTTAGCACAGCCCTCATTTGGAAATCTGGACAGGAAGGCAGTATGGTAAAGATGTACTACTCATTATGAGATGTGAGCTCCTGGCTATTTGCAATTTTCATATATTCTTTACGTTCAGGATTTTCAGGACTCAACAACAAATGCTATGAAGATTGCCAACTCAAATGCATGTAGGCATAACTAATACATCCTGCTTCATCAGTTTGGAATATGAAATGGCCTCACATCTCCTTAAATGTTCAAATTATAATAACTCTAGTCCCCTAGTCTCACTAAGAAGAGAAGTCCATACTTTTTTGTCCACTGCCCATGACAAGTTTGAGAACTCTAGTCCAAATAGGCCAATCTCGGTTACTCAAGGAAGAAGATGATTGCTCTTGCTGTGTCTTCATTAAAATAGAAGGTCCATCAGTCTAGTGCAAGCAGAAGGGCTGCTTCCACTAAGTATCTGGGGGAGGGGTTTGGCAGGACAGGATGGTCTCCCTGGAGTGCAATGTTCTATGCACTATGCCATACTGGGTTCCAGCAAGGTGACTTTTTATGATCAGTGTTTCCTTTCTCACACACTCAGCCATTTTCCAACGGGGATTGTCATGGTGTAAGGATGACTAATCAGAAGAGGACAGTACCAGTGCTGGACTAGCTTCCTCTTGGATAATCTTGACCCTGTTGTTGAGCTTGGGACACTCAAAAGTATCTTATAGTGAGTTTCCCTTGGGACCCCATCCCAGTGACTTTTCTTGTTAAATTGGTTCAATTAAAAAAATTTCAATATCTGAGAGATGTTCTAATAACTTGGAGTGTCTAAAGTAAGGAGTCTGAGTCTTATTTCCCTTCAACCCCTAGAGAATCCTCTGCGTCCCATTATAAATAGGTGCTTGAGGGAGTGACCCTGTCTAATGTCATCGCCAATAGCAGTCAAGTACTAGAACCTTGTCAGTCAGGGAATGAGAACAGTGGTTCTCATGAGAACAGTGGGTGGGCACTCACCTTATATCTACTGAGTCTTTCAGATGGCTCCTCTCAAAACAAAATTGTCTACATCAAAGTGATTTAATATCTAGAAACATAAACACTTACCAACTTCTAAGTGGCCTTTTTCAAATAGTGGAGCCCCAGTGGTGCAGTGGTTAACAGCTCAGGCTGCTATCCAAAATGTCAGCAGTTCTAATCCACCAGTCGCTCCTTGGAAGCCCTATGGGGCAGTTCTACTCTGTCCTATAGGGTCTCTATGAGTTGAATCGACTCAATGGCAGTGGGTTTGGCTTTTTGTTTTTTCAAATAGTAATAATAATTTTTTTTTTTTTAAAGTTCTACATCATTGGACTCTTGGTGATAAAGGCAAACTCTTAGTTTGTGAGAACTGACTTCATGGTAAATACTTTTCATACATATCATCCTTGTTAATACTCAGTGAAAAGGAAAAGGTGGGAGTAGAAGAGTCCTAGTCCTCAAATACTCAGGTACTATGTTAGGCCCTGCCATGCTTTGCTTCATTAGAAAACTAAGGCTCAGGGAAGTTAAGAAACTTGTCTGTGGTCACACAGCCAGCTCATGGCAGAACTGGGAACTGGAATCAAGTCCAGCTAACTCTGGTGTCCATGCTCTTACCATTGCACCTTTGGGCCTCTCTGGGTTAGTGATGAGGTAAGTTGTAAGCTAATCAAACAGACAAAAAGTAGAAAACAAAGTATGGGGTCCATACAGAACTCTCCCTCCTCACACCTTTGTTCCATGCCAGGTGTGTCTCAAAGATTAATGCTTCGGAAGCTCTGGGTGTGCCCAGATGATATGCTATCTACAGCACACAAATGGAGAATTTCAAGATGGTGTTCTTGAACAAGCTTGCCACCAAATGCTGTCAGAAAACTAAAATTGTTCAGGCTATTTTGAGACCAAACTTAAAGTTTTATCCAGTTTCTCCCTGAAGTAAATTGGCATTCATGAATCCAAGGGCTTTTTTCTGTCTCACATTTTAGGTGGAGCCATATAGCTAGAGTTTGTGCTCATTCAAATTCATGCCCCTACGTTCACCCTAGTGCTTCTGAAACACCCAGTGGGTGACACAGTCTCAGAGGGAATTGAGAGGCTGTATTCACTATCTTCAAAATGAAGAGAAGGCAAGAGTTGATTCAGAACACGAACACAGTCTAAGAATAAAATTAGAATTGTCTATTTAATGTTTACACATCTCATAGGCTGAGGGTGGGTGTAGCTTATTTACTTTTAAGCATAAATTTCTGAGTTTCCGCACCTTGAGGTAGGAAACTGACCTGTGGGACAAACTTTTCTTTTCTTCCCTCCTCTTATAACCAGTAGGGAGGCTTGGTTAGCAAGGAGAAATGTGTGCTGGTTTTCATTGCAAGTGAGAACGTAGAAGGAACGCTGCAAATTCTAAGTGAATGTATCTGGGGCTGGATACTCATATAAATAGTAACAAGGACTGGAAAATTCATGCCCCCTATTATTGGCTCTTGACACTTGGCACTGGGTCCTGGAGTCCTCATAGTCACTGGGCAGCCCGGGAAGTGATGCCTAGTGACACACACAGAGACTCTTCCTGGAAGTGGCTTTGGAGGACAGCTTATTATAAACAATAAGCCCTTATGTATGGGATTGAAAATAAACTCAGACAGTGCATAAGGTTACGGTTATGTGTTGAAAGGCGAAAATCCACCATCTGTCACCTATCTGCATGCCCTGACCAAAGCATTTGCTTCTGCCTGAAATCTCACTCCAGGAACTTTAGAGAAGTGATCAGACAGACTTCTTCATACAGAGTTCAATGATACAGGGACATACTCCAATGGTGTTTAAACTGATTTTTAAGAACATAATTTTTTGTTCCTTTTAAGAAAGGGGACAATGTTGTATTAGGCAGTGACATGATCTTTTATCTTTCAGCTCATTACTGGGTTACCCAGTCTAAGGGAAAATTTGGGGTCCCATTTCATATATTTTCCTCCATTAATTGTATATAATTTTATTCATCTATAGCACGTTCCTTGGCCCCAAGATATGTGAATGTGAAAAATTAACAAGTTTCAAATTTTCTCTCTTCAATACAGAAAAACACCATAATTTTCTATCATTGCTTTTAATTCTGTACTGAAGTATCTGTTAAGCAAATTATATTTCTGGACCAGAAAACCGTATCTATGGGTCAGGATGTTATCCTCCCCCATCTCCTCCACCCCGTGATGTATATCTTGGTTTTAGTGTTTCTTTCCTCTCTCATGTTGCACAACTACATTTTGGCGTTACCTGCATCATTTCAAGAGATATTTTTCTTTCAACTCAAAGTACTTAAAAGGACTGTGGGAGAAGTATTTTGGCACTCATTTAGGGGGGAATTATTATGCTGGTTGCAATAACATTTTTGGAAATAAAAAGTGTTTTCTGTCTTCTGATTACATAAATTTCTACTTGGCAAATAAGATTGTTCTGGCATTGTGGTCCTCGAATTTAAGACATCATCTTTTTACCTAAATTCCTTTTCTGTGAATCAACATTCTTGGTGAGGACACAACCCAGGGAGGTAATATAATTCCAGTCCTTAAGCCTGTAGACAATGCAAGAGGCTGGGAGCACTCAAATCTCTTAAATCGTTTCAGGGGACAGGGAAGGCTGGGGTGGGAAAGTTGCAGCTTCTGGCTCAGTTGGCTCATGTATACCACCAAAGAGAACTCTAGGGCACACAAAGCATGGCTTCCGCATTCTCATAACCAGACAACCAACCAGTTGCCACAGAGTCAATTCCAGCTCATGGTGACCCATGTGTTAGAGTTGAATTGTGCTCCGTAGGATTTTCAATGGCTGATTTTTTGAAAACACGTCACCAGATCTTTCTTCTGAGGTAACTCTGGGTGGACTTGAACCTCCAACCTTTCAGTTAGCAGCCAAGCACTTACTGTTTGTACCACCCAGGGAGGCTTCCTAAAATAGGGAAGTTTCAAGTATTAAATGAATACCAATGTTAGTACCTTTACTCTAAATATAAATATAAATACTTAATGTTAGTACCTTTACTGTAAATATAGGTTCCCAGTCTTTGGACTGTGGGCTTCTGGCAAGGCTGCAGTTTTGTAAAGAGTGGAGAATCCACAATTGGGTAGAAAATAGGTGGGATAACATGTCTCACAGGATTGTGCTCTAGGTCATATAAGATAGTAGTTAAGAGCTGAGGCTCTGGCACCTGACTTTTCAGGTTCAAATCCTGGCTATGCCGTTTACTAGTGTGTGGCCCTGAACAAGTTATTTAACCTCTGAGTGCATCAGTGTCCTCATCCGTAAAATGGGGGTAACGGTAATACTACCCACTTCATAAGGGTTATTATCTTAAATGAGTTAATATATGTAAATATATTGGTCACATAGTTAAGATTCAATAAATTTTAGCTATTATTATTGTTTGACAGAAATATTTGTAGGTGCTGTCACAATGAATTAAACATAAATTTATTTAAATGTGATTTCAAAGCCACTGTTCGTCAATATTTACGGTTTCACCTAATGGAAACCAAATGTAAAGTCACCACATATAGGGGTTCTCATTTTCAGAAAAGAATGGAAGGAATAAAGAGGTGGGGCTGAGTTATCCTAAAACAGGGGAGAAATGTATGTGGCAAGCAGGGCTGACTTCCATTAAGCACGGTAGGCCAAGCGTCTAGGGCCCACTACATTTTTAGGACAGCACAAAAATGTTTTAATTTCTTTACAAATGAGAAGAAAAAATTGACTTTCAGGTCAAAGAAAATGTTTTAATATGCCATGTTAACATATTCATCTTTATGCCAGTGTGTACAGATATAAAATACAATTTTTAATGTTTTTATGGAGGATGGGGCCAACAAAGGCAAAAAAATTAGGGCTCATGAAAGTCATAATGCAGCGTTGGTTGTGAGTGCCTCTATTGTACCTGCTCATGTACTTTTCTGTTCCCTTCTGAATGGTAAGCTCTTTGAGAACAGAAATTGTGTCTTATTATCCATTGTACATATCAGCCTAGCACAGTGCCTGGAACATCACAGGCAACCAATAGATATCTGATGAATAAAATAAATGATTAACATTTCAGATCCAAAGCAATAAGTTTGGGGTCCCGGGAAGAGGGCTGTCACTAAATCTCCAAGTGAATCAATCTCTAAGTGGCAAAGAAGTTCATTTAAAAATTGTATGTGTCATGGGGAGTCCCTGGTGGTACAAACACTTAATGCATTCATCTGCTAACCAAAAGGTTGGAGGTTCTAGTCCACCTAGAGGCACCTCTGAGGAAAGGCTTAATAATCTACTTCCAAAAAATCAGCCATTGAACACCCTATGGAGCACAATTCTACTCTGATACACACAGGGTCTCCACGAGTTGGAATCAACTCCATGGCAACTAGTTGTGTAACATGGATTAACAATCAAAAGGGTGAGAGAGACATTGAACAGGGCAAAAAAAGAAAGACACTTTCTGTTTTCTCTAGATTTGACTCTAGAGCATCTTTGCAGGAAAGACCCAAAGTTCAGCTCCAACCAAGACCCAGCCATATAGGAAGGGATCCCTGAGAGACAGGCCCTGGAAGAGTGCAGCTGTTATGCAACAGAAGGGCCAAAATGGGAAAACGCAACCACAGAAACTCATAAATACAAACAAGTAACACCTTGCAGCACCCCCTTTTAGAGCTTTTCTGGGTTCTGCACTGCAAGGCGAGCTGAAGGGAGCAGTGCGGAGGGAGGGGAGAAAGGAATGCCAAAGCAAGAACAGCACCCCAGGGAAGCCAAGATTTGTGTAGTGGCTAAGAACCAAATCCAATCAGAGAAAAGTCAAAAAGCCAAGGTTCTTGTGTCCAAGGCTCACCCTGAGCTGGATCAGCTTCATGGAATTCTTGGAGGACCTACTCAGGAGGGGGCAGAATGGGGGAGCAAGAAAAAATTAGGGTAACTGCAGTCACTGGGAAAAAGAAAAGTACTACTACACTGGAGTTTAGGTTAATCAGAAATCTCCTTTTGCTTCAAATCTTGTGTTAAAAAGCCCTGGTCGCCCTAGTAAGTGCTACAAAGAACCCATCCCAGCAACTCCTCTTCAGCTAGACCTGCCCTGCTGTACCATATCTGAGTGACAGACCCTGCCAGTTGGAGAAGAAGGTGAAAAGTATCATGCCCAAAGACGAGCAAACAACAAAGAACACACAGCCCACCTGCTCAGACATAGCCAAATAAAACAAAAAAGCAAGGTGAAACAAACAAATCTACAATCAATAAATGAGGAAAATAACTACCGAATGCCCCAAAGACAGCAGACAATATAAAAACATTAACAAAAACAGGACACGATGGTTCCAGTAGACATCCAAAATAAAACAACAGATGACTTTCCAGTAGAAGAAAAGGCACTAGAACTACCTGATAGGGAATTCAAATCTCTAATATTCAGAGCTATCCAAGAGTCGAAGCAAAAAGCACACAAAAATGAGGAAAAAATAGACAAATTCATGGAAAAGGCAGACAAATTCATGGAAAATACGGACAAAAAAATGGACGAATTCAGGAAAATAATGCAGGAACAAAATGCCAAAATAAATTCAGAACTAGAAATCATACAAAAATAACAATTAGAAATTCAAAGATAAACAACAAGATTTCAGAACAGTGTCATAGAAGGGCTGAGGAGCAGGTTTGAAATGGTGGAAGACAGGATCAGCGAAATTGAAGGCAAACACTTGGATACAATTCTGTTTGAGGAAAAATCAGAAAAAAGAATGGGGAAAAATGAAGAGACCCTGAGAATTATGTGGGATACAATCAAAAGCAAAAATTTGCGAGTGATCGGCATTCCAGAATGGGGAGAAAATAGAAAACACAGAGAGCATCATTGAAGAACTGCTGACAGGAAACTTCCCCAATACCATGAAAGATGAAAAGCTGGCCATCCAAGAGGCTCAACAAACCCCATATAGGAGAGACCCCAAAAGAAAATCACCAAGGCATATCATAATCACACTGACCAAAAACAAAGACAAACAAAGAATCCTGAGAGCAGCTTGAGAAAAACAAAAAGTCACATAGAGAAGAGAAACCGTAAGACTAAGCTCAGATTATTCAGCAGAAACCATGCAGGCAAGAAGGCAATGGAATGACATATATAAAACCTTGAAAGAAAAAAATTGCCAGCCAAGAATAATATATCTTGCAATACTCTCAAATATGATGGTGAAATTAGGACATTTCCAGATAAACAAAAATTAAGAGACTATGTAAAAACCAAACCAAACTTACAAGACTTATTAAAGGGAGTCCTTCAATCTGAGAACAAACAACATCAGCTCACAGGCTGAATCTAGGACGCAGGATCGTACCAGCCAGATACCAGTCTAGGAAATGAACTCTCAAGGACTATCCAAAACAAAAAGAAATACAACAGGGAATCAGAGAAATTAATCTGTAAATGACAACTACATCAGAACAATAAAAGAGAGAATAAATGGTGTAAGTATAGAACCTTCTAATGGAGAGGAAGGCAAGGTGATACCAAGTAATAATAGACTGCTTCAAACTTAGAAAGATAAGGATAAATTTCATCGTAACCACAAAGAAAATTAACAAACCTACTCATCAAAATAAAGAGGTAAAACATAAAGTCTCAGTAAAAAAAAAAAACCTTCAAAAACAAGAAATGAAAAAAAAAAATCCACAAACAAAAGTAACTCAGCATGGGAAAGTAAAAGAAAAAAAGAAAAAGTCAGCACCACAAAAAAAAAAAAATCACTCATGAATCAAAAACACTGGAAATAACAAATGTTGGAGAGGCTGAGGGGAGATGGGAACTCTTATGTGCTGCTGGTGGGAATGCATAATGATACAACCATTTTGGAAAATGATATGGCGCTTCCTCAGAAAGCTAGAAATAGAAATACCATACTATCCAGCAATCCCACTCCTAGGAATATATCCTAGAGAAATAAGAGTCGTCACACAAATAGACATATGCACACCCATGTTCATTGCAGCATTGTTCACAATAGCAAAAAGATGGAAACAACCTAGATGCGCATCAACAGATGAATGGATAAACAAACTATGCTACGTACACACAATGGAGCATTATGCAACGATAAAGAACAATGATGAATCTGTGAAGCATCTCATAACATGGATGAAACTGGAGGACATTATACTGAGTGAAATAAGTCAATCACAAAAGGACAAATATTGTATGAGACCTCTACTGTAAGAACTCATGAAAAAGTTTACACACAAAAAGAAACAATCTTTGTTGGTTACAAGGGATGGGAGGGGTGGGGGAGGAAATACTAAATAGACAATAGATAAATGGTAACTTTGGTGACGCGTAAGACAGTACACAATACTGGGGAAGCCAGTACAACTTGTACAACGAAAGGTCATCGAAGCTCCATAGACACAGCCAAACTCCCTGCGGGACTGAAATGCTGGGTAGAGGGCTGTGGGGACCATGGTTTCAGGGAACATCTAGCTCAATTGGCATAACACAATTTATAAAGACAATGTTCTGCATTTTACCTTGGTGAGTAGTATCTGGGATCTTAAAAGCCTGTGAGCAGTCATCTAAGATACTCCACTGGTCTCACCACTTCGGGAGCAAGGGAGAATGAAGAGAACAGGATACAAGGAAAAGATTAGTCCAAGGACTAATGGACCACAGCTACCATGGCGTCCACCAGACTGAGTCCATTACAGCTAGATGGTGCCTGGCTACCACCACTGACTGCTCTGACTAGGGTCACAACAGAGGGTTCTGTACAGAGCTGGGGAAGGATGTAGAACAAAATTCTAACACACACAAAAATACCAGATTTACTGGCCTGACAGAGACTGGAGAAACCCCGAGTATGGCCCCTGGACACCCTTTTAGCTCAGTGGTGAAGTTGCTCCCGAGGTTCACCTTTCAGCTGGGGATTGGACGGCCCCATAAAACAAAATGGGAGTAAGGAGGCACAGCAGTCCAGGGACAAGGACTAGAAGGCAGGAGGGGACAGGAAAGCTGGTGATAGGGAACCCACAGTTGAGAAGGGACAATGTTGACATGTCGTGGGGTTGTTAACCATTGTCATAGGGCAATATGTGTACTAACTGTTTAATGAGAAACTATTCTGTTCTGTAAACCTTCATCTAAAGTACAAAAAAAAAAAAAAAAGAATTATCTATGTGAGATCAAATTGACAATAGCAGCTCAAAAAGATTTGATGGGAAGCCTAGGGGGCAGTGAGTTGAAGATAGTGGTAATGGAATAATTTGGAAAATGATAGTGAGAATAGCAGCACAACAGGAAGAATGTAATCAACGTCACTGAATTGTACATGTAGAAATTTTTGAAATGGTGTGTCTCTGGCTATGTATATTTTCACCCAAAAAGAAAAAAGGTCCTCCAAGGTGGAGAAGGGAGAGTGTTGACACGTTGTGGGGCTGTTAACCAATGTCATAAAACAATATGCGTTAAAAAAAAAAATTTTAATAAGCTATGATCTATTAACAATAGGGAATATTACATGGAATGGAAATCAAAATATGCAACAATATGGATGAATCTTAGCAATAAAATATTCAGCGAGAAAAGTCCCAAAGTATTACATAAATATTTAACAATTTTTTTACATAGACAATTTTAAACATATACAAAACAGAGAGACTATTATCATTTCCTCCCATGTACCATATTTTTATGCAAATAAAGTGTGCCTTCTATATTTGTTTGCCAACATCGCCCTCCCCCTTTGGATATTTTCGTAAGTGTGCCTAATTTTTTTTTTTTTTTTTTAAAGAAACATGTAAAAAAAAAAAATTGCCATAGCAGTGCTTAGGAAAATACCTCCCAGGAGGAGGGCCGTGTTGGGAAACAAACATAGAAGGCGCACTTTATTTGCATTAAAATATGTTATCTATCACCCAGCTTCCATCTTGATGAATCTTGTTTATTTGTACCTCTTATCCACTTCTCCCCCGATTGATCATCTTGAAGACAATCTCAGACACCATATAATACCATTTTTATTATGTTAAAAAAACTAAAAGAAAATTATGAATACAAAACCATAGGGTTTTCAGTAGATTGTTAGGAAGTAGGTAGTCGGGCCTTTCTTCTGAGGTAACTCTGGGTAGACTCAAACCTCTAACCTTTCAGTTAGCAGCTAATTGCATTAACCATTTGCGCCACCCAGGGACTCCTATGAATACACTGATGAAATAAAAACATATGAAAAGAAAATCAAGTCAATGAAAATATAGAACTCAGGATGATAGCAACCACAGGTGGGGGGAGACAGATGGACGGAGTCCTGGGGGAACCAGATGGTTAGATGTAGGTTAGTGTCAAGGTCTAAGGTTTTGCTTTGAGTGGCCAGTTCTGAGTACTTATTACCTTATTAAAAATAATTGAAGAACTAACTAGATTAAATAAAAGTATGTCACAAAAGGACCAACATGAGAGAGTGCATGAACCAGGATTATAATTAATCCAGTTCTGTGTACCAGAAGCCCCATAGGTCCCCTTTTCTCCCTTAGTAAATAGACTGTCTTGGTCTTTCTTTTCAAAGGTGACTAGTGTGTGTGTGTGGTGTGCAGGATGGTGGGGTCCTGGAGGAAGAGCACGAATCCAGCTCGTTTAAGGTCTTGGTTAGAGGGTTCCAGTCTTGGATTCTCTTTCTCCATGACCGTAACCATGACCTATTTTGTTTTATCCTACCTCACTTTGCCCTATTCCTGCCTGAGCTGTGGTATCCAGAACCACACAGCTTGATAGAAGAGGCTACAGAATGATTTCACACTACACAGGAGAGGCAATTTATTAAAATTGAATGTACCTGTGGAAGCTCCACTAAGATGCCTGTGCAGCAAATTTTGTTTCTGGAAGGAAGATTCCAGAGCAAGCGGGAAACAGGGAGAAAGAAAGAAGTAAGAGAGAGGAGAAAAGTAAAAAAAGAAATGCAGAAAAAGAAAGAGCAGGTAGAGTATTTGCTAGTAACTATTTTCAGTATATATTTTTCTCAATTGAAGATGTATTTAAATTGATTAATTAAAAAGCCTCTTCCACTCAGCATGTGAACATGAGTTCTGAATTTCAGTACAATCACTATAAGTTGAACTGCCTGATTTAATTAACTTTCAGTATTAAGCAACAAGGTGGGGACAGTGGCCAGATCACGTAAGCTCTTTAAGCCTCAGTTTTCACATCTGAAGAACAAGGAGTTTGGACTAGAAGGTCTCTAGGGTAATTTCAGATGTAACTTTTTTTGATTTCAAGTGACTTGAACAGACTATAAATAGCACAGAAATGGATATTTCATAGAGATTTAAAAGAACAGTGAATTTGGTCTCTGACTTCACAGAACAATGTTCAATTTCTACATAGGCAATTTCTTAGGTCTTAAATTCTCATGTATTTCCACATTTCCTTATAACCTGAGCACCTTAAAAAAAAAAAAAAAAGTGAAGGTTACAAAGCCTTCTCCACAAAACCTTACAATGAGTGGAGCAAAACTTTTCTCGAATAAAGGAGAGTCCTCAGAATGGGAGCAGTCACTAGGTCAGCTTCAGATTCTAGATGCTCTCTTTATTCAGGAACACAAGTCACACCTAGAACATGGCTCTCTGGTTTGGAAAACCACGGGATACACGGAACTAGCCCTGAGACACACACACACACATACACTCATAATTGAGGGAAGCATCTTTTTTCAGTCCTTGTGCTTTGATTTGGGGCCGAGAATGCATGGCTCCTCTACATTCAGTGGAACAAGTGAAGAAACATTAGGTCCTATTAAAAGTACCTTTGCTGCCCAAGGGAGAGGGATGCTGAGATTGGGGGAGTGGTTATACCCTCTAGCACCCAGGGTGGTCATGAAGTGGAGATGAGAGGAACCTATAACTGGAATCAGGATTAACACATCAAAGAAAGTGGATAGAAAGCCCAGAGTTGTGCCCCCTCAACTAAAAAAATCTATATATCTATATATCTATGTATGTATATAGTAGTTAAAGACGAAGATCAAATCATTGGGGGAAAATGCTTTTTTTTTTTAAAGAAATGATGCTGGGATAGCTGTTTAAACGTTTGAAAAACATTCAAGTTGAATCCTTAGCTCAGATTATACACTTACGTACATTCCAAATGGACTAAAGAATTAAATATAAAAACAAAACTATAAACTACGTTGAAAATATATATGTGATTTTGGATTGAGAAGCCTTTTCCAAGGTAGAAACCATAGAGAAACTGATAAATTTGAAGAAGATTGACAAATCTGACAACAAATTTTTTTTATATTTCTGTACATCCCCAAACTAACAAGGTTAAAGGCACAGGACAAACTGGGAAATACATTTGCAAAATATGTAATAGGTGAAGGATTAATATCCTTGTTATAGCAAGAGTTATGATTAGTCAATTCAGAAAAAGGTAACTCCCAAAAGAAAATATAGGCATAGGCAGGGGCAAGAAAGAACTAAAAAAAAAAGCCTCACTGATAATCAAAGAAATAACAAACTAAAACAACAAAATACAGTTTTGCTCATAAAATGAACCAGTTAAAAGACTGATAATGGTGTGGTGACATTAGCACTTTAAGATTAGGTTTACTTGTGGCTCTGACTTCAGTGTAAAATCTTAGGAAAGCATTTAGCTTTCAGAGCCTCAATTTGCTGGAGCCCTGGTGGTGCAGTGGTTAAGCATTTGGCTGTTAACCAAAAGGTCTGTAGTTCAAACCCACCAGCTGCTCCTTGGAAACCCTATTGGGCGTTCTACTCTGTCCTATGAGTCAGAATCAACTTAATGACAATAGGTTTTGTTTTGTTTTAAACTGGGGATCGTAATAGTCTCACTCACAGGGTGACTGAAGATTAGATGAGAATGAATTTTAAAAGAACTTTGTATATTGAAAAGTGACATACAAGTATAATTGTTGAGTCCTATAAGCCAAGGAGGAGTCCCTGGGTGGTGCAAAATGTTAACATGCTCAGGTGTTAACCTAAAGGATAGAGGTTTGAGTACACCCAGAGGTTCCTCTGAAGAAAGGCCTAGCAAACCACTTCTAAAAAAATCAGCTATTGAAAACCATATAGAGCATAGTTCTGCTCTGCCACACATGGGGTCGCCATGAGTCAGAGTTGACTCAACGGCAACTGGGGAAAAAAAAATCCAAGTGGATCTGTGCTGTTCCTCAAAGAACTACTAGAGGGAGATGAAGGGGTAAGTAGACTTGCCTCCTTGATGCTATCTTTAAGATACTGCACTACTTCAAATATTCTCTTAGAAAGAGCTGTGCGCATTGCAACCTTCAGCGAGCTTGAGAAGGACAGAGACAGCTGAATACAAGAGCAACAGACATCGTGAGGGCCCTAAAAATGCTGTTGCAGGATGGGATGCCCAAAGCCACCATTTATTGGCAGCAGCCATGATGAAAGGTGGCAATGTAAGAAACTTCCAGTGGCAGACAGTACCCCAGTGGAGCAGCTGCTGAGAGTGGTCCTGGATGGGACTACTCCAAGGAGAGGGACCAGAAGGAGCGATTTTGGAGAGTCTGGCAGGAACCACCCTCAGAGCTACCACTGAGGGTCACAGATCAGAGATGGAGCTGGGGATATCCCAGAGGAGGTAGAAATCACTAGTCTTTTGTGTCATGGTTAGAATGTGTGGGCTTCAGAACAAGACTTTCTGGGTTCAAATCCCAACTCTATCAGTTACTATTAGTGTTAGTGATCTTGGGCAAGGCACTTCATCTCCCTATGCCTCAGTTTTCTTATTTGTTCAATGTAGATAATAATTGCACTTAACTCATATGGTTATTGTGAGAATTATATGAATTAATACACATAAAGCATTTAAAGCTTCCTGGAACATAATAAATAATTAATGTTAAGTAATATCATTGCTATGGTCATTAGTAATACTACTAATATCACTACCACAATCTTCCTTAAAAAGTGAATAACAGTTTCTCATAGGAAACCTAGCATCACTGAAAGTTTAAAAATTCTGATTGGTGCCTCCATGTAAGCCCTAAAGCTTAACCTTTAGTTTCCAAGAGATAGAGTGTTTAATAAAAGTGTTTTAATTGTAATAGTGTGTCATGGATTGAATTGTGTCACCCCAAAAATATGGGTCAACTTGGCTAGGCAATAATTTCCAGTATTGTGTGATTGTCCACTATGCTGTCATCTGATGTGATTTTCCTATGTGTTGTCAATCCTACCTCTATGATGTTAATGAGGAAGGATTAAAGGCAGTTATGTTAATGATGCAGGACACTATCTATGAGATTAGGTTTTGCCTTAAGTCAATCTCTTTTGAGATATAAAAGAAGAGAGCAGAGAGACATGGGGACCTCATGCCATCAAGAAAAGTAGTGGTAGGAGAAGAGAATGTCCTTTGGACCTTGGATCCCTATGCTAAGAAGTTCCTAGTCCAGGGGAAGATTGATGACAAAAACCTTCTTCCAGAGCTGACAGAGAGAGAAAGCCTTTCCCTGGAGCTGACGCCCTGAATTTGGACTTCTAGCCTACTAGACTGTAAGAGAATAAATTTCTCTTTGTTAAAGCCATCTGCTTGTAGTATTTCTGTTATAGCAGCACTAGATAACTAAGACAGTAAGTGAATCCCCTTACTACCTAGAGAAGCATTTAACTATTATTTGGTTCCATCTTTTCCTTTCCATGGAAAGGACATAAAAGTCTTCCACACACACAATGTAACTTACAGAATTCCCAAAGATGCACCTCCCTTTCCCACCAACCAGAGAATACTCTCAGGTTCACAGCCTCAACTCCATGTTCCAAGCAATTGCCCCCAAGTGGGAAGGCTATTACTCGGCTCTGGCAGGAGAGAGGCCAAATACAACTTCTTGCTTCTTTATTTCGACCGTAAATTAATATCTTGATTGTGAATATTTCCTAGAGAATATCACAAGATGTTTTTAGAATTTCCAGAATGAAGCGGTTTGCTTAAAAAATGAAAGAGAGCAGGTCAAACTTCACTTACCAAATTACTCTGCCCTTCCCTCCTGGGTCAGGGTGAACTTCATGCTCTGATGTTAAGACTGCTGTAAGTAAAACTTTCTCCTTATGCAATATGGAAATGAAAACACTTGAGAAACTAATTTTTAAATACAGTATTTGGGTGAATGTGGCCAGTGACATGTGCAGAGTGGGCCTGCAGACAAGGATGTCTTGTCCCCCCACTACTGACGCTGTTTACCAATCATAAATGGCATTCAGAAGAATATCAACTATAAGAAGTCTTTCTTTGAGACGCGTAGTTAGAATAGTAACTAATTACTCATGTCATAAGAGAGAGAGTGTTCTTGTTCTGACTCATAACTCTTAGTGTGGAAAGAGTGAAGCCTCAAAAGATAGTCTAGGTCCATCTCCTGCCATCAGCCACATAAGATACCATCATCTCTATTCTATAGATGAAATTACCAAGGCTGTAAAAATTTACATGACTTGCCTAAGATTCATTCAGTCAGATCACTAGTTGTAGGTGGGGACAAGAAGAAAAGAACTATTTGTCGCAAGTGCCATCTATACAATCTTTTTTTCTCCAGAGAAAACAACAAGCCTCAGTCACTAATGGCCATAAAATAAATACCAAATAACTTCTGATAAACACCCAAACTCCTTCAGCCATAAACTGTAAGAGAGGTGGCCAAAGAGGAGAGTAGAAATGAAGCAAAATGGATGGACACTAAAAATAGACAAAATAAACCAAAGCCTGAATGTTAAACAGGCAAAACCCTCAGAAGATGGCTATTCTACCCACATTGTCAGGTATGAGTTGAAAGAAGAGGGAGAGTCATGAGAGGTGATTATTGTTGAATTCCCTGGTTAGCAATTTGACTTTCCTCTCCTACTTAGCCTTCAGCTACTCTGTGTGAGCTGAGTTTCCTTGGGCGATGGTGACAACATGTTATCCTTTTCTCTGTGTAATAGAAAAAGGATAATGTAGGACAATGTAGAATAATGACTTGGCCAACTGAATAATAACCAGTTGCTGTCGAGTCGATTCTGACTCCTGGCAACCTCGTGTGTGTCAGAATAGAACTGTGCTCCGTAGGGTTTTCAATGGCTGATTTTTTGAAAGTAGATCACCACGCCTTTCTTCCTTCCACCCAGGCACTTCTAGGTGGACTTGAACCTCCAAACTTTCAGTTAGCAGCCGAGTGTGTTAACCATTTTCACCATTTTGCCAATTAACAATGTAAAAACATGTTTTCTCATTTATAAAATAGGAATGATAATAATAGTAGCCATTCATAGGGATGTTGCAAGAATTAAATGAGATAATATCTGTGAATCAGTCATCATCATGTCTAGCACATGGCTTTTTTCCAACAAATGTTAATTCCTAATTCTTTTTTGGGAAATAGAAGCGGGGGCAAAAACTGGCACCCACCTCTTTGTGTACCTTTTTCTCTTTCCCTCTCTTGTGGTTTGAACTTGAAGCAGAGGGCCTAAGTTAAATAATTTCCACTCCTGTTATAGTTTTTTCTTTATCTCTTAAATTGTGAGATATCACAGCAATCAACAAATTTCCAACTCAGCAGCCTTTTGAGACTGTGCAAACCTATGATCAGATAAGATGGTTTTACCCAACCACTGGTTCCATGTCCTAAATGTCGTGTATTTATAAGAAATAAACCATTACCACTGTAGATTTAATCTGGACATTGTATTAAGATGTATTAGCAAGCCAAGAGTCCAAGTTATGGCATTCATGTGACCAAACCCCAAGCAAAGACAACAGAATAGCTAACTCAGAACACATGCTTTAGAGCAGAAGTGAAATTGGAGTGTCCCATTTAATCTTGATGCTTCTAAGGTGCTGGGGCCACAGCTAGCCTGTTGATATTTGCAGAGTACAGCATGTTGCAGGAGGCACATCCCTCCCTCTGTGGTATGACTTGAACAATATCTGATTCTGGATGTTTTAAATGAAGAGAGTTGACAAATCAGCCACCCCTGAGGCAAGTCATATAAAACCCTGGCATTTGTATTATCAGGTAGAAGGAAGGAGCAGGGCTAGATTAGTTAAAAGCCTGCCAACCACAGAAGAAGGGCAGATATGACAACACTGCAATATCATGGCTGGACCAGGGAGCCCAGAAGCTGGGGCTGTTTCAATGAGAAAGGAAGAAAAAAGAACCCAGAGTTCTCTGTAAAAGAAAGCTCTTCAAAACACATCATTTTTATTAGTTGGGTTTCTTAGTTGTAAACAACAAACTGGCTGAATTTTACGTAAAAAAAAAAAAAAAAATACACACACGTGAACACACACACATATACACGTATATAAACAGAAAAGATACTGAATAGCTTCAAAAACATTTAGAAGATGGCAAATCAGGAACCTCAGCAGGCTAGGACCAGCACCAAAAGCATACCACAGGAATCTTTTGGTGAGGATGGCCCCACCGGATACCAGTTACTGGACCTTGTTTCCTGCTGGTGCTGCTGGCCTGCTACCTTGGTCACTGGGGAAAATTGCTCCACTGTCCCAGGTGGGAAGACCCCCTTGGTTGAGCTTTGGTCACTTGTGCACACCACTAGTGTCTGGATTTTTCAGTTTCTAGACTGGGAGGCAGGCTTCACCTTCACCAAGAGTCATACTGTAGGAATACCCCAAGTGTAGGAAGGTTTAGTTACTGAGCAGCCACAAACGTGAGAAGTAACCACATGAGTATTTTTTAAAGCAACCCGTGTGTTTAAGCAGGCATACTGCTGTATGGAAAGAGACCTTGAATAACATTTAAACGGAGGGCCTAAGCCAACCAGGTGAAGAAGGCACTCTAATGATCAATGGCAAAGCTCTTACATTTTAATGTAAGCCTTTTCCTCGTTCCTGGATCCTTTTTCTTCAGAATGATTGATTTCTGCCTTCACTTTCCCAAACAGAAGCAAGGCAAGTACCCAGGTCCATGTGGCCCTTGTCCTTTCTGACTTTGTCACCAAAATTGTCTGTGATGAGACATATGAGTGCCTGAGGAAGGGAGAGCAAAAGTTTCTTTGGTTAGGAGAGAAGCAGGAACAGGCAAATACTGTGGGAGCCATTGGTCAGAATCATTGTTGAATGATAGACACCTAGGTCAGGAAGGGTTCTTATTGAGACTTATCTCTGGAGGGGAGTGAGAGGGAGAAATGACAGTCCCTGTGTCGAAAGGAATGAGGGCCCAAGAATAAATCACTAATGCCATGACAAAGATCTTGGTTCCACAGCTCTAATTGCCATGACACGCGCGGAGCTCTCTTGTCCATTTTCAGGTTCATTATTTATTGAGTACCTACCAGCTAGACACTGCAGTAGGGACTGGAGGTGCAAAGATGAAAAGACTTGATCCTACTGTCAGGGACACCTCAGTGGGGGAGACTGACATGTTTACACAGAGTTACAAACCCATATTTTTAAAGCACATTTCACTATGTGGAATTATGTATATTTGTATGCGTTTACTTGTTCAATTCTGTCCCCGTCCCTAAAATGCAATGGACTTTGTCACGTACTCTGCTCTATCTGAAGCACCCCAGCACCTAGTGTCTAGTGAATGTTAGGAATTCAATAAATATTTAAGAATGATGATTTCTATGATGGGAACATAGCAGAAAGGGTGCTCAAGTCAGCTGAGGGAAATGAGGGACGGCTTTCCAGTGGAAGAAACACCCTGTCATTATTATTTAACTCCACTGCAGTAGATTGACTGCATTATTGGCCACAGAGTTTCATACCTCCCAGTATTCATGCCATTTGGTCATGGGCTGGGCCATATGACTTATTTGGACAATGGGATGGTAGCAAACTTGATACAAGCAGAAACTTGAAATGTGTTTGCATTTTCTGATTTCTCTTTTGGAACCCTGCCACCACCACTAAGACCAGACCAGACTAGCCTGCTGTGGGACAAGAGACCTTATGGAGCAGAGATGAGTCACCTCAGCTGAAGGCCATCATAGTCCAGAAAGCCCCAGCTGACTGGCCAGCTGATTGCAAATACATGAGTGAGCCCAGTCCAGATCAGCAAAACTGCCCAGCTGACCTGTAGAGTAATGAGAAATAATGAACAGTAGCTGTTTTAAGCCACTAAGTTTTGGGTTGGTTTGTTGCACAGCATTATTGTGGTAGTAGATAACTGATAGACCCACTGTCTCACTCAATAACAACCTGTGAAATAGTAATTTTCATTGCCATTTCAAATATAAGAAAACCAAGCCTCAGAAACAAATAGGAGGAAAACAAAGTTTACACCTGAATCTTCTGAGTCTTTACACTTCAAATTGAGTGCTCCCTTCTTTAGACCATAGCTGCCTTTATGCTTAGAAACATGACTCTGATACATCATGGGAGCCTATGAGTTAATTATGTGGAGGGAAGGAGGGAGGTGGGGGATATGTTTAATGCCCCAACCAGTGTTTACTCCACTAATTTAGCCCCAAAGGTAGTGCTTAGGGAATTCTAAGTGATGTCTGATACATGTCATGAATTAACTTAAGAAATGGGTTAAGGATAATTTTTTTTCAAGGATGAAAAAGAAAAAGAGAGGTAGGCAAGAAAGGACAGGATAAAAAGATTTATGTATTTCTGTGAAACAGATTAAATTATTCCTTCTACTTTTGGCTGAGTGGTCAACAAAGGCCTGCCTGAGTAGGTGGCATTAAATCTGAGATTTGACTAACAAGAAAGAACTAGCCATATGAGGACCAAGGGGAAGAACATTTCAAGTCAAGGGAACATCTGTGGCAACGGATCTAAGGCTAGCACAAGTTTGGCAAGTTCATGGACCCAAAGATCGCCTAGTGTGTTATGTATGAGGTGGTGGGCGGAACAGGAATGATGGGAGACAGGAGTTTGGATTTTATGCTAAATGAGAACTGACATGTGTTTTTCTAAAAGATGACTCTAGACAATGGATTGTGGGGAGAATGCATTATAGGCAGGTAAACATGGTGGCAGGGAAACCGGCTAAGAGCTTATTGCAGTTGTTGGAGAGGTGATGGTGGCTGGACCTGGTAACGGCAGGAAAGGCAGTGAAAAGTAGATTTCTCTTGGAAGAAGAGTTACTCAGACTTGCCAACGGATTGGATATGGGCAAGGGCTAAGGGAAAGGCAGGAATTAAGGATGACTTAGGGTTTTGACTTGAGCAAACTGGAGCTTGGTGGTGTCATTTACTGAAATGAAGACCACCACGGGAAGAAAAGGTTTTTGTTGTTGTTGTTTTGTTTTGCCTGTAAGGGTAGGAGATTAATAGGGAGAGGGAAATGAAGAGAGAAGAATAGGAGTAAAAGGTTAAAAATACAGTACCCATGTTGGAGAGAGACCCAGGAACCCCCTTTACGGTTTCACTCCATGCTTCAGTCTCTCAGCTAATGTTTTAATGTGTGTTAACAGTCCAGGAAGGTTTGATTGTTATGCAATAAAAACGAAAAAATTTACCACAGCACTGCTGAAAAATAGCTTGTTAGTAAATAGCAACAGCTAAAGGCAGAGTATGCAAAGTCGGCTTTCCTCCCCTAAGCAAAGCACAGCCCACACGAGGCCAGCACTATTCAGTGGTGACTCCTCAGGTGACCATCTCCCTGCCCACACACCCTCTCTCTGCCACAGTGGAAAAAACCTTCAAGTCTGTTTTCTAATATAGTTCATGCTTCTATAGCACTACAGGTAACAAAGAACTGACAACTGCTCAGTGAGGTAAGCAGGAAAGATACCATTACTTCCAATTTTTAGATGAGGAATCTAAAGCAGAGCCAAGTCCACATGGTGGAGATGGGATTAGAACCTGGATCTTCTAGAGCCTAGTTTAGGATACTTCCATGGTCCAGGACTGTCTCTCAAGCTTGGTTGAGTGGTGATGATGACCAGTCCTTTATATGTTCCGTGTATGCTCTCCCATCTCTCTGGGAACTCCCTCTTTCTCCCCATTTGTCAATCCCTTCCTCTCCTCACTTCTCTTCCTGTCCAACAAGGATTCCATGGTTCCTTTCAATCATCTTGCAAAATCAGTAAAATCCATGATAACACATTCTGTGGTAAGGCAAATCCAGGAGAACGAGATTGGTAGTTGAATCCCTTTCTCACCTAGCCCCATTCTCATTTCATTAACCTGGCAATAATTTATAATTTATGTAACTGACATTTTGGACCACATGTATAATGTTATAGTTGGGTTTTACTCTACCATCAACTCCTTTTTCCTGTGCTCTTCCATCACATCTGGGTGACCAACTGTCCATCTGCTCAGGTTCAACACACAGGCTCCTGAGTGCTGCTAGAAGAATTCACCAAATTGTCAGATTAAGGCCAATCCAGCCTCTGCTGGGCCACAGACACTGCTCTGAGATCCTTCTCTATTTCCAGTTTGTTTCTGCTGTCTCAGAGTCTCTCTGCTCTCTTTGAACCTCAGATTCCTTTAAGCAGATAATGTAATTTCCTACTTTGCAGAGACAATAGAAACCACTGGACAGAAATGACTTCAACTTTTGCCCTCCAGATCGACGCACATTTCTGCCTTGGTATTCATTTTTCCCTCCCAATTATAGTGAAGGAGGTGTTCCTTCTCCTTTCCAAGGTCTCCCTGTCCACCTGTGATCTAGATCCCATCTTCCTCTGCCTCTTAGCTTGTGTATTTTCAACTTTCCCCCTCAATAGCTCAAGTCTCTCTATCAAAAAGTAAATCAAAATTTAAAAACCCTACTTAGACCTCCATCTCCTCCTCTAGCCATTGTTCTGTCAGTCTCTACTCCTCTGTAGCAATCTACTCTAGAGAGTTTCTAATCTTTGCCATCTTCTCAACTCTTATTCACCCTTCCGTATGCCGATAAACTTGGTGTCTTTCCCCATGTTGTTGAGTTGATTCTGACTCATGGCGATGCCATGTACAACAGAACAAAACATTGCCTGATCCTGTACCATCTTCATGATTGTTGGTATGCTTTAGTCCATTATTGTGGCCAACTGTGTATTTTGAGTGTCTTCCAATCTAGGAAACTGATCTTCCAGCACTATATTATACACAATTCTGTTATGAGCCATAGGATTTTCATTGGCTAATTTTCGGAAGTAGATCACCAGGCCTTTCTTCCTAGTCTGTTTTAGTCTGGAAGCTCCCCTGAAACTGTCCACGGTAGTTGGCCCTGCTAGTATTTGAAATATCGGTGACATAACTACTAACATCATAGCAACATGCAAACCATTGTAGTACGACAAACTGACAGAAGGGTGTGGTCCCTCCTCATAGCTCTATCTGAACCTGTCCCACTGACTAAGATCCCCCTTCTGCTATGGTCGGTAGACATTTCTTGTCCTCATCTGATTTAATCTCTCAGAGGCATGACATACAGATGTCCATTCCATTCTCTCCTTCTGGAATCATTCTTGACTTTTATGGTGCCATTCCCTCTAGGTTTTCCTTCTAACCAGACCTTCCTTTACATTCTGCTTTACAAGGTCCTCCTCCTTCTCTACCCAGCTATTAAATTTCCTCTTCTCATCTGACTCTCTCCTCAGATGATTTCATCCATATACATGGCTTGAAGTACCATCTGTACACTGGTAACTCCCAAATCTTGAACTACTGCCAAGATCTTTCTACTGAGCTTCAGACCCACGTATCCTTCTGCCTACTTGACATCTCCATTTAGAAGTTGAATAGGCCTCACAAAGAACATGTGCAAAACTAAACCCGTGATCCTTCCCCTCAACACTACGCTCTTCCTCCAGTGAATGACTCCACCATCTACTCAGATGTCCCGATAAAAATCCTAGGATTTATCTGTAATAAGTACTGTCATTCTTGCCTGCCTAACATCCATTCACCATTTTACTGGTACTGGCAGTCCGCGGGTTAGGAACGTCAGACTCAAGGACAACTTGTACTGTTATGTAAATTTGCCCTCACTTTGAAACGAATGAACCAACCTCTACTTGGAACAAATTCTCCATCACAATCACCTTCACTTGCTGCATGTGCAGCTTTTAAATCTTTGAAAAGGCTTCGCTTTTCTTGCACTAAAGTCAGGCTAAATAAGAACTGAATGCACCTGTTACTGACTTACAAATTTAACTTAAAGGCACAGCCAGGAATGAATCTCATTTGTTTGTAACCTGGGCACTGCCTGTAATAGCTCCTCAAATTTCCTTCTCCACTCTTGGTCTATTTGCTCCAGGGGGGACTAACTCTACTTTTTAGCTCTAGGGGTGAACATGTTACCCAGGTCTAGCCCATGATGCTCAGTTCTAAGATTTTTTCCTGAAAATATCGAGAAGTTTCCTTCTGCTGGATTTGCTACACTGGGGTGATATGAACCTGGGATTGCCAGCAGTTATCTTGACACTATAAGGAAAGAGCTTTCCAGAGAGTGTGAAGCTAACACAGAGATAAGGAATTGGAAAGAGACATATTCCTGAAGACATCATCTGAACACCTGGATCCAGCCATGCCTGAAGCATATGATCTATCTGGAGGACTTTTCCTGTACTTGAATCAATACATTTCTTTTTAGGCTTAAATAAATCTTAATTAGTTTATAATTTCTTGTACAGAAACAGTCCTAACAGATATATCATCTTTTACCCATTTCCCTCTCTTACTCCCTTCTATCCAGTCTTCAAGTCCTTTTGATTCCACTTCCTAAACTGCTAAATATCTGTAAAATCACTCCTCTTCAATCCATTACAACCATCTCTCTGCACCAAGCAATCATCATCTCTCAGCTGAACAACTACAGTTTCATTCCAACTGGTCTCTGCATCCACTCCTGCCCCTTCAGTCTATTCTCTACACAATAGCCAGCATGATCTTAGAAAAACATAAATCTGATCATGTTTCTCTGCTACTTAAACCTCTTCAATGACTCCCCATTTCCCATATAATCAAGTCCAAAATTGTTCGCATGGCCTATGGGATCTGAATGATTTGACTCTTTGCCTAACTTTTTAGCTTTATCTCATTCCATTATCCTCTTATTCTCTTTATCCTAGCCATGCTAGAAACCACTTCTAAACCTCAGGGCTTTTGCAAATGCTGTTTCCACTGCCTGAACAGTCTTCCTTAACTAAAGCCAATTTAAATGTCATTCCTGGGAGAAGCCTTTCCTAGTATACCAGGCCAGGCCCCTTTCTTTCCTGAGCCATTTCGCACACACATACACGAACATAAACACACACCACCTTTTATTCTATACTGTACCTTCTAGCATTTGTACTTGTCAACATTTAAGTAAGCATTTAATGCTAATGATTAATTTAAGGTCTAACTTAAGGGCCAACTCCCCCACTAGACTTTATTATGCTCCATGAGGTGCCATGCCTATTTTATCCACCACTATAGCTTATCATGAGGAGCCCTGGAGGTGTAGTGGTTAAGCCCTCGGCTGCTAACCGAAAGGTCAGTGGTTCAAACCCACCAGCCATTTTATGGGAGAAGAATGTGGCAGTCTGCTTATGTAAAGATTTACAGCCCTGGAAACCCTGTGGGGGCAGTTCTACTCTGTCCTACAGGGTCACTATGAGTCAGAATCGACTCGACAGCAGTGGGTTATAGCTTATCACAGGGCCTTAGTTAAGTTTTGACTGATTTTCCTTTGCGCTGGGCTGGAGGGACAAGCAGAGAGAGAAGCGTAAAGAAAAATAGAGATGTTTTCCAGGCTCTTGAGCAGGTTTACAGATTTCATGTTAGACTAAAGTCTTTATATTTAAGCAATTGACCATCTGTTGTACCATTAAGACAGTATCTCTTGTAGGTGAAGATAAAGCAGAAAGTTAGGCAATTTTCTAAAAATCTAGTGTATATAAAGAACAAAATCAGAAAGGAAAAAACACCCAAACACACACACACACACACAAAACCTCAGCTTGCCTTGTTCTCTTCAAAAAGGAATTTAATGAAAAAAAGAATAAAGGGAGGGAGGGAACCATGCTAGATTATAGAGCTTTAAGGGACATGATAACTAGATGCAATGCATGGTGTTAGATTTGAGTTTGGTCTGGATAAACCAACTGTGAAGGACATTTTAGGGACAAGCAGGGTGGAAATTTGAATGCAGACTGGATTTTAGATAAGACGAAAAGTTACTGGCAAAGAAAGATGGAGATCATTAACTATAAAAAGCAGGTTACAAACAGCATGTACAACATGATCTCATTTTGGTAAAAATATGTGTATGTATATTTATACATGCGTAGAAGAAGTTTTAAGGATATACACACAGGTGTTAACAGTGGTAATCTATGGCTGGTAGGAATGTGGTGCTATTATTTTCTTATTTTTCCTTACCTGAATTTATAACTTTCTACAATGCAGAAACGTTGTTTTTGTAATAATGAAAATTAAAACACGAATTAATCTTTTAAAACTCATGAGTTGGCTTGAATAGCCTCAATTTTTACCTGAAGCTGTCCTAGACATTTTTTCTGTCTTTCAACTTTGAAATGAATAGTGTGTCCCACCTTCTGAGTAAGTCTCTGCATGAAGGATTAAAATTTTGAGCAGTCCTTGAACTGAAAGTGAATCCATCAGATATTGAGCATGCATACATTTTCCACTGGCAGTGTAGCAGGAAAGCAAGAAAACAACCCTTACAATGAGGTGTTTACATAATTACCAGGCAACGATGAAGCAACCATTTCCCATTCTAATGGAAAAATCCACAGTTCATCAACACTTAAGGGTAGTGAATACACGGAACCTTTAGAAAATGCTGAGTTCCAATGCTAGCTGAGAAGGGGAGGCAAGAAGATTGGAAAGGTCATTACTGAACACTATCGAACTGAAATATCAAGGGACTTGCATTTGAGTCAGAAAAATTTATAGCCATGGTAGTCCTCATAATTGTTATCTATAAAATAAGCTCTAGAAGACATCTAAATTCTTTAATTGTTTCACAACCATGTTTTGTTGAATAATAAAATATTATATTGGACACTAAGCCATAGCATTTTTTTCCCAGTTACCACCAAGTCGACTCCAACTCATGGCAACCCTGTGTGGGTATAACTGTGTTCCATAGGGATTTTATTGACCGATTTTTCAGAAGTAGATCACCAGGCTTTTCTTCCGAGGCACCTCTGGGTGGACTTGAACCTACAACCTTTTGGTTAGCAGCTGAGCTTGTTAACTGTTTGGACCACTCAGGAACTCCAAGTCACAACATTAAATATACTAAAAGAGTTTTGCTAATAGCCCCTTTAAGGAGTCTCACAATGTGAAGTAAATTACCTGTAGAGGGCAGTAGTCAGTTAATAACATCTCATCTTTGACTCAAGAGCAGGAAGGGATCTTAAAGATCATGTACTCAACCCCTCTTTTTATAGAGGAGGAAATTGAGGCCTAAGGGAGATCAGATAACTTGCTCAAAGCTAGTACCCGGATAGATCTGTAACAGAATAAAGAACCATTTCTGATATGTGTTAAAAACAAAAACAAAAACACAAAACTTAAAAGGTGTAACTATTGAGTTGCATTTAGTTGTCAATTTAATGAATTACCTTTACTGACGACAATAACATTGTCACCACCATAAAAAGGAAGACTGTCCCAGAAAACCAACACTTTAAGGCACTTTTCCAGGCATTTAATTGCAATGTCACTCCCCACCCAGTGTCATCCAGGGAAATTCGCCTGTGCCATCATCATTTTGTCGACAACCCTTGCTGTCTAGACATTTCTTTGCCAAATTTACATAGTCCTCAACTTGCATTGGGGGACAGGATTGTGTGTGGATTTTGTTTTTCTCCCAAATCCATCAATAGCAGTACAGTGTCAACCAATGGATTGGATCCACTTCATTCATTTGTTAAAGTAAGGCAAACAACTGGACTGGCTGTGTGAATCCATGAAGTTGATGCCCAGCTATTTTAGTCATTCTTAATTAGATCAGCTCTAACAGTTTGCAAGATTCTCTATTCCTTGCCAACCATTCCAGAAAACTGTTCATCAGGTCAAATACTATACATGATCTAGGATCTGTAAAGCCATGACTAGGATGTGGTCAATATACCATCTTTGGGCTTTTCTGTTGGTTAGTGTTTGAGAAATAAATGTGTAGGTGGCAGCATGCTATAGTAGAGGAATCAATGACTTTGGAGCTTAGTAGACATAGGCTCAGATCTTGCCTCCATGCACGTATCAGCCTTGTCCCCTCAGCATGTTACTTAACCTTCTCTGAGTATCAGATGTCTCATCACAGTATTTACCTCACAAAGCAGAATTAAAGGAGAAAATGTTTGTGAAGTGCCTAGATGAGCACCTAGCTCAATACAAGTGAGTCTCCCCCTTGTAGAATATGGCCTGTTTTCAGAATTAGGAGAGAGTGAAGAGTACAGTTCTATAGCATAATGGATTCAATGGTAACTGTAGTGGGGCATCCAAAAGGTTGGCAATTCGAACCCACCAGCAGCTCCGCAGAGGAAGAAACCTGGCAATCTGCTCCCATAAAGACTGCAGTCTAGGAAACCCTATGGGGAAGTTCTACTCTGTCCTGTAGGGTCACTATGAGTCGGAATAGACTCAACAGCACCTAATAACAATAACAATGGATTCAAGGCCATGGCTATTATTAAACAATGTATTGTCTTTAAAATTTCCCATGGAAAATAGGTTAGATGAATATTCTAGTAGATAAACTTTAAAAAAACGGTTTTTAACCTACCCCAAACCAGTGTCATGACGCACTTATTGTTCACCTACTTTCACAAGCAGCAACATGACTAAACCATAGCTGAGATCAGGGCACATATTTTAGTCACACTTGAAGAGCATCCAGAGTTAAGAATATGAGTGAAGGAACCTATAAGTTAGCCATCTATCACTATGTAATATTTCTTGGGGGCAGAGAGAACACTTCAACTTCTTTTTAAATCTAGTATTTTCTCAGAGGTTATGGAAAAGAGAACAAGGGAGGTCCCAAAAGACATGATGGTCAACCATTGGTGCACCATTAGCTAGCTATTGCATTTTTTCCTAGTTGGTTCTTACCTACTGAGGGGGTATTATATGTAGGGCACTAGGCGTGTATTATTTTCTTCAAACTCCACAACGACCTGATGAGCGAGATACTATTAACCCCAATATATTGATGGATGAAGTGAAATTTGAAGAAAGAATCTTGCTTGCCCAGGTCAAGTAGCTAGGAGGTAATGTGGTAAAGCCAGGACTGAAACCCTGACAGACTCCAGACTCCACACTCTTTACCACTATGATGTGCTACCTTGTTGATCTCCTGTGTAGCATATTAGTGCTGGCCTTTTTTCCCCTTTTTCTGCAGATTTTCTAAATGCATTATTGTTAGACACCATCTGTCATGGATTGAACCATGTCCCCCAAAAATGTGTATCATTTCGGCTGGGCCATGATTCCTGGTATTGTGTGATTTTCCTATATGTTATAAATCCTGCCTCTATGATGTTAATGAGGGAGGATGGGTGGCAGTTGTGTTAGTAAGGCAGGACTCAGTCTATAAGATTGGATTATGTCTTGAGGCAATCTCTTGAGATATAAAAGACAGGAGTGAGCAGAGAGACAGGGGGACCTCATGTCACCAAAAAAGCAATGCCAGGAGCAGAGTGTGTCCTTTGGACCCAGGGTCCCTGTGCGGAGGAACTCCTAGTCTGGGGGAGCATTGATGAGAAGGCCAATAGAGAGAGAAAGCCTTCCCCTGGAGCTGACGCCCTGAATTTGGACTTTTAGCCTACTTTACTGTGAAGAAATAAATTTCTCTTTGTTAAAGCCATCCACCTGTGGTATTTCTGTCATAGTAGCACTAGATGACTAAGACACCATCCAATGGACTCTGGCTCCTGGCAATCCTATGCACAACAGAACAAAATCTTGCCTGATCTTGAGCCATCTTCATGATCATTGGCATGTTTGAGTCCATTGTTTCGTCCATTGTGTAGTGCCTTGGAACCAAGAACATTGTGTAGCGCCCACCCCCTCAGCAGACGTTTGGCAATGTCTGGAGACATTTTTGATGGCTATGACTGGGGGTGCTACTGACATTTAATGGGTAGAGGCCAGGGATGCTGATAACACCCTGCAATGCACAGAACAAACTTCCTCCCCCTCACCCCCCAAAACAAGAAGTATCTAGTATCAATACATTATTTGATTATGTCTTGGGGAGCCAACATTTAAACCACTAATTAGCAATGTTTATATTAGTTGTGGGAATCCCTTGATGGTGCAAACTTTTAATGCGCTTTGCCGCAAACTGAAAGTTTGGAAGTTTGAGTCCATGCAGAGGTGCCTTGGAAGAAAGTCTTGGCGATATTTTTCTGAAAAACTTGAAAACCCTATGAAGCACAGTTGTACTCTGACACACATGGGGTAGCCATGAGTCACAATCAACTCGATGGCAACTGGTTTTATACTAGCACTACAAAGGAGTTCCCCAAACTCTGAAACATTCTGGGTACATTCTTATTCTCTGTTGCCGTTGACTTCTGGTGTCCCTACAGGTCAGTGAGTTCCAAATCCATGGTTCCTATCCTTAAGGAACTTCATCCTAAGAGCTTATACTACAGACTTTACCTGTCTTTCTTTTTATGGGGTTTTCCATCTTATAAGAAAAGATCATCTGGTGGTTCATTTTTTTTTTATTTTCATACTTTGTATTTTATATGAGCTGTTTGGAAGTGATGGACATGAGACTACAAATTTTTAGTAGACATCCTTAACTATTTTAATAAATTGCAGGATTCCTGAAGCTATAAAGATGGTTTTAATAGACAGACAGCAGTTCTCACTCCAACCGTTAAAACCAAATGAATTCATTTCATTCATAAAACAATAGAGACTATGGAATACTGCCTCTTGAAATTAGCACTTTTAATTTCAAATTTTCTCCTAGATATGTCTACTTATAACAAAATTTTCTTGGAAGTCTATATTTGGGGTTATAAGATTGATTTGTGACCTGAAGATATAATCAATTCATCTTTTCCTGTTTGTGGAGGATAAAAGGCAAAAGCAAAAAAAAAAAAGAGTATGAACATTTCAAAAACATGAATATTACTTACATCTTGAAATATTTTGTAATGATCTTCTGAAAGCAACTAACGGGCTTTGAATCTTGGGGCCTTAATGAAGTTAAACACCAGCCTCACTGTGAGCACAGAAGCCAGGCTTGTGTTGGAACTCAGCCCAGGATGATCTTAGCCAGTGCAGAGACTGTATCGATAACCCCACTGAGCATTTGTATTAAGCAGTGATGCCTCTGTCACCAGGAGCTTCACGGAACATTCTTGAAGCTCTCAAGCACAGCTCAGAAAGATTGCCCATCTAAAGCTTGCCTCAGAGAGGCCTCTGGAGGTTTTCCTTTTTAAAGTTCTAACAGTGATAGATGTCTTGGGATTCCTCCTTGCTGAATGTCAAAGCAGCATTCACTGCCATGACTACAAAATTATCCACGCCTATAAATGTGTGAGAGGAGCTCTGGTGGTGCAGTGGTTAAGCACTTGGCTGCTAACCAAAAGTTGGCAGTTCGAATCTACCAGTTGTTCCGAGGGAAAAAGATGTGGCTGTCTCCTTCCGTAAAGATTTCACAGCCTTGGAAACCTTATGAGGCAGTTCTACTCTGTCCTATAGGGTCACTACGTGTCAGAATCGACTCGAAGGCAGTGAGGGGAGATAGATGTATGTGTGTGTGTGTGTGCACATGCCCATATATTTAGAGATTCGGCAGCGGGTTGTGACTAAGCATCTTTAGAAATTTCCTTGGAGAATCAAAGCTTATTAAAGTGGAAACACTTCCCAGAAGATCAGAAATCTAGCTTCAAATCAAACTCATTCTCCTGCCTGTTGCATCACCAAGCCAGGCAGCTTAAAATAAATCAGCTATTAAAAGTAAACTAGTTACCAAACTCACTTTCCAACTCTTAGTTTTGGGAAATGTGCTGGAAGACTTCTTCAGTGGTAACTTGACCATGCTCTCCCTGATGACATCGTCTTGGAATGTTGGTAAACTTCTCTTGGTACACACTCTAGGGAGAAGACAGTTGTCTAAGTTAACAGCATTTCTTAATGAGAGGCAGTTGTGAGCTTTGGTGCCTAGTGGACTGGCCACTTGTTAGTCTTCTGGCCTTAAGCAATCCATTAACCTTTTTTGAGGCTGCCCCAGATTCCACGTTTGCAACGTGGTGAAAATAACTCTTAGATCTGAAAGATTTGGAGATAGGATAAGATGAGATAAATGTATATGCTAGAGCTTAATTTTTTTCCTGGTTTCTTTCAAGTGATTTCAAAATTGTTTGGGCCACAGAATTAATCCTCTATAGGCAGCAATGACACAGCTTTTCCTCACATCATAACATATACTCCACCCCTTTTCCTTAATTGTCCTCACCTTATTTTCCTGCTTCCCTTATTCCTGGAAAAAAAAAAGATCACACAAGTTTTATATGGACAGAAAAGACATTCATTACTTCCTATGAAAGCCAAATCAAAATAAAAAGAAAAGCAGAATATAATGTTTATTTTTGGTCAATTTCTAAATAAAAAGAAAATTTCCTGTTTAATCTTGTGAATGTTTTCTAGATTCCCCTCTAGCTTGGGTCTGGTGGGCATAAACTTATATGGAATTTGGACCCCCTTCCTCTGTTATTTTCTTGCATGTATAAACTCATTACAGCTGGCTCTACCCGCCATGACCTGAGCCACCCCGTGTCTGGACTGATGGCATTGAGCAATAAGTGGCCAAAATCTTTCTGATCAGGGCTTGGCAGCATGAATAGAGGGAGATGCCAACGTTGTTGCCAAATGGATGGCTCAGATTTTCCATTTTTGCCTTTGTTGAGGGCAGTCATGTGATCTCCTTGGTACCCAATTGTGCAACAGATGCCAGAGGCACTGAGTCAGAGCAAGGGCCTAGGACGGGGTTAGGCCTTCCTGAGGGGCATAGGCCTGGGTTGGGATAGCAGACAGGTGTCCAGCCTGAATAATCAGGCATGGCAAGCTAGACCAAGACATGGTCAGGTAGATAAAATTAGGAACAAAGGCTGTTAGGTGGCCCTAGGAATGACAAAATTGGGTGAGTCAGGAGGGGGACCTTGGGCTAGTGCTGATCATAGAAGCTGGTTGGAGCCCTCAGGCTGGGCTCAAAATGAGGAAGATGAGGTGGTAGGTAAGACAGCAATTTGAACACAGCTGGAAACAACAGCCAAGAGGATTCCAGATGCTTCTCAGGGGCATGTGCTGATGATGGAGGCTTCTATTTGTCTAAGCGTGGTAATCTATCTGTATTCTCTAAGACCCAGTGCATGGTGGGGCAGGGCAGTGAAAGGAGGATTCTGGTTCCATTGGAACAAAAGCTGACTATTTTTTTGGGCCAGGACCACCAAGTCTAGGTAAACAATGCTGTCTCCTGAGCTGAAATCTGAGGCAAAGACTAAGGTTTTCTTTGTCCATTCATCTCATAGGGCCTAGAGAAAGGTCCCTACCATGAGACATCTAATCAGTCTTGATAAGAGAAAATTAGTGCTTTAGGAAGTGTCCCTCCATTTATGTTTATATTTATGCTGATGTTTATGGGAGTATATCATTGGGCTGGATCTACTATCTAGGAAACAAGTCTACTGCACAGTACACTAACCCAGTTTATAAGCACTTGTATTCACAATACCCTAGAAAGGATAAAAACTTCTGTTAACAAGAAGTAGGTATCACCATCAGATGATATCAACAATTGTAAAAGCTTCTTGATATGCCTTAATTAATGAATCAGTCGTAGACCAGGAGCTTCTCTTAACCCATGTTTGGTCCTTTAACCTGGTTTGTGCCTTATAGAACTTTAGGGATTGGCTTAAAGTCGGGTGGAGGGAGGAGGTGATTGATAAGGAGCCACTCTCATAAGATCTTGGGCCCACTATTAATGGGGTACATGTCTCTCAGGGCTTCCTACACCTTCCAGAATTCTGCAACTCTCCTGAGTCCTCGAAGCGTCTCTGGAAAGCCCCCTCCTGGTCTAGGCAGCAGTTGAGATCTGCCCTTGCTATAGAGACACTAGGTTAGGAGGATTTTGTGACTTCTTTGGTGGTGATATCAACATACAAAGTAAAACAAGAATTGTAGGGTTGCAGGAATCAGGGCTTAGGTGTTCTGGGAAAGTGCCACCACTCTCCTGAGAGCTACCTTCTGTCCTGACACCAAGACAGCCATCACTGACCCCATCAATGGGCTGTGGCCCAGCCTTGTCCCAGCCAAGTGTCCTTCTAGAGGGAGAGGTCGGCGTCCCGAATGACTACACCCTAGTTCCCTAAGGCTGCCAGATCACCTGGGGTTTTCCTGAATTAGCTTTCATGAGACTCTAGGGCACATTACATGTATTAAATACATAAGCTAAAAGTCTATCTACCCCCAGGAGTGACATGTCATATTATCTTCATTGCCAAATGAGCCTAGATTCCAGATGGAAAAACTTGGCCTATAGTCTATCTGGAAAACAAAAACAAATAAATAAAAAATTAAGACTAAAACAAATAAAAAAAAACCCTGGCATCTTCAAGCTTCACAAATAAACAAGAGACTGTGTAATTATCAGCAGAAATGTATACATCAAAGCAAGATACAGGCGCTTAGAGCTTGTAATGGATATTGAAATACCTTCTGAATCTGAGGTAACAAGCCATGTAGAGTGAGGGGAAAGCTTCACAGCGCTCTGGCTCGTGTGAAAAGGATCTCATCTATCTGGATCATCTCCACCCACAAAGCACTTCTTAGATTGAATTAGCCAGGTGATTGCTTTATCCCTCTACCACACTTTCCATATATCAAAATATCTTAAATTAACACTAAACATCATGCCCTTTCTTTACTGAACTTGAGATGGTAAAGCATTCTGCAAATCTATACTTCGACTTGCATTACCCAGCATTTGTTATTTTTTTTGTAACATTATTTAAAAAAAAAAAAAAACTCACAGTGTTGATTTGTGCCGCCCAGTTCCCCTAGGAATAGGCTGACCTCCAGCAACAACTGACTCCACCCCTAGTAGGAGCTTGAATAATGACTGAGTGACAAAGTGTCCCATTTAGTTATTATTCAACTATATTAAATTGCTAAAGTTGGTAATTGGAGCATATCTTATTATAAAGGCAAAAGTTCAACATTTTTCCCCAGGCACAATAGGCTTGCACATTTGAAAACTTGTGGTCTGGTAAGGAATAGGATGTCAGAGCATGGAGCAGGCAACAAATTAAACAGTGAAAGATATATTAACCAAACCTGGGCAAAATTACCAAGCATTACCTTGAAGATATTTACTAATTTCACCATCATCTATAATGGGTGTGGGAGAGAGAGAGAGAGCAGAAGACGACCTTGAAAATATATCAATATTCCCAAGCTCTGTTGGGCTTACACAACTGAAAAACTATCATTTAAAATATTAGACTCGGGCCTGTATTCAGACAATAAACACTGGTTGTTTATATCATACAGGTTTTCTGCTTTGATCGGTGGGTGTCCATGCAGTACCAATTGTTAAATATTTTGAAATCTCACCTGATTATATTAAAACCCATTTGGATTCATAGCTATAGGCTATTTACCAGCAGTATCATTTGTGGTATGGCTGAGGGGTCCCATTTACTCTAAAATAGTGCCCCAAAGATGGGGCAGTTTTACAAAGACAGTAGGAGCTTTGGGTATCTGCTTGGATGTAGTTACCTCAAGTTACTGCTTCAAAGAACAGGAAATGAGTGTTGTGGGAACTGCAGACACCACAGCCTATAGTAGTATGCCCAAGTGTGCCTCATCAGGACTCACTTGGGGTATTTGTTTAAGAATCTAGATTTCCAGCTACCTTCCCTGGAGATTCTGATTACTAGGTCTGGGGTAGGCCTAGGAATCAGTATTTTTAACAAGTGTCCCAGTGATTCTTACGGTAAGACAAATTTAGGAAACACTATTCAACTCTAGATACTAATTCATAATACTATCATTCATGCATTCTTTAATTATTTCACATTCACAGCTTGTGCTCGACTACTAACATAAATGTTGGCTGTTCCAACCCACCCAGCAGTGCCTTAGAAGAAAGGCCTGGAAATCTGCTTCCATAAAGATTACAGCCAAGAAAACCATATGGAGCACTTCTACTCTATAACATGTGGGGTCGCCACGGGTGTGAATAGACTTGACTGAAATGGATTTTTATGGTATTTCTCATAGTCCCTGCGGGGTACAAATGGTTAATGTGCTCGCTGCTAACTCGCTGGCTGCCTACCCAGAGGTACCTTGGAAGAAAGTCCTGGCAATCTAGTTCTGAAAAATTAGCCATTGAAAACCCTATGGAGCATAGCTCTGCTCTGACACACATGGGGTCAGCATGAGTCAGAATCAACTTGACTGCAAGTGGTTTAACTAGTCTTTTGGTATTTCTCAAGGTCTGCTCCTGAATCTTTCACATCAAAATCACCTGAGATGTTTGGTTAAAATCTGGATCTGGGGCCCATCCCAAAACCAAGAAAACCAAACCCACTGCTGTCAAGTCGATTCCAACTCATGGTGACCCCATAGGGTTTCCAAGTCTATAAATCTCTACGGAAGCAGGCTGCCACATCTTTCACCTATAAAGCCAGTGGTGTTTTGGAACCACCGACCTTTTAGTTAGCCGTTGATCACTTTAACCACTGCACCACCAGGACCTATGCCAAACCTAGTATATTAGAATTTCCAGAGGTAGGGCCCAGAAAGCTGCATTTTAAACGAGCATCCCAAGAAATTCTTAAATAGTAAAGTTGAGAACATCTACTGCCTGTCAGGCACAGAGCGTGTTTCTTCAAAGGGTCTGTTCCCAGTCAATAGGCAACAAACACGTATTTAGAAACTTAGTAAGGCAGGTACCAGTGGATTACTGGTGTGGGGGTTATGTAAAGGGTGGCAGAGAGAGGCAGCTCTTCTTGCTTTACATTTATGGTCCTGCAGATGGAGTGACCAGTTTAGGGGGCACATGGGAGTAGTCTGCAGATGTGGCCATCCACACGCCTGATTGGAGATGGCCGTGCAAAGGCTCCACAAGCCCAGGGTCAAGCGGTGGGGCACTGGTGAGAGCTTTCACTCAGAATTTCCTGCCAGAGCTCTAGCCCTGCAGGACATAAATATACTTCACTTTTCTTCTTTCTTCTCCCATTTCCTTAGTTTTGTTTGTGGAACATTAATGGAACTTGCCCAGGCATTGTTTCGCTTTGACACCATAACAAGGTCTGTTCTGAATTCACTTTCTCAGTTAGAAGCCTATGGAGTGTTCATTGTTTCTGTGGATTTTTACTGGTGTATAATTGTGTTTAAAATAACTTATCCAAAGCTTGTCTGGAAAATAATAAGTAAATTTATTTTAAGGAAATTTGGCTGACGATGCCAATTCTGCTTTCTCTGATTGCTCTTGTGAATGGAGGTTCAGACAAATGACCCTCTGGTTTTGAATGATTATAATAAGAAGAAGAACTCAGAAAACTTTGCGGTGTTTTATCTCTAGCATAGGATTTGAAGTCAAAAGATCTGTATTTGAGCTCCAACTCTGCCATTTAAGTCACTAAACTCTCTGAGTCTCTTTTTTCTCATCTGTAAAACGGGAATAATGAGACTTGCCATAACAATCTCATTGGGTTGCTGAAAGTCCAGTGCACTTGGCAGAATCTGGTAAACTATAAAGCTTTATACATATTGATTGTCGGCTTTAATAATTTTTTTTCTTGACACCTTGTCCTCCTTTAGCTTCAGATGTTGTTGAAACATTTTTAGACAGTACAGGCCAGCCTAAAATAAAGCACTGAAAGAACATAGGAACTTGGGTAAAAGGTGCTTACCACTGCAATTACCTCCATTACAGAGACAATTATTTGGACTGAGATATTTTATTTGCTAAGGTCTGGGAAGGAGGAAGTATGATCCAAATAGCAAAGGTCCCAGTGACAACAAATGAAAGGCACTTGGAAACTATGGTGCATTGTTCTGTTCTTCTGGAAGGCAAAACACTGCTGGCACAAAGATGGAGCCATTCCAACTGGATGATGAAATTTACTTTATTGACATTATCAATAAGGATGTATTTATGGGAAGCAAACATGAAGTATAGCTCACACTTATGGGACTTGGCAAGTAAGTAAAGGAAAGTGGGATGTCTGATCATGAGGCCCAAACCTTTGGGCCTATTGGCATTGCTTTGGGCCTGGTGAACTGTAAGATTTTTGAATAATTATCTTTCATCATGGAGCCTCACCTGTCTCCTACATAAAATGGACATAAAACTCTCTATTACACATTATAAGAGTACAGATCCTGTTTTTCACTGGAAGTAAAACATTATACATAATTTATCCAATTACTAGGAATGAACATTACTTCTTCTATGTGGGTTTACAACCAGAAAGATATATGATAGAGTTAGCAAATAGCAGAGTGGAACACATGCCTCCATTGAATATTTTGGCTTGTGTAATATGAATACATTATTTTGGCTTTCTGTTTTTTCTCCTTCAAGTAAGGCAGATCATTAAAAGAAAAAACACACTCCTCTTTAGGACTAGAGATGAGAAAGAAGCTTTATCATCCCAAATCATGTCCTCTTGCCACTTTCTAGAAACTCGTGAGAAGAATAAAAACTTTTGGAACATTAAATGCAAGTGCATAAAATAATTATGGTCATGCTCTAAATTCACGGGTATTATTACGAGTCGCTGAATCATTGCTGGTTCCTGTATGATGTTTTCTAACTGGCATAAAAGTTAATATATTGATTGCTAAAGTTGCCAAGTTGACAAATCCAGAGAACAAAGAACTTTTCTTTTAGGATTAGGAAGGAGTCATAGCATGTTTAAAGCCAGAAGGAACATTAAAAATCATCAGTTTATAAACGAGAAAGCTGGTGCCTAAAAATAAGTAGTAATATTAATAATACCATATTTTTATGCAAAGAACGTGTGCTTTGTGCATTTGTTTGCCAACCACATCCTCCCTCTACGATGTATTTTCCTAAGTGCACTATGCTACTTTTTTTTACAGTAACATGTAAAAAAAAATTAGCTTAGCAGTGTTTTGGAAAATACCTCATGGAGGGGGATGCAGTTGGCAAATAAACGTAGAAGGCGCATGTTATTTGTGTAAAAATATGGTGAGAAACATTAAAGTGTGTTTTATGTGCTAGATACGTACTAAGTGATTTGCACATATTATTTCCTTTAATCCTTAAAATAACCCTATGGAAAGGTACTATTATTAATGCCGTACTATTGTTTTTGTTGTTAGTTGCCATTGAGTAGACTCCAACGTAAGTCAACCATGTTTATAACAGAATAACATTGCGTATAACGTTGCCTAGTCCTGTACCACCTTCACGATCATTGGTATGTTTGAGTCCATTGTTGTGACCATTGTGTCAATCCATCTCATTGAAGGTTTCCTTCACCTTCCTGGCCTCCACTTTATCAAACATGATGTCCTTCTCCAGGGATCGGTCCCTCCTGATGGTATGTCCAAAGTAGTCAAAGTCTTGGACAATAGTCTGCGATACATAGAGTTTTCATTGGCTGATTTTCGGAAGTACCTTTCTTTCTAGTCTATCTTAGTCTGGAAGCTCAGCTGAAACCTGTCCACCATGGGAGACCCTGCTGGTATTTGAAATACTGGTTGCATAGCTTCCAGCATCAGAGCAAAACACAAGCCACCACAGTATGACAAACTGACAGACAGATGGTGGAAATGCCGTACTAGAGATAAGGAAACTGAGGATTAGAGAGATGAAGACAGTTTTTCAATGGTACAGTTTTTTGATTCTCCTGGGCTGTCTCAGTGAGAGGAATTATTGATTCATTTATATAATCAGTGAACTTATTGAGCACATATTATGTGCCAAACACTGCTTGCACTGGGAAGCAAAGGTAAACCAAACAGATGTGGTTCCATCTTTGTGTGCTTATAGAATACTGGGGGGAGACAGACATAAATCAATGATCACACAAATTTGTTGTTGTTAGGTGCCGTCGAGTCGCTTATGATCCATAGTGACCCTACGTACAACAGAACAAAACACTGCCTGGTCCTGCGCCATCCTCACAATCATTGTTATGTTTGAGCCCATTGTTGCAGCCACTGTGTCAATCCATCTCATTGAGGGTCTTCCTCTCTTTTGCTGACCCTCTACTATACCACTCATGATGTCCTTCTCCAGACACTGGTCCCTCCTGATAACATGTCCAAAGTATGTGAGATGAAGTCTCACCATCCTTGCTTCTAAGAAGCATTCTGGCTGTACTTCTTCCAAGAAAGATTTGTTTGTTCTTCTGGCAGTCTATGGCATATTCAGTCAGTATTCTTTGCCAGTACCATAATTCAAAGACATCAATTCTTCTTTGGTCTTCCTTATTCATTGTCCAGCTTTCCCAGTATATGAGGTGATGGAAACACCATGGCCTGGGTTAGGCGCACCTTAGTCCTAAAAGTAACATCTTTGCTTTTTAACACTTTAAAGAGGTCTTTTGGGGCAGATTTGCCCAATCCAATATGTCCTTTGATTTCTTGAATGCTGCTTCCATGCCTGTTGATTATTGATCCAAGTAAAATGAAATCCTTGACAACTTCAATATTTTCTCTATTTATCATGATGCTGCTTATGGGTCTAGTTGTGAGGATTTTTGTTTTCTTTATGTTGAGGTGTAATCCATAGTGAAGGCTGTGGTCTTTGATCTTCATCAGTAAGTGCTTCAAGTCCTCTTCACTTTCAGCAAGCAAAGTTGTGTCATCTGCATATCGCAGGTTGTTAATGAGTCTTCCTCCAATCCTGATGTTCGGTACTTCTTTATATAGTCCAGCTTCTCAGATTATTTGCTCACCATACAGAGCACATGAATACATAATTACAAATGAGGATAAGTGCTTTTAAAGGAAAAGTAAAGTATCTATGAGATCAGGGAATCTTGTCCAGTCAGAGTGGCTTCTCAGAGCTTATAACCCTTGAGCAGCTCTATGAAGGATTAGTAAGAGTTAAGAGGATGAATCAGTTGCCGTTGAGTCGATTTTGACTCATGGTGACCCTATGTATGTCAGAGTAAAACTGTGGTCCATGGGATTTTCAGTGGCTGATTTCTTGGAAGTAGATCTCCAGGCCTTTCTTCCAAGGTGCCTCTGGGTGAACTCAAACCTCCAACCTTTTGGTTAGCAGCTGAGCACATTAACCATTTGCACCACCCGGGGACTTCTAAGTAGAGGAGATGAGGAGAATGTCAGAGTGTTTCAGGTTTGGAAAATACATGTGTAAAGGTCCCTGGCTGGAGCACAAAGAGCTGGACATGGAGTAGGAGGTACTAAAGAGAAAGAGACCAGAGAGGTAGGCAGATTACCCAGAGCCTTGAGACACATAAGGCATTTGGACTTTTGAGAACAATGACTTCTGAAATTATCCTCACCAGTGATCTGCAGGTTACCTAGTTTTACAGCTTTTCCCCAGGTTCCTTCCTCTCCCAATGTCCTAGGGCGCCTGAGAGCAATGGCCTTGGATACCGTGGTCCTGAAGGCCCTAGGTCCTCCGAGATCCTCATGGCTCTTCTCTGCTCCATCCTTTTCCACCCTTTTAATGTAAGACTATATAGTATGCACTTTAAAAATATGGTGTGTGTGTGTCTTTTCGATGTTCATTCTTGCTAATTTTCCCAAATGCCCAAATAATCCTATGTGTTATATTGACTACATTTGGTAAGACCACTTAAATTCCTGGAACACAACTTTTTTTTTTTTTTTTAATTGAACTTTACATGAAGATTTACAGAACAAACCAGCTTCTCATTAAACAGTTAGTACATACATTGTTTTATGACATTGGTTAACAACCCCATGACATGTCAGTACTCTCCCTTCTCTACCCTGGGTTCCCTATTACCAGCTTTCCTGTCCCCTCCTGCCTGCTAGTCCTTGCCCCTGAGCTGGTGTGGACTTTATTCTCATTTTGTCCTATAGTTCTGTCTAATCTTGGGCTAAAATGTGAACCTCTGGAGTGACTTCATTACTGAGCTAAAAGTGTGTCCGGGGACCATACTCTTGGGGTTTCTCTAATCTCTGTCAGACAAGTAAGTCTGGTCTTTTTTTTTTTTTTTTGAGTTAGAATTTTGTTCTACATTTTTCTCCAGCTCTGTCCAGGACCCTCTACTGTGATCCCTGTCAGAGCGGTCAGTGGTTCCATTGGGCAGGTTTTGATAGAGAGAAATGGAGGGGAAGTGCAGAAGGTCATTACATTCCTGGCTGAGGTGGGAGGGGCAGTGGCAGGGGGGTGGGAGAAGGGAGCTGGGGGAAAGCCATTGTGCTAGCTCTGTGAAATTGACAAATTTTAACAATGTCACCCTTCTTTCTTTCCTGCTCCTAAACATTATTTACTTATTCTTTCGTAATTATCCATTACATTGAGCACATTTCTGGTTAAAATTTTTACTGTAGTGTCCTTAAGGCTGTAATTATTTGAAAACTCTTGATTAAAAATAGTAACTTGAAATACACACACTTAACCCTAGCTATATAACCAACCAACCAAATAGACTTATGTATTTTCACATTCAAGTTATTTTCTATTCAAATACAGTACAGCATTTTAAAGGCACACTGTGCCTGAAGGTATCATTTGGCTTAATGGGAGATGCTACTTTGGAACAAATATTAGCTAAATTTGACAGCAGCATTATTCAAGATGACTGACACTTGACAGTGGGCATCCATGCTCCCTTCACAAATAGGAGGGGGAATTCGGCTTCTATTGAACATTTTACTTATCATTGTTTGAACTACTGGTTTCCAGGCAATGTATAAATTACTGTTCGCTTGCGTATGGTACAGAGAATGAAGGCAAATTCAATCTTTTAGGAGGCAACCGGCCCCTACTTGATTTATCAGGTATGGTAACACTAGGCCTACTAATGAGAAAGCTCAAGTTGAGCCATAGAAAATGGCAGCTTTGTGCTAACTCAGGAAGATTATGGATTCTGCTGGAACATCGGGGTTTACCACTCTGTTGGAAGAAAACATGCTGTCATGGTTAGAGGGAAATGGCCTTTCTGTTTCAAACCTGTATCTCCAGTGACTTTGAAGTGGTTTGTAAAGTTATATTTCAGGCTGCACAGCCTCATACCAGGTGTTAACCCAGGGGTAACTGCTTTGGTAAGTTTCCTTCAAAGCCTGTTCAAGAACTGTGCGAAAGCGTCTGATATTTGGGGATTGCCTGTACTCTTATGGATACAAAGTGACTCATTTCCCCTGAGGATCAGCCACTCCTGGACAGAAAAAGGTAAAATGGGTCACTATGTCAGAAAGAGCTCCCTGGATGGTACAAATGGTTAAGCACCGGGCCATTAAATGAAAGATTCAAACCCTGGGCCATTAAATGAAAGATTCAAACCCTCCCGATGGTGGCAGATACCCTAGGAACAGAGAGAAGCTCAGGATAGAACTGTCCTGATTGAGGGTGGGGAGGGGTAGCTGGAAAATGACAGTGATCAGAAAGTGCCTCTTAAGCTTTGTTTGACAGGTGTGTGGAATGCCCAGTGGAAAGTGGCTAGGACTAAAGGGAACATGTGGAAGTAATGGGAACGTGCTACACGTACGATTCTTTCTTTCTTCTCCTTAAAGGGAAGTATTAGCTAAAAGGACAAAAAAAAAAAACACCTTTCTTTTATATGGAAATCTGTCCAGTTGTGCTGTATCTTGCCAAACGGAGAAAAGCAATAGCTAATGTGCATGGTGTAGAAGTGAGGGAGAGGAGGGATTGAGAGTGGTTTGATCAGACTTGGTATATTTGATCATGATTGTAATGATGTCATTTTAAAAGCCACTTTGCCCTTTCCCCTGATTATCAGCCTTCTTCATCTCAGCCAAACTTTGTGATTCATCCAGAAATTTTGCGTTTGAAGAGGCCAGACATGAATACCAAGAAAATGGCCTGAGGGCCCCAACCTTCACCACTACCTCTCTTTCCCTCTGCGTTTTACAAAGCAAATACTCCCAGGAGGGGAATCAAATTCTTGTAACTCACTAACAACTTTTATGACTTAGTGACAACTGCCTTTGTTTTTCTGGAGTCCCCGGGTGGTATAATGGTTAATGGTTAACGTGCTTGTCTGCTAACCGAAAGGTTGGAGGGTCAAGTTCATCAGAGGTGTCTCGGAAGAAAGGCCTAGTGATCTACTTCCAAAAAATCATTCATTGAAGACCCTACAGAGAGTAGTTCTACTCTGACCCACATGGGTTTGCCGTGAGTCAGAATCAACTTGGTGGCAACTGATGGTGGTGGTGCCTCTTGTTCTAGCGCTGGAGCATGAAGTGGTGTTAGGAGGGAGGGAAAGAACTGGAGCATGAGGTCTGAGAAGTCCAGTGGCTTACATGGCGCATGGTCATGTGAAACAAGACAAAGCCCTGCACACACTTGCTCTCTGTCAATACCACATTAAGCTATCCCTGGGCATACTTTCCCTCATGACCCTCAGTATTACAGGCCTCCTGCATTGCTTCATCCCTCTCTCCAGGAAGAACAAAAAGGAGATGGGGTTGGGGAAGAGGTGGAGTTGGGTTTTAAGTGGAAGAGAAAGGATACTGTTGTCGTTAGGTGTTGTCAAGTCACCAATCTTTTGGTGAGAAGCCAGACACTTAACCATTTGTACCACCAGTGCTCCTTGAGGGGAAGGGAATCCTGCAAAAGTTAAGTGAACTACCTCAGTGAAGAGGAGAGGGGTCAGGATCAACACTGGCAGGGTCTTCATGCCCCTCCCCCCATGACTCTTAAAGCTTTTGCCCAGAGTGTGCCAGGTTCAAAAACTACTTCTTCCTTCCTCCCTATCTGCCCCTAGCAAGCTCCCATTGGCTATACCAAATTGGTAGAATTCATCCTGTCCTCGTATCTTAAGGAGTCTCACTTTACTGCTTGGAATGGGACAGCTGAAATTCAACCTGCTGTTCTTATGGTTGGGGGATTAAAAGTCTAGCCAATAAAAAGAGAGCTGTCCACATCAATATGGAAAGAAAGACAACTGACTTATGATCAAGTACACACAACAGAGTACATGCGTACAGGCAGCTCACAAGAGATTACAGAGTAGGGAGGAAATTGCATACAATTTATATAGCAAAACAGAAGAAATAACAATAAAATTTCTTGTATCTCCTCAAGAGACAGTTACATCTTGAGATGGGCTCCCAGGCTAACTCCAGAGATGCGTGTTTATGTTTTGAGGGGTTATGAGGCCCATGACCTTGGTGATATCACTGCATTGTAAACTGGAGACTGGTCTTATCTAGCCGCTGGAGAGATCCATCTACATTCTGAAAGGTTAGAGCAATGGCTAGGGCCCATTATATTTCCAAGGGGACTCTTACTATTAATAATTGTTATATCAGTAGGCTCTTATGCTTATAATCAGCCTCTATTATACTCCCTGTCCTAACTCAAGAATATTTTGTTCCTTTTTATACCTCCAGCCCTGAGACTGCATACCCTTGCAGGGCTTTTTTACTTCAATATCATCCGTTACCTGAATGCTTCTGTGTAGAAATGTCTGTGGTTGGGAGTCGAGCCACAAAATGTGGTTTTCCCAAGAGACACCACGCTTTGGCCAAAACAGCTCCTTTAGAGACTGAGCTGTCTATTGCCTGAGGTCCAGGGTCTCAAATACCCAAAAAGAACAACAAAAAGATAGTTGCTGTCAAGTTGATCCCAACTCATTTAGACCCCATGAGTGTCAGAGTAGAACTGTGCATCAGAGGGTTTTCAATGGCTGATATTTCAGAAGTAGATCACCAGGCCTTTCTTCTGAGGTGTCTCTGAGTGCACTTGAATGTCCAAACTTTTGGTTAGCAGCTGAGTGCGTTAACCATTTGCACCACTTAGGGACTCTAAAGGAAAGCAGTCTGATTAAAGGAACCCACACTAAACTATGACTGATGCCCAGTAGCACTTCCAGTGTGAAGAGATTGGGAAAGATTTCTTTTGGTCCCTTGAATTACATGCTAAATCAGCTCCAGACACTTAGAGATTGAAAGGAAGTAGTAACTGAGGCCTCCTACTACCTACTTGAATTTAACTTCCGATGTCTACCCAGTGTTTCTCAAACTTTAGTTTGATGCTTGGGATGCTTATTTATAAAATAAACATTCCTCCCTGCCCCCGACCCCCATCATATTTAGCAGCTTTGGGGTGGAGCCACGGAATCTGCATTTTTATACAGCACCCCAGGTGATTCTAATGCTAGTGGTACCCAGAAACACTGAATTTCATTTTGCTGACACCCAATAGCTATACATGAGCCCATCTGCCCAGCCAGGGGCTTCTGGAACATAACATGGTCCTCCGTTGACCTAGGTTCTCTCAAACTGTGCATCTTGAAAACATACTATTTCATTTAATCTTCACAGTAATTCTGTGTGGTGAGTATTATTATTATTATTTGACGTTGAAGAAACTGGGGTCCAGGGAGCTTAAGTACTTTGTCCAAGGTGACACAACTAATAGATGACAAAACCAAGATTCAAATTCAGGCAGGAATGAAACTTGGCTCAGCTTGGCTCCAAAACTCACATTCTTTTCCTAATACTCCACTGCCTATCTAACACCACAGTAATAGTTATGATGGAGTGTCACCTCCTGTGCGGTTAGTTTCTAAAGTCAGGTACAATCACAGGCAAGTTAGAAAACCCTTAAATAACCTGTACAGCTATAAAAGGTTTAGGGCATAGAACTCTGCCCAGTATTACATTTGTATAAATATATATGTATGTTGCTGTTGTTAGGAGCCATCGAGTTTGTTCCCACTCATAGAGACCCTGTGTACAACAGAACAAAATACTGCCCAGTCCTGCACCATCCTCACAATTGTTGATATGCTTGAGCCCATTGGTGTAGCCGCTGTGTCAATCCATCCTGTTGAGGATCTTCCTGTTTTTCGCTGACCCTCTACTCTACCAAGCATGATGTCCTTCTCCAGGGATTGGTCCTTCCTGATAACATGTCCAAAGTATGTGAGACGAAGTCTCGCCATCCTCACTTCCAATGAGCGTTCTGGCTGTATTTCCTCCAAGTCAGATTTGTTTGTTCTTTGGGAAGTCCATGGTATATTGAATATTCTTCACCAACACCATAATTCAAAGGCGTCAGTTCTTCCTTGGTCGTCCTTATTCATTGTCCAGCTTTCACATGCATATAAGACAATTGAAAACGCCACGGCTTGGATCAGGTGCACCTTAGTCCTATAAGTTACATCTTTGTTTTTTGACACTTTAAAGAGATCTTTTGCAGCAGATTTGCCCAATGAAACACGTCTTTTGATTTCTTGACTGCTGCTTCCATGGGCGTTGATTGTGGATACAAGTAAGATGAAATCCTTGACAACTTCAATCTTTTCTCTGTTTATCATAATATTGCTCATTGGTGCAGTTGTGAGGATTTTTGTTTTCTTTATGTTGAGGTGTAATCCACACTGAAGGCTGTGGTCTTTGATCTTCATCAGTAAGTGCTTCAAGTCCTCTTCACTCTCAGCAAGCAAGGTTGTCATCTGTATAATGCAGGTTGTTAATGAATCTTCCTCCAAACCTGATGCCCTGTTCTTCTTCATATAGTTCAGCTTCTCAGATCATTTGCTTAGCATACAGATTGAATAGATACGGTGAAAAGATACAACCCTGATGCACACTTTTCCTGACTTTAAACCGTGCAGAATACCCTAGTTCTGTTCAAACAACTGCCTCTTGATCTATATACAGGTTCCTACTGAGCACTGTTATGTGTTATGGAATTCCCATTCTTTGCAATGTTATCCATAATTTGTTATGATCCACACAGTCGAATGCCTTTCCATAGTCAGTAAGACACAGATAAACATCTTCCTGGTATTCTCTGCTTTCAGCCAGGATCCATCTGACATTAGCAATGGTATCCCTTCTTCCCATCCTCTTCTGAACCCAGCTTGAATTTCTGGCAGTTCCCTGTCGATGTACTGCTGCAATAGCTTTTGAGTGATCTTCAGCAAAATTTTGTGTGTGATATTAACGATTTTGTTTGATAATTTCTGCATTCTGTTAGATCACCTTTCCTTGAAATGGGTACAAATATGGATCTCTTCTAGTTGTTTGGCCAGGTAGCTATCTTCCAAATTTCTTGGCATAGACAAGTGAGCACCTCCAGCGCTACATCTGTTTGGTGAAACATCTCAACTGATATGCCATCAATTCCTGGAGCCTGTTTTTCACCAATGCTTTCAGTGCAGCTTGGACCTCTTCCTTCAGTACCATTGGTTCTTGATCATATGCTACCTCCTGAAAGGGTTGAATGCCGACCAATTCTTTTTGGTACAGTAACTGTGTATTCCTTCCTTCTTCTTTTGATGCTTCCTGCATTGTTTAGTATTTTCCCTGTAGAATCCTTCAATATTGCAACCCAAGGCTTGAAATTTTTCCTCAGTTCTTTCAGCTTGAGAAATGCCAAGCATGTTCTTCCCTTTTGGTTTTCCATCTCCATTCTGTATATATACAATATATATACATATGTAATGTATATGTGTATGCAAAATATAATTTTACAGCATTTTTATATTGAAGTATATAAAGGAGACAGAGCTTATATAATTGAATTCATGTAAGTTATCTGTATGATGTCCCTCTACATATGCACACATGCAAGTGTGTGCCAGATTAACAGTGGTAACATTTTATAAAATTATACAACTTTAGAGCCAGAAGGAAACGTCAACTGATTTGCTTTACATTTGAGGGAACTGAGGCCCAGAGTGACTGTCCCTCACCCAACATCACTTGGCTAGCTTTATTTAGTTCCAACTTTCTTTCTTCTCTGCACAGCCCCAGCAAGTGTCTGCTCACAACTAGGAGGAGACTAGGGGGAGCCTGCTCCTCCGTCCTTTTGCACATGGTAGCCCTGCTGACCCGATAAATGAAAAGCAGGGAGATGCAAAGTGAGTGTGGTCAAGGTCTGGGTTTCACATCTTGCAGGCAGACAGCTCTTTTCAGAGGGGCGATTGGCTGCAGCTTCACCTCCACCTGGAGTGAGAGTTCTCACAGGTGGGGTGCATAGGCAGGAAACGTTCCTGTCCAGCTGCCTCTTCCATGTGCAGTTCCTGGGATTGTCCAAGCTGGTGGAAGCTGGAAAGGGTCCACGAGTTACATAAAGAGAAGGAAATCTGCACTATTAAGCCTAACCTGCCTCTAATGCACGTGCACACGTGCACGCCTGTGCACACATGCACACACACATACACACACACACATGCATACACACTTGCTCCATTCCTTTTAAAAAGGAAGAATCCAGAGTATATGAGGTAGTCAGCTATTTAGGCTCTTAATTAGACAGTGTTGAATCGAAGGAAGGGGCAAGATGGGGGAAAAGAACTGATATTTTTTGGTGGGGAAGACAGGACAGTTCCAACTCTAATCAGAAGCATGAAGAGAGTGAGCAGAACTGGCCTGTGGTATGTGAAACCCTGCGCCCTCCTCTTAAGGGCCTTCTCTAATCTCATAACCACCTGTACCCCATTTTATGTTTTATGCCCCTTATCTGCTATGCTTGATTCACCCTCCACCTGCCTGAGTTTGTAAGCAACCCCTACCAAGATAGCAGATAAAAGTGTTCTCTCTCAGGTAATTAGCATTTCATGTAGGTAGTCCTGAAGTTCCCAACATGTGATGGTTAAGATTGTGTGTCAACTTGGCTGGGCCATGATTCTTAGTGTTTATATGTGATCACTCCCAAGATGGAATCTGCTGTGAGTAGCCAATCAGTTGGAAGGGATTTTCCTTGCAGGTGTGGCCTGCATCTGAATATAAGCAGACGTTCTGGATTTTTGCTCGCTCTGGATCCTGTGGCTACCTCCTGTTCATCTGACCTCCAGTTCTTGGGACTCAAACTATCAGCTTATCTGCCAATCTTGAGATTCATCAATCTTCACAGTCTGCGAGTGGGATCCCTGCTCTCCCACCTGCCGATCTTGGGTTTGCCAGCCCCTGCAGCTATGTGAATCAGGAGAAACCTTGCCGTCTTTCCTACCAATCTTGAGATACGTCAAATGTCACAGCCCATGAGCAAGAGTCCTGCTCTTTGACCTGCCAATCTTGGGTTCACCAGCCCCTGTGGCTATGTGAATCGAGAGAAGCCTCTATCCTGATTCATGGACTTGGGACGTTCCAGCCTCTACAATTATGTGAGCCATTTCCTTGATATAAATCTCTTTCTATATATATATTTATACGCTTTACCGGTTTTGCTTCTCTAGGGAACCCAGCCTAAGACACTAACACTTCAGAACCAAAAGAAAACCACATAATGATGAAATACCAGGCTGAGTGGAAAGAAATTTCTAGGCCATAGGCCCTCGAGATGCTTTGCAAATCATAACCCAGGTCAAACCTGTTACTTTTGTAAGGAGGAAGGAGGCTGGCTGGGAAATTAGAGGAAGCACTTCACCAACTGACTGAAGAACCCTCCGCTGCTGAGCTTGGAGGTATAAGCTGCCCTCCTGAAACACAAAACCTTGTCTGCCCTTATTTTCCAAGTCTTTTTTTATACATGAGAATCTTTAGTTTTGCAGAACCATTGGGAAATTGGCCCAAAAAGTAAGGGCCAGGCCACTCAAACTTATATATATATATTTCTCTATGATCTTCCTTGGGGAAATTCATGCCTTCAAAGTTCTCTCCCCACCCAAAGAAATTTCACCTGTGAGTATTGAAAGCAAATTATTTCCAGTTCCTTTTTGAAAATAAAAGTAGCCTTAAAATATATGGTGGTCAGCCAAGACATCAGGGTTGTTGGCTTTCATTTGACAAATAACTTCCAGCTTTCCTCATTTTATTTAGTCAGGAAGATGATCTACCCTCCGGTAACCCTAAAGTCCCAAAACAATGTTTCAAGAAGAATAGTCCTAAGAGAACTGCTTATGCCAGAATTACTTGGGGAACTTGTTAAAATACCAATTCCAGGTCTGGGAATACGGTTTTAAGGGCTTTGATATAGAGAACTTCTGGACTAAAAGTTGCTGTCTCTCTTGAGGTGACAAACCCATTTGAGTGGCAGGTTATCCTGGCTGCCATTCCCTGGAGATTTAGTTCCATGTATGTAACCCCCTACATAGAAAGAAGGCCCACCATACCTACGGCATTGTGGGAACAGGGAGGGGACACATTTATGCTCATCGACACGGCTCTTGCCCTGTGCAGTGTGGGGACCTCCCACCCAGACCTACTACTCAGCCATGGAACACACTTATGCCTCTTCCTGGCTGTAGGTAGGCCCTGGGGAGCCATGCTGCAAGGACGCAGCCAACCTCTCCAGGAGTTCTTCAACACTCCACCATTCTCTGTTCACCCTAGAGACACATTAGGTTGATTAAGACAGCCTGAGAACATAGCTTACAAAAAGGGAGTCTTCAGCTACCTAAGATATTGTTGTTGTTAGGTGCTGTTGAGTCAGTTCCAACTCACAGCAACCCTATGTACAACAGAACACAACCCTGCCCTTTCCTGCGCCACCCCCACAATTGTTATGTTTGAGCCCATTGCTGCAACCACTGTGTCAATCTATCTCATTAAGAGTCTTCCTCTTTTTAGCTGACCCGCTACTTTACCAAGCATGATGTCCTTCTCCAGGGTCTGGCCCCTTCTGATAACACGTGCAAAGTATGTGAGATGAAGTCTGGCCATTCTTGCTTCTAAGGAGCATTCTGGATATATTTCTTCCAAGACAGACTTGTTCATTCTTCTGGCAGTCCATGGTATACTTAATATTCTTGGCCAACACAACAATTATGCTGCTATTCATAAGGTTTTCACTGGCCATTTTTTTCATAAGTAGACTGCCAAGTCCTTCCTAGTTTGTCTTAGTCTGGAAGCTCTGCTGAAGCCTGTCCACCAAGGATGACCCTGCTGGTATTTGAAATACAGATGGTAAAGCTTCCAGTATCACAGCAACATGCAGGCCACTACAGTATGATGCTGACAGATGCATGGTGGCCTAAGACATTAATAATAATAAGAAGAAGAACATTGAATATACCGTGGACTGCCAGAAGATTAAATAAATCAGTTTTAGAAGAATTACAAGAATGCTCCTTAGAAGTGAGGATGGCAAGACTTCAGCTCGCTTACTTTGGACATGTATCAGGAAAGACTAATCACCAGAAAAGGACATCATGGTTGGTAAAGTAGAGGGCCAGCAAAAATGAAGGAAAACCTCAATGAACTCAAACACACCAATGATCATGACGATGGCCCAGGAACGGGCAATGTTTTGTTCTGTTGTATATATGGTTCCTATGAGTTGGAGCTTACTAACAACAGCAATAACAAACAAAATCATAGTGGAAAGGAACATGACCTGTATTCAAATTCCAAGTCTGATACAAAATAGCTGTGATGCGTTAGGCAGATTACTCTTCTTTTCTATGCTTCTCTTTCCTTATCTGTAAAATAGGAGTGATAAAAGTGACCTGTCTCTTAGGATCGTTGTAAGAATGAGACAATGTACACCAAATCCTTAACAGGGTCTGGCATATAGTGAGTCCTTGGGAAACAGGCCACAGCTAGCACATAGGATGTCTTTGTGCTAATTAAAAAAAAGGTACATCCCTTTGGATAGACAAATTAGAAAAAGATACCCCTTCCTTTGAGCTAGCTGGCTTAGGCTAGTGCTTGGGCTAGTGTCTTGAGAACAGAGTACTCCCTCAGTTGACTGTCTTTTAGCTGGTTACAACCCACATCACTGAACATAGAGGCTCTGTCAATCAATGTTAATCAGTGAAACCAGTGGGTGCAGAGTTGGCTCCAACTCATGGTGACCCCATGAGTATCAGAGTAGAACTCTGGTCCACAGGGCTTTCAATGGCTGATTTTTTGGAAGTAGATTGCCAGGCCTTTCTTCCAAAGGTGCTTCCGGATGGACTTGAACCTCCCACCATTTGCACCAGCCAGGGACTCCCAATAAATATTAGCTATGTTACTTCCACGTGAGGGTTGGGCTTGGATCCACCCTAAACCAGGATCCCATGGGCAGGCCTTGGAGACACTGTGTGTCCCTGGCTGGGGGCGTAGGGGTGGGGAGGTACGCTGTGAGGGTTGACTGTGTCTCACTTCTGAGAACCACAGAGCTGTGCTCACCAGATGGTCATCTTGATAAATTTCAGCAAAAACAAAGGCATGAGGACACGTTGAATCTTCCCTTTTCTGAGTTTGGTACCAGCGGGTCACACTTCCTATTTCCCTAAGGGCTTTCCTGACATAGGCAGCTTGCTTCTTTCAAATATGGTCATGGCCCTCTTGCCTTCCTGTATGAGTCAGTGGCTGCCCTCCTGCATCGCCCAGTTCCAAGTCTGGGCTTCCAGCCCTGTGTCCTGACCTCAACAGGTAATCCCCCCTCTGCAGAAGACGTGTCCCCACCCACACCCGCTCTGCCTCAGAGACGTGCTCTGAGGACGTGAGTCACGGCAGCAGCCACCCTCTCCATCTGAAACTATTATTGGAATGCCTCCACACGCAGCACACGCTTGCTTCCCGGATTTCACAATCCTATGCCCAGGGATCTGCAAACCACAGTCCTCAGCCCAAGATTCCACATGGGTGATCACAAGGCAGTTTGCTTTAAAAGTCCAAAGTTTCTAAGAAAGCAGGTTTGTTTAGGCCATGCATTTGGCATCCTTCAACAAGTGTCAACCAGCCTTCTGTGAGTGCCTAGGGATGCGCCTGCCTTTATGGGGGGTATGAAGAAATAGCTCAGGAGTTCTGTATTAGGCTTAGTTTAGAGGAGGATGCAGTGAAATGAAAAGCAAGAATGAGCATTGCAAACAAGAGATGTGGTGGGAGGCAGAGGCAGGAGAAATCTCCATGGGTGGGAGCTGCTGGGGAGTTAAATCTTGGGGGAGAGACAAGAGAAAGAGGCGGAAGACTGGCAGAAGGACCATGCGAGAAGGACCAAGAGAGGGGAGAAGCATGAGCAAAGATGCAGAGGGGAGAGTGAGTTGGGTTTCTTTAAGTGAACTTAAATGTTGCCCTAAATTTGAATTTTGAAAATCCTTTTCCTTCTCCCTGTTTGGATGATTAGTAGTCTATATTATCAGAGTGTTTACTACTGCTAGGCAGTAAACTTCCCATGAACTGAAGACCAGACTGGTTGACAGTCAAGTTGACCCCGACTCATGTTGACCCCGTAAGTGTCAGAGTAGAACTGTGCTCCATAGAGTTTTCAATGGCTGTGATCTCCCAGAAGTAGATTGCCAGGCCTTTCTTCCATGAACCCTGTTGTTGCTAGCTGTTAGCTGTTCTTGAGTTTACTCTGACTCATGGAGACCTTATGTATAACAGAATGAATTGTTGCCCTGTCCTGCATCATCTTCATGATGCCCATGCCTTTCTTCCTAGTCTGTCAGTCTGGAAGCTCCACTGAGACCTGTCTACCATGGGTGACCCTGCTGGTATTTGAAATACTGGTGGCATAGCTTCCAGTGTCATAGTAACATGCAAGCCACTATAGTATAAAAAATTGATAGGTAAAAACTATGAATCCTAGAGGTTGTACAATTCCTGTCTCCCTTTTATAGATGAGGAAACTGAGGCACAAGGAGGTGAAGTCCCGAGCTCACTGTCATCCAGCTAGCAGGCAGTGAAGTAAAATCCAGGCAATCCGCTCTGTGACCCAGGATAAGAATAGGTTTTTTTTCAAGTGGATATTTGAATAGGGGGAAAGAGGCCTTCATTAGCATTGATCCTTTTTCTGTGAAATCCTGATGTAGGTCTCACCTCTTGTATGCTAGATCATGCCCAGCTGACTGGGATCTCAGGAAAGTCCTGGCACGGGTTACAGGTTGGATAATCTTTTAGATAAAGCATAGGCCCTCAGTTCAGGAGTCCTAATTCCATGTCTGTCTGGCACTGGCTGAGTTCCTAAAAGTGACAGCCATTAAGTCCCTCCTTTTCCCTATTTGACATCGGCTTGAGAACATGAGCGTAACAAAATAAAAATCTTTGACTAGGGCATTTTCAGATCTTAAGGAAAAAAAGAAAAAGAAAAAGCAGCTCCTGGGACAACATGAAAGAGGATCCTGGAGTAGGTTGCAGGTGGGCGTAACACAGGTACCTCACTGGGTGTGGGGGTGTGTGTAAAGAGAACAAGGGAGAGATGAGAAATCCCTCCTCAAATTGTAAACACACATAGCACCCCAGAACACCTGGGAGCCACCTTTGTCTACCAGTCACTTCCTTTCACCAGTGAAAGGAAAGAGAGGGAAGGAAGGGGCCTGTGACTCACTTCAACTGGCAACGTGATACTGATTACAGGGCACTTCCATAAAGAAAAGCTAATTGATCTTGTTCTATTACTAAAGCCAAATCTTACCCTGAGTTACTCTCTTTTGCCTTAAAAAAGTAAAGAGAAAAGCCTGCTTTTTGTCTGCTACTTGAATGCAACTATTTGAATTGACATGAAGGAGGAAGCTTAAGCTTCCCCCTCATAGACTAGGCCAGTGTGTAGCTTGAGATATTAGCAGAGAAGAAGTGGAGATTTGGGGTATCATTTTATTTCTTGATATGAAAAAGAGAAAACATTTGCTTCTGCAGTTATGACAAGCTGAAGCAGACTGAAAGATTCCCCAAAGGCTTTAGCAGCTTACTGTAAACTTGGTGCTGTGCAATGAATTGCTTTCATATGGCCTTTCTCACCATGGTCTTGTAACTCCCACCAAATGATTGGGTGGGATGATGCAAATGAGGTGTTTGTGGCCCACCAAAGGGATTGGACAGCTTGCTAATAATACAAATAAGGTTCATGGCAGCCTTGCAGGGGGGCAGGGCAAGCAAACAAGGTATATGGAACCCTAATTAGGGGATTGGCCAGTTTTACCATCCAGCTAGGCTTAAAATGAGCCATGCCAGAAGCAGAAAGGGTGAAACTTACTACCGCCAAGAAAGAAGAGACGAGAGCAAAGCATGTCCTTTGGGCCCGGGGTCCCTACACAAGAACCTCCTAAACCCAGGAGACAGAGAGAGAGTGCCATAACACTGGAGATGGCAAGAGATGGCACAAAACAGTGGCAGACAAATGGTGGCAGCAGAACCAAGAGATCAGCACGAGATGGCACAGTGTGCTTCCCAGCCCATGGAGCAAGGCAGTGACAGTGGGTGTGCCAACCCACAGAGTGAGAGAGTTGAGCGCTTTCAGGCTGAGGCTTGCTGACAGAGTGGGGTGCCCCTGGCCACTTATTGGTGGAGCTAAAGAGCTTTGTAACATTTGCCTGAGCAGGGCAGAGGCCAGGCCAAGTGGCTGAGAGATCGAGGGCCATAGAGAGGCCTGCTTGCAGGCATGGCTGAGAAGAGGCTGTCTTGATCGAAGAACCGTATCCTGAATTGTATGTAACCTGTTACTTCCCTAATAAGCCCTATAACTGTAAGTATGGTTTGTGAGTTCTGTGTGGCCATTGCAATGAATTATTGAACCCAGCAGAGAACTAGAGAGTGCCATGGGAAGAATGGTTGGTGTCAGAATTGGTAAAAAGTTTGGAGAAAGGAGGCCTGCCTGACCTCTGCGTCACAGGAATCAACTTTGGGCTGTTGATACTGATAATGATTCTCCCCCTCATGAAATTAGAGGAGGTCAGATGCTGCCGCCACACCATTTTTACACTCAGTTACTGAGTTCTCTCCTCATCTCCTCTCAGATTTGTCCCAGGGTGCAAATATCAGGGTCTCCTCCTCCTACCACTACAGCAAAGGCCTGGGCTAAAGAATGAAAGATGCCTGTCTGAACTTATGATGATCACATCGAAAGATTGTTGAACACTTATCAAGTGCTTGACTCGCATCTCCTCTTATAATTCTCCCATCCTCCTTTGAGGGAGGTCCTGTTACTATATCCCCATCTTTTCAGATGAGGAAACAGGCATAAAAAAACTTTGTGAAATCCATCTGATTTAAAACCTGCTACTTTAGTAGGCCTGTAATGAATATTCATCTTTAGTTGTTACACTGAATGACTTTTAACAAAAATGAAGCAATTTGGTAGGTTGAAAACATCAACACAACCAGCTCTACTGGGGTGAAGTTAAAAAGAACAGGAAGGTTCCCATTAGAAGTGTGTGTTGTGATTGTGTGTGAGAGAGAAAGAGAAATGAAGAAAGGCAAGAAGCAAAGGGAAGTGTTCATTTTCTAAGGCATTTAGTTCAACTCTTCCGTGGCTTAGAAATGTTGCATTAGAACTACTTAACTAGAAAGACATTAAAAACCACCGGTAACACTAAAAGAACTCAAAACCACCATGCTGTTTTTGGAAAGGAAACATCTCTAGATAATTATGCCAAACATTAACCATTCGGGGAAGGGTAGGGACACCCCTGAAACAGAATGCCCATTAGCACCCCCTCTGCACTCTACTTTTCAGATTTACACGTGTCCAAGTTACAGGAAAAGCTTTGCTCACATCTTCTTAGTAATTTCAGACTTTTCAATGTGACCTGCCTGAAAACCTCCTCCACTGACCAATCCTTCCAAAATACAGAACCAGAAACTGCTTCTGCCATGTGAGTTCAAAGTTCACATCAGGTCAATGGTTTTCAGAGGCTGAAATGGCTATACTTTGTGTACTAAAAAATACTGTAAAGGAAACTATTTACAAAAGTTCAAAAAAGAAGGACCTGGAATTTTTCAATCCAAAGTAGACCGACAGAAATTATTTCAGTTCATCTCATTTAAATACAGAACATCAGAAAGCTACTGTTTGTTTGTTTGTGTTTTAATTTCAGCATTCCTGAAGGTTTTTGTTTTTTCTTTTTTTAAAAACAGGTCTGCTTCATACTCTGAATATTCATACACCTTGCCAGGGTCTCAACAAAACAGAACTGAGAAGGTAAGTCTTGGCATAAGCCGGAAATAAAACTGGTCAGCAATATCTTTAACTGAATTTGAAACTCATCAAAATGGGTTTCTCCCAAAGAACCACCAGGGAATTGTTCGGGATCAGAACTGATACATTCTCTTAAAGTATTGAATTAGAATTAATTAGACCACCTAAATATTTCTCAAACTCATATGTAAATTAGCTCAAATTTCTTAGTTTTTCTGTTTCACATTAAACCTGGAGAAGTTCCATTAGCAGGTAACAAGAGCTTCGATATTTCTACATCTACTGACAGAGACACGGCCAAAGCAGGGGAAGATGTCCAAGAAGATGATGCTTCTGTAGAGGGGTGTCCACTGAACACCATAAATCACACATGACACAACTTGATAATCTCAGACAACAGAAAGTTGAACCTTGAATTGGATGACCACGTCTGCCTGCACATATTTAGGTAGTTACATGTGCTACTGGTTTTGTGATCATGGTTTTTGGGAAAACCCTGGAAGCAGAAGCAGATTCTGAGCATATCAGGGCAAGAGTCAAATTGTTTTAAAAGGAGTTTTAACTCTGAGGTGACCTCTCTCTCTTTCTTCCACTCTTCCACCCTCTCAATCCAGAAACAGGGGGTCATAGGAGGTAAAAGCCATTTCTTCCAGAAAGTTGATCCATATTTTAAATAGCTCTGTGAATGGGGAACTAAAAATCTTAAGACTTGGTTTCCAGTCCTCGCTCTTCCTTTAAATAGCCATGAAACTTTGGACAACCTAATGATCTCACTGAGTCAGTATTTGCATCTGTAAAATGGAGATAACAATATTTATCCTATCTATGCATGGCTGTAGAACAAAATAAGAGACCACATGCACACTGGTAAGAACCGTACAAATAGAAGCTGTTATTTTAAGTAACACCTGTCTTGGTTATTTAGAAGTCTGCCTGATATTATTACCCTGTTTACTCTTGAACCTTTCTGAAGAGATGAATAGAAGCCCTTTAAATCAAGCATAACTTAATCATCACCCACCTTCCTCCCAATAAGGGAAAGTGATAACTAGATAGATAAGCTAGAAAGACAAGTTGGGGGTGGAGGTGGGAGAGCAGCCAATGCTTAAGCATCATTTATATTGTTTTGGAACGGTAAACAGAGAGATATGTTCAGAGGCAGGATGGAGAAACTAGGAAACCTCCTAAGTCAGTTCTTTATTGTGTGACTTCATTATTTAGCACACGCAAATTCCAATTCAAGGAAAGACATCCCAAGGTGCAAAAAAACAATTCTGGGAGTTCTAGCAAAATGGCGCTCTGGGCAGAAGCACCACGCCGTCCCTCTGCAGCAAAGATCCGAAAAACTAAGCTGAACAGAGAATGCAACAATCCTGAAACCCTAAAACATCAAATGAAGAGATAAAGAACTCAGCCAAGCACCAAATGGGGTGAGAAAACTGACAGAGAACGGAGAGCGAGGAGAGATTCATGCAGAGGTCCCCTACCAGCTAACGCAGCACGGATCCGCCATCTTGGACTCCTATCGGAGACCAGCAAACAGGGGTATGAGAAAGCAGCCTCACGGAGCTTCCAGCGGGAGACAAAACAACCGCTAATTTGCGATATACGCCTTCCCACCCAACACCCTTCTTCACCCCGACTTGGCCTCCTCTGCTTCCCACGGCCACAGTCTCTTGACCGGGAAACAGCGGCTGCTTGGATTCCACACACCCGAACGGGTGGCTCTCTGAGTGCCATTTGTTGGCTGCTGGTGTTGCTTTTTTTCTGCTTCTTTTTATTTCTTCCTTGCCTCGCCCCACCTCCCCCTCCTTTCACTCGAGTACCTCACTCGGTGCGCCATCTTTGCTTCTTTCTGAGGGGCTGCAGAGTGCTGGCAATTAGTGATATACTCTTTCCCACTCTCTACCCGTCTTCACCCAACTCGGGCCCCTCTGCTTCCCACGGACACAGTCTCTTGTCCAGAAACACCAGCCCGCACTAGCTGGCTCTCTGAGTGCCATTTGTTGGCAGTTAGTGTTGCTTTTTTTTTTTTTCTTTTCTGCTTCTTTTTATCTCTTACTTGCCTCTCACCACCTCCGCCTCCCTTCGCTCAAGTACCTGGTTCCGAGTGCCATCTTTGCTTCTTCCTGAGGGGCTACGGAGCTCCGTTTGAGTGTGGAGCTGCTTCCCGGTTTGGGCTGCTGCACTGGTGGGATCCCGGGGCTTTTGTTCGTTTGTTTGTTTTGAATTGTTTGTTTGTTTTCTTTTCCTTTTCTTGAGTTGGGAGCCCTTTCTGGTGAGGCTGAGCTGCATGACAGGGAGACTCCACTTCAGCTTCCACAGACGTGCAGAGGGATCCCAGAGAGCATTTCTTTTTAAGTTGGTTTTTTTGTTTGTTTGTTTGTTTTTTTCTGTTTCTTTGGGGGCTTCTCTTATTTGTTTGTTTGTTTGTTTTTTAATTTGTTTTGTTTTCTTTTTCCTCTTTTTCCCTTTTTGTCTTTCTTCATTGCTCAGTTTCTCGTCTCTCTATATCTTCCTTCTCTTTCTGTTACCTGAATACCTGGTGTAGTATACCTCTACACCTTCTAGCCAGGCTGTACTACAACACCTGAGAGCAACTTCCCCAGACCTCATGGCTGCACCAGTGGGATCCCTGGGAACTTTGCGGTTCTTTATCCTTTCTGATTCTTATTTATTCATTCTTTTCTTTTCTTCCTC
>NW_004443965.1:14147196-14218118 GCF_000243295.1 Trichechus manatus latirostris
CAATGTCATAAAACAACATGTGTACTTCTGTTTCATGAGAAACTATTTGTTCTGTAAGCCTTCACCTGAAGTACAATAAAAAAAAAGAAAAATTAAAAAATAATAATTTTGGGATTGCCCATTCTTTTGAATTTTCCAAGTCTCTGATATCTGCGATCAGCCCCAGTAATTAGGAAGTCATGGGATCATACGATCTCAGAACCCAATCCGGGGAATTAGAGACCATATAGCCCAACCTTTTCATTTCACAGAAAGGGGCTGAGGTGTAAACACTTTGAAGGAGAGACTGGCTTAGAGAACACACACTTCAGCTCTGAAAATCTAAAAGGCAGCATCACATATCTGGAACGATTCCTCTATAAAAGACTGATAAAAACAAAAACAAACCCAAAATCCGTTTCCATTGAGTCCTTTCTGACTCATAGTGACCCTATAGGACAGAGTAGAACTGCCCCATAGGGTTTTCAAGGAGCAGCTGGTGGAGCCAATCTTTGGTTACCAGGCAAGCTCTTAACCACTGTACCACCAGGGCTCCATAAAAGACTGATAACCGAACAACAACAAAAAGTTGCCGTAGAGTGTATTCCAACTCATAACGACCCTATAGGACAGAGGAGAACTGCCCCATAGGATGTCCAAGGAGTGGCTGGTGAATGTGAACTGCCAACCTTTTGGTTAGCAGCTGAACACCTAACCATAGCGCCACCAAAAGGCTGATAGGCAAGCTTAAACTGGCTTAGCAATATTCTCATTTTTTTTCTCAAGAAGGGTAAAGATCCTGCGCCTTGTGGTAGAATCCCAGTAACTGCTGGCTCAGAGCCGCATCCCTCCCCCATGAGGGAGCCCATGATGTTAGCTATCTGCACCTTCCATGGGAGCTGGGGTGTTGCTTCCCCGCAGGAGAAGGTCTAGTCATAGCTGCACCCCAGGGTTGGTTTGTGTAAAGGTGCAGGGATTGATGAGCCATATGGCTCTGGATTTTGCATTTTGGGGAGAAAAATGTCTTGGTGAAAACAAGAACAGTGTCCTGAAATGACAGGAATAGACAGCATCAAGTCCAAGCCCAGGTTCCCTCCAGCCCCCAAGCACAAACCCCTGCGCATATTTCTTCTTGGCACTTGGCTGACACACTGTCTCTGTGCTTATTTTGAAATTGTTGTTGTCATTTGCTGCCATCGAGTTGTCTCCGACTCACAGTGACCTTACGTACAACAGAACAAAATGTTGTCAGGTCCTGTGCCATCTTCATGATCATTTGGCATGTCGGAGTTCAGTTGGACAATATTCTTTTCTGATCAGTAGGGTTTTCACCGGCTAATTTTCAGAAGTAAATTGCCAGGCCTTTCTTCCTAATCTGTCTTACTCTGGAAGCTCCGCTGAAACCTCTCCACTATGGGTGACCGTATTGGTTTTTGAATACTGGTGGCATAGCTTTCAGCTTCACAGCAACACGCAAGCCACCACGGTATGACAAACTGACAGGTTATTTTGAAATACTAACTGAGAAAGTTCCACAGGACTGTGCCATGAAGACAAGCAATTCAGTCTCCCTTTTGAAGCTGAGGGTAAACAGACAGAAACTGTTAAATTAGACAAGATAGAGAAAGGGAGAGACCCTCCTAGGTCTTCACACAGGCTGCTGAAGTACCTGCCACATCTGGCAGTTGGAAGCACAAGAACTGACCCTGGCGGAGGCCCTGGGCAGCCCACAGGCTTCCTAGGGCTCTTACCCTGTTATCAGCTTCTCCCTGGCTCCTGCCTAAGCTATCAGAGCCTGCAGGCAGCCTGGACATCAGGGCTGTAAACACAGTGACTTCATGTTTAACTAAAAAGGAAGGTGGGAACCGTCTCCCCCTTTTCTTCTGTCTGGGGATAATCCTGGCCACAACGTGCAAGACAGGTCACGATGGATCACTTAAAATTCTTCCACCCTTGCTTAGCCCTCAAGCTCCCGACTTCCGTTTCCACACCTCCCACGCACATTTTTTTAAAGACTAAAGAAAAAAGAAGACCATTGCCGTCGAGTCAATTTCGACGCCTAGCAACCCTATAGGCAGAGGAGAACTGCCCCGTAGGGTTAAGTGGCTGGTGGATTCAAACGGCTGACTTTTGGTTAGCAGCTGAGCTCTTAACCACTGTGCCACTGGGGCTCCTTTCTTCTCCTTTTTTTTTTAAAGACTGAAGAATTAATTTGTACTCTTACCTACAATGATAGAGCACTTAAAGTGAGATCTCCAATCTATTTTTCCTAATTTACCTCCTATCTGATATTTCTACTGTGATTTGAGTCTTGTTTTCATATCATTATAGCTAAAAAGTACCCGTTGTGCCTCTCAGGACTTTTTGATAAGTTCTTGAAAATCATATTGTAAACTTCAGCTCACAAACTAAAAAAGGCAATATATACTTGGATAGTTAAATGTAAGAGGCCAGCTTTCCGTGCAACAAATATTTATTGAGCACCTATTATTTGCCAACCCCTGTGTTAGAACTCTGGAGACACAAAGATGAAAGGGCAAACACCCGCCTCCTATAGGCTTGAATGACTCCAAATCTCCTCTCCCCCTTCTTTTGGAGAAGGTCGAGGGTATCTACGTACCCATATATATCTATACAGGTATCAAGGAGCTAAATTTTCAGCTCACAGCATCTAGAAAGCGAAGAGCAAATCTATTTGGCCCAACTTCAACACTTAAGCTTTATAATTCTCATCTTTGATCACATGAAATATATGTTTCCTAGTGATTCCCACTGTGGAGTGTGGAATACAGCCCAGCTCTATTAGATATTTGATATATGCAGGAAAAAAAGAGGGAGCAAGATCTCAGTGTAACTTTGTGTGCAGGTAGAAGGGGCTCAGATAGAGAATTAACTGAGAAAACCTAAGAAAGCAATGATGAGACCAGGATGGAAGGGTAGATCAGTGATTTCCAAAATGGGGAATAAAAAACGATATAAGGTCTTCCGTTTATATTTACGCTTATTAACAAAAACATTAAATGTTACTAATATTTAATGATTGATAGTCGTACCTGTGTACGCTATATATGCACAACACACACGTACATATTGCTTGAATTCTTATTATTAATAGGCTATATAAACAAAAATGTTTAGAGACTACTGGTGAATTAGAAGAATCAAAGATCAAAGATAAAAAACAGCATGCACATAATTTTTGAAGTAAAGGCAAATTAAGGTAATAAGTATCAAAGTTAGGGGCTGGGAGAATAAAATCCCAACAGTATAAAGCATGAGTTACTGTGATAGTCTATGTATGCACGGAAACCCTGGTGGCCTAGTGGTTAAGAGTTCAGCTGCTAACCATAACGTTGGCAGTTTGAATCCAACAGGTGCTTCTTGGAAACCCTATGGGCAGTTCTACCCTGTCCTGTAGGGTCACTATGAGTTGAAATTGACTTGCCAGCAACAGGTTTGGTTTGGTTTTTGGCTCTGTATGCACATGTTGTTCTACCCTTCAAGAGGTAGAGTTGATTTCCCCTTCCCTTGAATCTAGGCTAGCTTTGTGACTTTCCTTGACCGATAGAATATGGCAGAAGTGACATTCTGGGAATTCCAAGCTCAGGCTGTAAGAAAACTAGCAAGTTTCACTTCTTTCTTCTTGGAAGCCAGTCACAACGTAAGGAGTCTGACTATCTGAGACCAGACTGTCCAGAAGGCTGAGAGAAATCATATGGAGGGCAATCAAGGCACCAACTGAATGCGGCTAAGTCTGTGACCCAGCCAACACCACAGGAGAAGACTAGCCCAGTTGAGCCTTCCCTGAATTCCTAACCCACAGAACTGGGAGGAATAGTAAATCATTGTTGTTTTAGGTCACTAAGTTTAAAGTGTGGCTTGTTTCACAGCAATAAATAATAAAACAATCATATCTTACAGTTTAGGAATTAGCCTTAGAAACTAAAACATATTTACCAAGGCTTCTAATTTTACACGTTGCCACCTTAGGCTAGAAAAATAAAATTCTAATGGCCAAGAGTATGTAGTGAGTGAAATCTTAGAGCTAGGATAAGCTCCTATACCCACTGAAGACAATGGACAGACATATCAAATTAATAAAGTCCTATTTTAAAAGAAAAAGTCATAGATGGGGAGAAAACAACTTAAAGACTTTAGAATTTTACAATCATCAAGATTCTATGCACTGGTGATTATTTTGCCTCCTTCATGGGCAAAAAAAAAAAAAAAAAAAATCTCCCAGCTTTTGGTTTTTTGGAGTGGTGTTTTGTTTGTTTAGCTCTATATGCCAGATTGTTATAATCTCCCTTGTATTGCTAGGGCTGGAAGCCTGAGAACTACATGCCCTAGGATCCCTTGCCATCAGAGTTCCTTCCATATGCTGACAACTAGAGGCACTTGCGTGAGATTTGGCAGGTAGAAGAGAGGCATAAACCACATTATTGTTCCTCTGGCAGAAGCAGTTTCAAGAAGATAGGAGATTTTGCATTGGCTCCCAATGTTTCCCTGTGAATTACCCATATTAGTGCTGGAAGGAGATGAGATCATCATCAGCAGTTTCCTGTAGTCCATGCAACTTCCTGTTTCTGAAAGCTAACAGTAAACCTGAAAGCTTTTGGCTTTCCTGATCTTCAGTCCTCCAGCTTTTCCAGGAGTTTTGTATAATCTAATTCCCTGTATTAAACCTAGAATGGTTTCTGTTTTTCATTATTAATTCCTATTACATAATTCAAAGACTAATTTTAAGATGAAAGTCAAGATAAAGTAGAATTTTTCTTTACACAAATGTTTTTTATTAAAAAAAAAATAAATCGAGCCTCAAATCTTTTCCATGAAATTTGGAACACAAATGTACTCACATAGCACAGAATGGAGAGAGGTGTGCATGCAAGAATGGTAGAATTGGAAGTAATAAAAGATAGAGTTGGGTTCTAACAGCAGGGGAAGTTAGCGTGTTTTCTTTCAATTAATCCAAGAGAGTTTTATAGATAGGGTTTAGCAAAAGCAAACAGCAACAACAATAGAAACAGGATACCTAGTTAAATTTGAATTTCAGATAAACAATGTGGTAAGCAAGATAATGCCCCTTCTCCCAAAGATGTCCATATTCTAATCCCTGGAACCTGTGAGTATGTTACCTTACTTAGGAAAAGGGTACAGACCTTGAAATGGAGGGATTACCCTGGGTTATTCAGGTGGGCTGAATCTATCAAGAGTCCTTGAAATAAAATTATCCTGGCTGCAATCAAAGAGAGGTGTGACTAAGGAAGAAAGGTCAGAGAGATGCAACACTGTTGGTTTTGAAGATGGAGGAAGAGGACCACAAGCCAAGGAATGTGCGTGACCTCTAGAACCTGGAAAATGCAAGGAAACGGATTCTTCCCTAGAGCCTCCAGAAAGCAACACAGTCCTGCAGCACCTTGAGTTTAGCCCAACTATAAGATAATAAATTTGTTCTATTTTAAATCATTAAGTTTGTGGTAATTTGTTACAGCAGCAATAGAAAACTAATACAACAAACAACAAATAATTTTTTAGTATAAGTGCTCCATGCTATATTTGGAACATACTTTGCTAAAAATGTATTTCTATTTTGAAATTTAAATTTAACTGTGTGTCCTGTGTTTTATCTGGCAACCCTATTTATAGGAATGTAGGATTCCAGAGCTCTTTTACATCTCTTCCTAAAAACTTGTATCAATTTTGGCACTTACTATGTGCCAGAGTAGCCCTGGTGGTGAAGTGGTTAAGAGCTACTGCTGCTAACCAAAAGGTTGGCAGTTCACATCCACCAGCCACTCCTTGGAAACCCTAAGGGGAAGTTCTACTCTGTCCTATAGGGTCACTATGAATTGGAATCAACTTGACGGCAGTGTTTTTTTTTTTTATGTGCCAGAAATGAAAATAGGCACTTTACATATTTTTCATTTAATTCTCACAACTCTTTGGGATAAGCCATATTATTATGTCTATTTTATAAATGAGGTAACTGAGTCTACTCAAGGTCAAACAATTTGTTCATTGTCCAACTGGTGGAGCTGGCTGTGAATCAGGTCTGCCTGACTCCAAAGCCCATTATGCAGTGCTATCTCTCTCCATTACTCAGCTTGCTTTCATTGTGGGATCTCCAAAAGTTAGTCTCTACTGCTGCTTCCGTATCCTTACCACCCACTTTCCCCTGAAGCCCAGTAATCTGCTTTCTGCCCTACTCCCCCAAACCATCGAAGTTGCTCTCTCAAAGGTCATTGCTGGTCTCTAATCTGCCTTCTTTTCTTAGTCATCCTTCTCTTTACCTTGACTTGTTGACTTCCTCCTTCCTCCTCTAAATCTGCTTCCCACTCATCAGGCGCACATGGGCTTTTATGTTGTAATAATGAATCTCTTTCAGCCCCTCTGAGTATTTTTTATTTCTCCTTACTCTTCTCACGCTATTCTCATTCTTTACCTCTGCGTGGAGCATGTTTTCAATCCAAAACTCCCTTGGGTATATCACTCACAGTCACAGCTTCATCTTCCATCCCTGTTGATGATGCCCAAGTATTATCTCCAGTCCTGCTTTCATCTAAGGACTCATCTCACACTTATACAACTCTGCTGGACAATCCCATTACCAAAATAAATTTTAAAAAACCTGTTGCCTTTGAGTCAGTTCAGACTCATGGCAAACCTATGTGTTAAAGAACAGAACTGCTCCATAGTGTTTTCTTGACTGTAATCTTTACAGAAGCAGATCACCAGGCCTTTCTTCCACAATGCCACTGGGTGGATTCAAACTGCCAACCTTTAGGTTATCAGTTAAGTGCAAACCATTTACACCACCCAGAGACCTGACAATCTCATTAAAACACTTAAAAACCAGGCTTACCTTCCCTTCTTCCTCAGTGCTATCAATGACATCCGTGATCGCCACATAAAAGTTCTAAATCTGATTCATTTTGACTCTTTCTTATTTCCCTAAATGAAATAGGCAAGTATTGACCAGGTTTCAGTGTTGCATTCTTCATGATATCTTTCACATTTCTTTCTTCCTGCCTGCCCCACTACTCCTGCTTTAGGTAAGGCCCTTATTACCTCACGCCTAGACTGCTGTTCCTCATAAGTCGGAGGTCCTCAACTTAGCTGCACACCTGGGAGACATTACAGATGCCTGGGCCAACCCCCAGAGACTGATCCAATACTTTGTTAAGTCTTCCCCAGGTGTATTAGCTTCCTTTTGCTACGGTAACAAATTACCACAAACTCAGTGGCTTAAAACACCACCAATTTATTCTCTTACAGTTCTGGAGGCCAGAAGTCTGAAATGAGTTTCACTGAGCCAAAATCAAAGTGTCACCCCCTTTGGAGGCTCTAGGGGAGAATTTGGTTCTTCGCCTTTTCCATTTTCTAGAGGTTGCCCTCATTTCTTGTTTTATTGTATCACCTTTTCTCTTTCTTCCATTGTCACACTGCTTTCTTCCTCCTCTGAAGTCAAATCTCCCTCTGCCTCCTTCCTATGAGAACATTTGTGATTATATTTAGAGCCCACCTGGATAATCCAGGATAATCTTCACATCTCAGAATCTTTAATCACATCTGCAAGGTCCCCTTTGCCAGAGAAGGTAACACCGTTTCCTAGGATTAGGCTGTGGATATCTTTAGGGCAGAGGGGGCATTAGTCAACCTACCGCACCCGATGATTCTAATTTGCAGCCAAGCTTGAGAACAACTCTTATATAACTGAATAGCCTTTTTCCAGATTCCTTTCCCCATCCATCTTGCCCACCATCTTCCTAATACTCTTTCTCCATATGTATACCCTTGATAAAATGCCACCAAAGTTCTCTGCCTTTAAAATACAGTCTAAACTCTTTCATCTAGGACACAGCCCAATACACACAGATCCAAAGACTCCTTGTGTGACTTGTTATCTTCTACTACTCTCCTACATGAACCAATTGCTTCTGGTAAACTGATTTCCCCCGAATATGCGTGGCATTCTGATTGGTTTATTTTATCTGGCTTTTTCACTGACCTGTAAGGCTCCCCTCATTCTCCTCTACTTACTCAGATCTTATCCATGCTTCAAGCCTATCACAGTCCTGGGTGGTTCCAGAAATCTGTTAACCCCTTCTGCACCCTAGGCTAAAGGTCTCTCTCCCTCGTCTAAATAATACAGCAGTCCTGTCCATTCATTTGAAAAAAATAATAACAAACTAAACTTTGATTTAAAATCAGAAAAAGTGTGCATCAGAGTTGTATCCTTTTGCCATACTTATTCGATCTGTATGCTGAGCAAAGACTCTGAGAAGCTGGACCATATGAAGAAGAACACTGCATCAGGATTGGAGGAAGACTCTTTAACAACCTTCGATATGCAGATGACACAACTTTGCTTGCTGAAAGTGAAGAGGACTTGAAGCACTTGTTGATGAAGATCAGAGACTATAACTTTCAGTATGAATTATACCTCAACATAAAGGAAACAAAAATTCTCACAAATGGACCAATAAGTATATCATGATAAACGGAGAAAAGATTGAAGTTGTCAAGAATTTCATTTTACTTGACTCCACAATCAATGCCTATGGAAGCAGCAGTCAAGAAATCAAATGACATATTGCATTGGGCAAATCTGCTACAAAAGATCATTTTAAAAATTGTTAAAAAGCAAAGATGTCACTTCAAGGACTAAGGTACACCTGACCCAAGCCATGGTATTTTCATTCACCTCATATGGATGTGAAAGCTGGACAATGAACGAGGAAGATCGAAGAAGAATTGATGCCTTTGAATTACAGTGTTGGTGAAGAATACTGAATGTACCACAGACTGCCAGAAGAATGAACAAATCTGTCTTGGAAGAAGTACAGCCAGAATGCTCCTTAGAAGCAAAGATGATGTGATGTCATCTTGCTTACTTTGAACATGTTATCAGAAGAGACCAGTCCCTGGAGAAGGACATCATGCTTGGTACAGTGGAGGGTCAGTAAAAAAGAAGAAGATCCTTGATGAGATGGATTAACCCAGTGGCTGTTATAATGGGTTCAGGCATAGTAACAACTGTGAGGATGATATTGGACTGGGCAGTGTTTAGTTCTGTTGTACATAACGGTCGCTATGAGTCAGAGCCAACCTGATGACACCTAACAGCAACAATAACAAGCCTTGACTGCATCTTCTCAGTTGTTGTCTTTGACAATTACTTTGTTTCTTCTGTGTGTGGCCTCTTCAAATAAAATATGAGCTCCTTGAATACAGCTACTGTGTCTTATTCATCTTATTACATTCATGATACCTACGATATGTTCTCAATACACATTTGTTGAATTAATTTCAGAAAATTTGAGAGAGTTTAGCTTGCGGTGGGGAGTGGACAGGGTTATTCCAATCAAAGCAAATGATTTGAGATCGTATAGCAGTGAATGAAGGCTTCCTCCAATACATTCGTCGGAGAGAATCTAGGAGAATGCTTTCAAGTGGTTTGGTGCTTAAAAGCTATAAGCTGACCAAAAGGAACAGCAGAATGAGAAAGAGGAAAAGAAAGTCTTAGATATTCAGTCTAATTAGTTTAAAACCTGGATGAGTCAAGGCTAACAGGTTTTTGCATCATCAGCATCATCTCCTGCCTCTCCAGTCCCAGTCCTTCCCCTTCAGTGATAGTAGGGTGGTCTGAGCTTATCCAGCTGATGCAGGCACCCTGAATCCGGCTCTCTGCCAGTACTTGCTGGGTGGCCTCTACTTCTCTAGGTTACTCCTTTGCCTACCAGACAAAGAAGCTCTGGTCACTTTCACAGAAGCAGTGTGCAAGTGAATGAGCAGGAGACTGCCAGGCTGAGGAATGTAGAGTATCACCTACACAGAAAGTATTTATCTTAGCCTGAGTGTCTGGAGAACTGAAACAGGGGAAGTCTCCCATTTGCAAAAGAAGCACTAGAGCAAACAGGTGCGTCACCCATACAGGGAGGAATATGTCTGAGCCCCATTAAGAACATGATGAAGCAGGGACTTGAATGAGCTTCTCTAAATAAATTTCCTTTACCTTGAAATCTATGCCTATGGAAGTCACTGGGTACTGCAAACGGTTAAGCACTTGGTTGCTAACTGAGAGGTCAGTGGCTCTAATCCACCCAGAGGCATCTTGGATGAAAGGCCTGACTATATTCTTCTGAAAAATCGTCATTGAAAACCCAGTGAGCACAGTTCTACTCTACACACACAGTGTTGCCATGAGTTGAAATCGACTTGATGTTTGCCTGGTTTTACCTCGAAATAACTTAGAACTTTGAAAACCTGTATCTTGCCTGGATTATCTAGACAATTACTTCTTCCCTTTTGCCCCCTTGCCCTGTTCTTCTCAGAGGCCATGTGGCTTTTCCACATTTATTTGGCATTGTTGGGTTCCAGTTCCTGCTTCTTTAGGTTTAGCTTTGTTTCTTGTTATCATGCCCAGGTCACATCAGCTGTTCCTTCCTGGTGTTGAGTTGGGAGAGATAGGAGCCTCCTCCGGCTTCATCCTAACATTTCCAGAGTGGGGAATTTCCACAGACTTTTTTAGCTCTGCCCTTCTCTTTCTGACTCTCCCTAGCAGGGCCTGGGCATCCAGGAATGGCTGCCCTCTGTGCTGCAATTCCTATGTGTTTACCAAGTATGTGGGACTGAGAGCCTTATCTTTGTCCCTTTCTTTCTCACTGCAGCTGCCACACTCAGAGAAGGAGGAGGAATCTTCAGGCGTCAGATGCTTGCTTGAGTGGGCAGCCCTTCCCTCTCGGAACACAGAGTGTGGGGTCAAGCTTGTCTTTGTGGCCTCTACCACTATTGGAGCAGCTGGCAGTTATTTTTACAGTAGGGGCATTAAAGGACCAAGTGCAGTTGCCCAGGGCTTGCCTCCATATGGAACTGTACAGGAGGTCAAAGGTTAGGGTGGAGTAGGGCAGGCTGTCAGCTTCATGGAAAATAATCTGGGTTGGTGTAAATCTGGTCCACACACTTTCTCAAAGTTCTCTACATCCAGTTCTCTCTTACTTTCAAAGATTGGATTGTTGTAAATTGCTGTCAAGTTGGCTCCAACTCAAGGTGACCCCCATGTACAACATAACAAAACACTGTGCCATTCTCATGATCACCAGCATGTTTGAGTCCACTGTTGCCTTCCAGACTATGGGACCCATCTTCCAGCACTATATTGGACAACGTTCTCTTGTGATCCATAGGGTTTTCACTGGCTAATTTTCAGAAGTAGATCACCAGGCCATTCTTCCTAGTATGTCTCAGTCTGGAAGCTCCCCTGAAACCTGTCTACCATGGGTGACGCTGCTGATATTTGAAATACCAGTGGCATAGCTTCCAGCATCATAGCAACATTCAAGCCACCATAGTACCACAAACGGACAGACAAGTGACAAAATTGGATTGTTCCTCCCTTCAGCCAAGAGGCCACGAGCATGGATTACCTCATTTTTAGCCCACCAAGCTGTTCAAACAACTCTTGACATTTGACCTTCAAGGATTTATTTGAGCTGATAACTCTCTAAACCCAATTCTATGTAGATTAGGAACACAGTTTATCTCCCCATTCTGTAATTGACCTAGGCTCAATAGGTATGTGCTGTAAAATCTTTATAGTTCATGGGTAGATTTAACACCTCTTTTTGCTTTTTGTATATCTTTGCGTATTCAGCTATAATCTTCACTATAAGAGGGCAACTTAGCAACTTGCTTCATTCCAAATTGCATTATGCAATTTTAGGTTTATGTGCAAGTAAAAAAAAATTCCAAATTAAAGATACTTAAGCAAACTAGATCATGGTTTCTCTCATGCAAAAGAATGGAGGAAAGATGTTCAAGACTGGTACGGTGACTTTGCTCCAGGAAATCCTCAGGACCCAGGCTTCCCAGCTCACCACACTCTTATCCATATGGCGTGACCTTATCTTCATGGTCCAAGGTAGCATCTGCTTTCCAGGAAGCAGGAGGAGTGAAGTGATGAAAAAGAAAAGGCAAAAGGCACGTGTCAGCCAACTCTCATGTCAGGTACTCAGAAGCTGCTCTCTGGTATTTTTGCTTACTTCTCATTGACCAGAACTTAGTCACATGACCATACTTAGCTGCAAACGACTCTGGGTAATATGGCCTTAATTCAGAGCAGCCATATACCTGCTAAAAAATTGTATTATCAGAAAATACGGTGCAAATGGATACTAGAGGACAGCTAGCAGTTTCTGCCACAGAATCTATCCTAAAAATAAATTTCGGGGGGCTCTAGATAGAATGAACAGTCCTAAAAAGCAAACCAAATGATTTGCTCCTAAAGTGCAAATCATTACCTATCCAGATACATACACACAAATTTACACGTTACTATATAAGTAATTAAGTATATTTTAAGTCAAGTAGACAGAATGATATATTGGGAACACTTTTAAGCCATTCCTGTAAATAGTTTAACTTTTTCTGAAATGTTTTCTCCAAGTTTGCAATAATCCTCAGAGCCATTTAGTTGGTTTGTGACCTTGAGCAGCTCAGCCAGGCACTCAGATGATGAAATCTCTTAACTCTCTGGGGTGCCAGTTGCCAGAAGTATTTCAGAACCTAGTGCTAGGAAACAATGCCCCACAGATTACAAAATCTGCATATTCTCTTACAGAAAATTAGGATATTGTGGGAGACTTTGACACTTAAATAACAGCCATCTGTGGGAAAGGGGTGTGTGTGTGTGTGTGTGTGTGTGTGCACGCGCGGGAGCACGTGTGGTCACAGGTACAGGCTAGAGCTCTGTCTCTGGGTAATACATGAAGCACCAGGTGAAATATGGTACTTAAATAATTCTTTGTGCCCTCATGGCCAAACATATTCCTTGGATGATGGGCTCCATTCAATAAAATTCACAAAAATCTTTTGGGTTTTATGTTAACTTTTTAAAGGGAATATAAAATCTTTTTGCTTCATTTTATTCCTTTCTTACTTCTGTGTAAGACAAGGAAAGATTCCCTCCTGTCCCAGAGGTACAAAAAAATGCTACGAGGGGGCAGCCTCTGGCTTGACAAGAAACACAAATCTGAAAATAGTCTGTGAATGCTGATTTGCAGATATGTTAAGTAAAGAAAAAATATGATTTTTTTTTTAAAGTCATTAAGTTTAAGAATTTTTTAGTTTGTATTAGTTAAGGCAAAAAAATAAATATAAATTAAGGGTACTTTTTAACAACAGCAAAAAAAAAAATTACCAGGCCAAATAATCTTTTCACCTTCCATTATCAGATGGTTTTATAAGTCTCATCCCTTCCTAGTCACACCATAAGAGTGTGTTCTTATCTGCGCTACACTTCTAAACCTCAAAAAGTTGTTTTATTAAAGGTTTTTAGATAGGAAATATATTAGCACGTTCTGGTAGTCCCAGGCCAAATAACCAACCAAGAAGATGTTTCTCAAATGTGGATGTGTTCTCTGAGGTCTAGGATTTCTGTGACAATTTTAGTTTTGTGTTTTTACACATATTACTATAAGAAATTCTGGATCATAGATAATACACTGGTTACTGAGTGCTGCTATTCGACTTCTGTGTCTGAATTTACACTTGTATTTCCATCCCCTTCACGCTACTAAAGACCAAGAAGCATCATGGCATGCTGTGGGGAAGAGGTATTCACAATTCAAATGGAGAAAAGTAGTGAGAAAATGGAATACTCTCAGCAAATGGCAGCCTAGGCATGCTAAGCTCAAAAAGACCTCAGTCATAACAGTCAGCACCATGATTGTGTATTAATGCAACAAACGTATTAGTGGGACCTCATCTTTATACTCATGCACATGGAGTAGTTCACAAGCAGACAGTACAGGGAGATACAAAGACACAGTGGAAAACTATTTATTAAATAGAATTTTTTTTTCCAGTGTTGTATTTTGGTAAACAGTTTTAAATGGCTCATCAAGCTAATAAATTGATAGTTAAAACTGAGTTAATAAAAAAAAAAAAAAAACCAGTGATGACTCAAACAATAACTTATCAAAAGCAAAAGAATCAAGTCAGAAAATGAGGCATAAAACATGCAAATGCATCTTTCTATCATTAAATCCAACTACATGATTTAATTTCAGCTAAAACAAAATCATCCATTTCATAAAGTTGTTTTTATTAATTTAAATTTATAAATTTTTGTAGTTTTCTAGCTTCCACGTTTCTTTGGATTATGGAGTTGTATTATGTATATATACTGAGTACTTGTTTTATTTTGTAGTTATTTAAGTAAGATGATAGAACATTTCTCAACACTAAATATCTCAAGTATTCTTTTTTTAAAGGGACCATACAACAAGTTTGCACAACACTGATAACCATGAGACTACTTTTTAGTGTCTCCCTTTTTCCATATTTCAGAAGCATCTCCAGCCTGGATTTTCAGACTTACTTGCCTACTGCCTTCAGTTGTTCACGAGTCAAACCTGATTAACCCTGAGCCTCATTTGACACAAAGTCACCCCTCCTGCAGAAGAGACAGACTTTTACCCTAATGGGTAGTAGTGAAATGTCAGAAGGTTAGTCTAATAAATAAGGTACGATAAACAGGGAACAGTAATTCACATTCAGCACCAGAAAGCAAAGATGAAAGGGGTGTCAACTGGCAGAAGGCCAATCCTGTATAGCTATTGGTTAATGAATTGAGTTAGAACTGTCTCTGTATGAATTGAAGTATAACGAGGTTCTTTTGATCATGACAATAAAACTTAATGTGGCCCATTATATTTTGAGTCTTTCCTAATGCCCCTGAATAGAATTTGTTACCGATTGATATATGTTTTTATTATCAGACTGCTTTTCTTTTTCCTTGACTTTTATTGGTTTATCTCCCTTGCTACATTCATCCTGTTTCTATTGTCCCCGAGCCTGTAAGACCTATGTTTGTACACTAAGACACACACACATACACACACCCAGAGTCCTTGTGGTGGAGGAAGGCGTTGCTAAAATACCCAAGAGCAACAACAAGAAGCAAAACAAAAACTAGAAGCAAGATGAGAGTGAGAAAAAATTGATTGCATCTTGTTTTTCTTAGGTATCAAGTAGAATTCTTTTAATTACTCTGATGTTATAAATTTGTGTGAAAATTAGTTTATGAATTTATATTTCTTCTTCTGAACACAGATGTGATTACTGAGCAACTTTCCATTCTCTCTCTCACCTTATAGCCATCCTTACATAATATAACCTTCAGCCAACCACTGGAATGTCTAAGCTGCCTCTTTTTCTGAGGGAGATTTTGAGTCTCTGCAGGTAACAGATTGCAGAGCCAACATAAAAAGACACTGGGTTTTTTTTTGTTTTTTTTTTTCCTCCAATCTCTCAGGAAGTTGTTACACCCTGACACTGGGAAGGTTGATTTATGTCAGTCTAGTGGGGAGGGATGCTTAGCTGACAAAGACAAGTAGAGTAAACACAACTTGGCCCATGACTTGGTACACAGTCTAAGTTTTGTAATAAGGAAACAGAATGTTCATTTGTGTATCTTCAAAGACATGCTCAAGACACATCATCCCATAAATTTCCAAGTGAGTAATTTGTACTCTTAAAGGCCGTCTGAAGAGTGATCTACAAAGTAACCTTCAGGGATGTTCAGGCAACCAGGAACAGGCTGAATTCTTTAGAGGGCACATGGTTTCCATGGTACTTTCTGAAAATCTGCAGGAAATGGGGTAAAATCTCCTCTGATAAGTTGGCTCTTCTGTGTAACTTTACTTTGTGACTTTCATTCAATGTTCTGAAGTTACCTTTTAAGCAAAAATACAAAGAAAAATTTGTAAAAGTCTTTTCAAGCATCACATTTTTAGTTTGCTTAATTGGAGGCCAAATTGGAAGGAGTTTGTATAAAGTAGGAGTCCTGGTGGTGCAGTGGTTAAACCAATCGTGTGCTAACTGAAAGGTCGGCAGCTCCCTGGGAGAAGGATGTGGCAGTTTGCTTCCTTAGAGATTTATAGCCTTAGAAACCCTATGGAGTCACTATGAGTCAGAACTGACTCAACAGTAGTGGGTTTTGTTTTTGTGCGTGTGCATGCATAAGTATACCCCGTTGCCATCAAGTCAATTCCAACTCATAGCGACACTATAGGACAGAGTAGAACTGCCCCAGGGGGTTTCCAAGGAGTGGCTGTTGGATTTGAACGGCTGACCTTTTGGTAGCAGCTGACCTCTTAGCCACTGGGCCACCAGGGCCCCATATATAAGTATAATAATAAAAATCTAAAGCTCATGGCTAAGGAGCTCTAACTAACATTTCCTATGGTGTCATTCCAGTAAGTTGGTTTACTTCTAAACCCTATAGGAGAAGAGGAAAGGCAAGTCAGTAAGATTCATCTATAAAATGAACACAGTAGTATCAAACTCAAAGGGCTGAGATTATGTAAATAAATAAACAATTATAACATCTGCACATATTCAACAGTGTTATGAATAGTTTTACCAGGTAGCCATTGCTTACTTAGTGATTTAAGACAACCACCATTTATTCAGCTTATTTAGACTGGGCTCAGTTAGGTGGTTCTTCTGCTTTTAGCTGGGCTTCCTCATGATTCTGGAATCAATAGCAGATCATTTAGGTGGGTCTGATTCTGGGGTATGGCTGGCTTTTTTCTGGGACAACAGAAGCCAATGACCAATATATCTCTCATTCTCCAATAGGCCCGTCTGGGCTTGTTCACATGTTGGTCACAAAGGTCTAAGAGGAAAAAGGCATGCAAGGCCTATTGAGGCATGGGCTCAGAGCTGGCACACTATCATTTATGCTATATTCTATTTACCGAAACAAGTCACAAAACCAGCTCACAATTAAAGAGTAGGAAAATAGACTTCACCTCTTGCTGGGAGGAGCTGAGAAGTCATATTGCAAAGGTCAGGATACAAGGAGGCATGAAAATTTATGACCATTTTTATAATCCACCACAATAAGTATGTATCAGTTTGTGTACCTTGGTTTTCTATACCTTGCTTTATTTCACCATAACTTTGAGGTGGCTCATAAGCAAAATGTATGCAGTGATATAGTAACATATACATAAAAATAAAAAATAAAAACTAGGAATAATATAAATTAGAACAGCAGGCCAAGATCAGGATTTTTATGGTTGTGCTAATGTGAACAGTTAAGTTGTATTCATAGAGCTTTCAAAACCAGATTTTGGCTAAAAGCCTCTTAAATAAAATGGTGACATAAATTAATAGTAATAAATCCCCTGAAACATTATCTGTATAGCATATATTGGGTCTGAGTCAAGAGCTAAGGGGTCAGTGGTGTAGTTGTCTTGGTCCCTCTCTTGAACCCTTCATTGATGCTCTTCAACTACTTTATGAGAGGCTGTGTGATGCAGAAAGAGCTCTGAGCCAGATAGTCTTGAAGACCATCCCCATTAAGATGATTTGAGCCTAGTTCTCTGTGGTCTTGCATCTCAGTTTTCTCAAATTGATGCCTACTAGACAGAATGCGGAGCTCTGGTGGTGTAGTGGTTAAGAGTTTGGCTTCTGACTAAAAGGTTAACAGTTCAAATCCACCAACTGCTCCTTGGAAACCCTATGTGGCAGTTCTACTCTGTCCTATAAGGTTGCTATGAGTCAGAATCAACTCAACAGCATTGGCCTTTTTAATGGCTTTAGACAGAATTTAAGTCATGTGAAGAACATGTTTTCAAAGTCAATAATGTCATCTTCTTTCTTCTGATTCTTTAGTTTACCTTATCTCCCAAAAAATGTAGATAGCCTTCTTCTACATAGGGATTGCTTCTTTGATATACTTCTTGGTTTCATCCATAAACCAGTTGCCGTTGAGTCAATTCCAACCCGTGGTGACACCATGTGTGTCAGAGTAGAACTGTGCTCCATAGGATTTTCAAAGGCTGATTTTTCAGAAATAGATTGCCAGGCCTTTCTTCAATGGCACTTCTGGATGGACTCAAACCTAATATATTTTTGTTAGTAGCTTAGTGCATTAGCAATTTGCACCACACAGGGGATCCTGGCTTCATCCACTGTGGTTGCTGTTAGATGCCATCGAGTCGGCTCTGACTCATAGCGACCCTATGTACAACAGAACGAAAACATTGCCCTGTCCTGTGTCATGCTCTCAATCGTTATGTTTGAGCCCATTGTTGCAGCCACTGTGTCACTCCATTTCATTGAGGGTCTTCTTTTTTGCTGACCCTCTACTCTACCAAGCATGATGTCCTTCTCCAGGGACTGGTCCCCCCTGATAACATGTCCAAAGTATGTGAGATGAAGTCTTACCGTCCTCACTTCTAATGAGCATTCTGGCTGTATTTCTTCCAAGACAGATTTTTTTTTGTTCTTCTGGCAGTCCATGGTATAGTCAGTATTCTTCACCAACACCATAATTCAAAGGCATCAGTTCTTCTGTCTTCCTTGTTCATTGTCCAGCTTTCACATGCATATGAGGTGATTGAAAACACCGTAGCTTGAGTCAGGTGCACCTTAGTCCTTAAAGTGACAACTTTGCTTTCTAACACATTAAAGAGGTCTTTTGCAGCAGATTTACCCAATGCAATATGTCGTTTGATTTCTTGACTGCTGCTTCCATGGGCGTTGATTGTGGATCCAAGTAAAATGAAATCCTTGACAACTTCAATCTTTTCTCCATTTATCATGTTGATGATTATCAGTCCATTTGTGAGGATTTTTGTTTTCTTTATGTTAAGGTATAATCTATAGTGAAGGCTGTGGTCTTTGATCTTCATCAGTAAGCGCTTTAAGTTCTCTTCACTTTTGCCAAGCAAGGTTGTCATCTTCGTATGGCAAGCTGTTAATGAGTCTTCCTCCAATCTTAATGCCCTGTTCTTCTTTATATAGTCCAGTTACTCAGATTATTTGCTCAGCATACAGATTGAATAAGTATGGTGAAAAGATACAACCCTGATGCACACCTTTCTGGACTTTAAACCACGCAGTATCCCTTTGTTCTGTTTGAACTACTGTCTCTTGATCTAAGTACAGGTTCCTTATAAGCACAATTAAGTGTTCTGGAGTTCCTATTCTCCACAATGTTATCCATAATTTGTTATGATCCACACAGTCGAATGACTTTACATAGTCAATAAAACATAGGCATTTCTGGTATTCTCTGCTTTCAGCAAAGATCCATCTGACATAAGCAATGATATCTCTTGTTCCATGCCCTCTTCTGAACCCAGCTTGAATTTCTGGCAGTTTCCTGTAGATGTACTGCTGTAACCACTTTTGAATGATCTTCAGCAAAATTTTACTTGTATGTGACATTAATGATATTGTTCGATAATTTCTGCATTCTGTTGGATCGTTTTTCTTTGGAACAGGTAGAAATATGGATCTCTTCCAGTCGGTTGGCGAGGTAGATGTCTTCCAAATTTCTTGGCATAGATGAGTGAGCACTTCCAGTGCTGCATCCATTTGTTGAAACATCTCAGTTGGTATGCTGTGAATTCCTGGAGCCTTGTGTTTCACCAATGCTTTCATCCATATGTGCAGCCAAAGGGAGAACAAAAGAAAACAATAAATATTCGTGAAATTGGTGAAAATTCTGGATTTTGCCTCATTATAAGATTGCTGAGAATTGTTTCCAAACCCAAAGCAATGGCACTACCCAGTATATTGATACAAGTTTTCTGCTCCTATGAGCCTGTTATCTTCTCAGTTCTCCAGTTGTTTCCAAATCCTGGGGGGCAGTAAGAACATTTTGTAACATAGCTATTCCCTGTGTGTTTGGGGCTGCCCTTTGCTAAAATAAGGCTGTGGCCTGGTGAAGTGACAACATTTATATCTGCCTCTGTGAAGAAATAGTGGATCAAGTGGCTAGAAGGACCTCAGTGCCTTGGTTGATTCATTCATTTTAATTTCTTATGCTCCTACTGGAGCCCCGGTGGTGCAGTGATTAAGAGTTCAGCTGCTAACCAAAAGGTTGGCAGTTCGAATCCACCAGCCACTCCTTGGAAACCCAATGAGGCAGTTCTACTCTGTCCTATAGGGTCGCTATGAGTTGGAATCAACCAGTGGCAACGGGTTTGGTTTTTTGGTTATGCTCCAACTATGTGTCTTCTAGACTTTAGGAATGCAGATGGGAACAAGAGAGAAAAAGTTCCTCCTCTTATGAAAGTCATCTTCTACAAGAGAAAAAGAGGTAATAAACAAATAAATAGGATAATTTCAGAGAATGAGAAATTATATAAATAGTGATATATAGAGAGGTCAATTATATATAGTGATATATATACAGATAAATTATATTTAAAGTTATATATAAAATTATAGATAAATTATATAATTTATTTATATATGTATTATTATATATGTAATTTATCATTAACTAAAATCATCCTATATAGAGAAATTTATATACTTATAAATCTCTATATCTCTTCTCTGTATCTATCTGTCTTACTGTCTGTCTATCTGTCTTTTATCTATATAAAGCAGGTGTTGTGATAGAGAGCAACAGGGGGTGGGTGGAGAGGTGGGCGTTAGTTCAACTGGGTGTCATGGAAGGCTTCACTCGTGAAGAGGACTTGTATGAATTGAGAGTCAAATATAAACGAGGTGTGGACCAGATAGAGCTTTCCAGGCAGATGGACCAACAGTGCAAAGACCGAAAGGCAAGAAGAAGCTTGGTGTATTTAAGAAACTGCAAAAGCAGTGTGACTAGAGGTCCAGGGGCAAGAGGAAAGGGGAGGAAATAAGAGAGTCAGATCACGTGGGTTCATGTAGGCAGGACGTGTAGGCTTAGTAAGAAGCATGATTTTCTTCTTGGTGAAAAAAAAATATGTAGGGTTTTTAAGAAGTGGAATTAAATCATCTGATTTACATTGATGAGCATAGTTTTGAAAAAGGTATCTTCTTGGACCAACTTTAGTGATTGTCTACTATATCCAGGGTACTGAATGTTCTTATGTTTTGACTGGGAATAGATAATGAAGATAACCATACCCTAATCCCAAACAAAAATGTGATGACAAGATTTAAGGCCAGTATGTCATGATTTTTTATGACAGTGGAGAAGAAGGGTGTTGCTTTGTTGTAGAGAAGATGCTAAGGAAAGATTATTTTCAGACAACAAAGAAATTATTGAGGAAACCCAAAGTTAAAAGCCCAGTGAGGAGAAGGAAATCTTAATGCAAACAGATATACATTTAGCTCTGAGTTTCTAATCCAAAGGGATCTGCAGTGTCCATCAGTTACTGACTCCTTGGTTGAAAGCCACAGAGCATATGAAAGTCTTGCCTACTTAAAAGAAATTTCCAATACACACAGCTAACTCATACGTGCTGTAAAAATTTTAAATTAAATATTCTTTATTTTCTTGTGGCTGTGATCTCTTCTTCAGTTACTTTTTCACTGTTTATTGTTGTAAAAAATATAGACGACACAACATTTGCCAGTTCAGCGTTTGTCACTTCTACAGTTCAATAAATCCAATTACATCAATCATGTTGTGCAACCATCGTCACTATCCACTGTCACATTTTCCATCCCCATAAGTAAAAACATTAGCTAGACAGAGATTTCCCTCTTTTCCCTTAACAGGTAACCATTGTTAAACACTGATCTCTATACATTTGCCTTTTTAAGTATTTCGTATTAGTGAAATCATACTGTATTTTTTGTTTTGTGATGGACTTATTTTATTCAGCATGATGTTTTCAATGTTCATCCACGTTGTCACGTGTATCAGGACTTCATTTCTCTTTATGGCTGAGTAATATTCCATTGTATGTTTGTATCACATTTTGTTTATCCATTCATTGGCTGATGAACATTTGGGTTGTTTCCACATTTTGGCTATTGTGAATAGTGCTTCTGCAGCTACTTATGGTGCTGCCGTTAAATGACCTGGGTCCAGGTTGCACCGTGGCCATCCCTTCAGGGCTCCATGTTGCCTCGGACTGCCCTGAGGAGTACACAAAGCGCTGAGCATACAGCCCAACTGCTCAGGGTACAATGTTTGCTGTGCCCAAACACAGCTGCTGCTGGACCACAACTGTGTGTGCTCTCTTACTTGATGCATCTCCTCTGCTTCCCATGAACTAAAAGATAAAATTATGACGAATTTCCCAATGGTGACAGCAGAGCATTAAGCCAAGTGGGGGGCCCTTCTGAGTGTGGAACCTTGTGCAAGGGCACTGATCAACTGAACAGGTCCCACCTCTGTGACGCTGTCCCTGGATTTATCTTAATTTTAGCAAGACTTCTGTCTACTGTGAAAAATATGGGCCAGACAAGTGACATTCAATCTTTTTTTGATCACAACCACAGTAAGAAGCACATTTGACACTGTGACCCAAAATACATACACACCTCTACATAATGGAAACAAAAGTTTCCTGGGACTATACTTCAATTAACACATGAGAGGCCCTCTTGATATTTTCTGTTCAATTTTGTTTTAAGTCAGATAACAACCCACTCTATTGATTTCACAACCTATTAATCAGTTGTGACCCTGCTGTTTGGAGAACGCTGGGCTAGATGGAGTGCAGGTCGATAGCTTCATGATGATAATAGCCTGCAATTTTACAACATTTTAAAACTTTGAAATAATGCACATTATTTAACTGAAAAATCTTGCTCAAAGGCTGTTGATTAAAAGGATAGTTGTAAAATGGAGAGAGGTGTCTTGGAATAAACCACAAAGCTCAATATTCACTTCCACCTGGTTGAACATTTTCATCAATGACTTGTGTAAAAACGCGTTTTATTCTTACTCAACGCATTATTTGAGCACAACTTTGTGCTCAGCACTGTGCTATGGCGGGGGTTGCTCACAGTCAGGTGAAAGACTCAAACGAATAAATCAGTGTGATGAGGTTCAGGACAATAGCATTGTAAACACCCAGGGCTATGAGATTGCACAGAAGAAGGGGCCCACTCCTGGCAATTTTGAGAAGCCTGGCACTGTCTTTACAACTTTGAGGGCCATCTCTCAAACTACGAATTATAAGTATAGTCAAAAATGGAGAAAAAAACAGACTTCACATTCTTTTGCTCATCTTCAACACATGTAGAGCATAATGCCTATCAAGTAAAATAATGTCCTAAAACAAAGAACAATTAACTAAATTAGTGTGATTTGATAAGTGACTTCAGAGGCTCAGAAAAAGCTTAGTCCTAAAAGAATCCCCCTTTCTCTCTTGATTTCTCCAATTTTTTTTAAATGAGGTTTATATAGAAATTCTTTTTCTTTCATAAGAATTTTTGAAACTAAAGTTACTTTTTCTTCTTATCAGTAAGCAATATAACTGTATTGAAAATAAGTGAAAAATAGAGATAAGCAAAAAAAAAAAAAAAGGAAAGAAAATCATAAAATCCATAATCCTACCAAACTTAGTTAACCTCTGTGGTGTCTGGGAATATGGCTCTACACATACATATTTAGTATTGTGAAAATGGAATTATAATGATACACTTTTCTAAAAACAGTTTTTTTTTTTCACTTAATATATTTTCAACCTGTTTTCATGTCAGTAAATCTCCTTCTTCTACATCTTTTATGGCTGAAAAATATTCCACAATTTATTAGCCAATTTTATGTTGTTGTTAAAGAGCCCTGGTGGCACAATGGTTAAGTGTTCAGCTGATAACTGAAAGGTCACAGTTCAAACCTACTAGCCACTCACCAGGAGAAAAGACCTGGGAATCTGCTCCTGTAAAGATTACAGCCTTGGAAACCATCTGGGGCAGTTCTACTGGGTTATCTAGGGTCACTATGAGTCTGAATCGACACAATATCACACAACAATAATAATGTTCCTGGTTATTTAGATTGTTCGCAATGTTTTAAAAATATAAATAGTACTCTGATGAACATTTTTGTTGCTATTCTTTGCACCTATCCATTTTTATTCCCTCCAGATAAATTCCTAGAAGTGAAATTGTTGGGACATAAGAAATACACATTTTAAATGCATTTTGCCCCTTTTTTGTAAGGGTGCAAATTACCTTCCAAAAAGAGTACCCCAATTTATACTTCTGCCAACAAGATATGAGAATCTAACGTTTTCTAAATGTGTAATATCTGTAGAAAACATAAACTGAGAGAAGCAATATATTAGATGTCAGAATAAAAAATTTATAAAAATGTCAACAGTTTCCATTTTAAATAGGATGAACATTAACAGTTAAAGATAAAACATCCAGCATTTAAGTTTTATAAATAATTTCTGTATATGCAGGCTGGGGGAAAAAATCCCTATTTTTCTGATAATAAATTGCTGTGTAACAAACTACCTCAAAACTGAATAGTTTAAAACAATGACAACATTTAATTTGCCCCTGAATGTGCAACTTAGGCAAGGCATGGCAGGGACAACACATCTCTGCTCTGCTCGGCAGAATGGAAGACTCAGTGGTTAGAAGATCAGGGGCTAGAATCAGCTGAACTCAAATGTCTGGAATTGATGCTGGTTGTAGGCAGAACTTCTGCTGCAGCCGCTGGCCAGAACACCTATATGTGACCTTCCAGGTGGTTGCCTGGTTTCCTCACAGCATGGTGGCTGAGTTCTAGGGCAGGTGTCCCAAGAGGGCCAGGTGGAAGCTGTAACATCTTTATGACTTAGCCTTAAAAATCACGTAGCGCCATTTCCACCATAGTCACAGGCCTGCCCAGATTGAAGGGCGGGGAGCATAAACGTCCATTTCTCAATGGAGGAGTGTCAACATCACATCATAAGAAGAGCAGGTAGGATAGGTTATATCAGTGTAGTCACCTTTAGAAAATACAATCTGCCAGATATGTCCTATGAAGAAGAGCTGACTGTTATGGCTTCAAAAACAATGTGAGTTGATTACGTATCATGTATGGCAAATATAATCTTAAATTGTTCTTTACTGTATGTGTCTGAATATAAGAAGTATTTATTTTTCCCTAAAATTATCCCTCAGAAAAGGGGGAGTGGTCTTCTATTTGAGTCTCTCATATAATAGGGCACTTTCTCAATTACTTTATTTTGAACGACAAAGTGCTATTCGTGTAAGACATATTAACCTGAAACAAATTCAGTATTTACTAGTTTTTGGATGCTTATAGAAGTTACCTGATGAAATCAGTGTTAAAACAGGTAAAGGAATTTTTTAAAAGTTTTAGTCATTATTCTGGAAATATGACTTCACAATCATAAGCCTTCTAGGTCATTGAAAATAAGTCTTATAAAATTACTTTAAAAAGTCAAAGAGTAAATAGTAGATATGATATAGCCATAAAATAAATGGGCGAAAATTCTCTTCTAATGTTATAGAAATGGGCACCTGTGGCTTGGGTTAAAATTTCCACTCTCAGCATCATACATTTATCTCAAACAATTTAGACAGGAATGAACCTGGTATCTTCCAGAAATTGTAGAAGATGATTCAAAAAGTGGCTTAATGATGAAAAGACAGTGATATCAAAAGTGGATATAAAAAGTTTGAATAAAATTATTTCATGAAATATGAGTAAGGAAAATAGCAATCTCTATAAATTAATGAACTATCTTATATAATATGTAATTAGAGATGTTATATTACTAAATTAATTTTGTTGGTAGGCAGATGACTGTATCATCTATATCTTTATATATTTACATCACATTTTAACATGCAGTTTATATTTTCAAATGCATTTATTATTGTTTAAATAAAATAATTTCTGAAATATTCTTATTTCTAATTTATTGGGTTCTTTTTCTATTCTTGACTGTGTTTAGTTGTTGAATGATTTAAAATATTCCAAATCTATATTTCAACTAATATCATCTTTGTGTCCCCAGTGCCTGATACACAGTTGTTGTTGTTTGCTGTGGAGTAGATTGGGACTCATGGTGACCCCATACGTGCAGAGCAGAACCGCTCCATAGGATTTTCAAGGCCATGACCTTTTCGAAGCATATCACCAGGGCTATCTCCCAAAGCACCCCTGGGTTGGCGCCAACCACCAACCGTTTGGTTAGTAGTCAAGCACTTAACCATTTGCACCACCCAGGGACTTCTCCGATATATATTAGGCCCCCGATAAACATTTGTTGAAGTGAATGGATTGTATTATCTCCCAGATTCACTCTGCCGTTTTGTAATTAGTCTGTAGAGCCAGGGAAATAATGCGAATGAGAGTTACCACCTACCTTTGAGGGTCTGCTTCAAAGACAACCCCCACTACCACCACCACCACTGCCAAACGCACACACAAATATTTAAAATGCAGGAAGAGAAAGAATGCAAAACAATGCCACGCTAACCTTCTGAGTGTTACCTGCTATAGAAAAAAGAGGACTTAAAGTATAAATATTATGATAACCTTCTGTGGCTCAGACCAAACTCTCTGCCAGGTCATCCCTTGCCTAGAGTGAATCGTTCAAGGTATTCAGTGGCATAGACCAGTCCAAGGAATACACTCCTGCAGCTTCCTGAATTTGACTTTTTGAAGGCAACAAAGTTTCAAGACAGTAAGTTGATGGCCCACCTCACAGGCCACTGTGCCATAGGATTAAGGTTGTGTTTGAATTACCAAAGTTAGAAGAATCTCATTTCTTAGGCTTTGAAGGCTGCGTAGAGTTGCCCATCAGGTGCTCCTAATGCAGGGAAAATGGACTCAATATGATCTGCTGATGAGAAGCCAAACCTGGAGACACCATCTAACAATTAATACTGACCAGTGCTGAAGGCAGAAGACTCCAAAGTCTGAAATGAATCCTTCTGAGGTGTTCTTTTAATCCATATACAGAATCTCTTGATTTCTATTTAGCCAGCAGTCCATGAGGGCTTCCTTCCCCATATATATATGGGAATATATATAAAATTTTTTCCCCTGCAAATTCAAGCTTGTTTTAAAACTCTTTATTACCTGGATATTGGATAGGTTTGGTGGAGTGTGAGCTTGGGAAAATAAAAAATGTTTCTCCAAATTGTAGACTAGCTATTGGTTTCTGTTGTAGTTTGATAGACAACGGGCATAGCAATTTAGTGTGCAGGGTAAGAAGAATTGCTTTGTAGAGGATGCTTTGAGATGCTCCCTTGAATTAGAAAAAAGTGCCTAGCCAAAGGAGGATGAGTCCCACATAGGGTTATTGTTGGGGAGCAAGGTCTTTGATGTGGTTGCTAATGCTTTTGCAATGGCATAACCACTTCCGGGTTGGCTCCCAAGGTATTGACCAACAACTTATTCTTAATGTACACACACACACACACACACACTACAAATGATACTAGACTGTGTAAGTAATGAATGGAAATTTAATTTTATTATCTTGGTAGAGGCTATATGAAAATTATTCTTTCTTTTCCCTTCCCATATATATTCCTATGTATATTCATGTGCATATTATTTTTCTTTTTAAACTATAAAAGCAGTACAGGGATAAAGTCAACAACATTGTTTGTGAAACCCCAACCCTCTTTCACAGAGTAACCAATATTAGCAGTTTATTGTGAACACTTGCATAGATACCCATATATTAGTTGGTTTTCTTAACAAAAATTTATTTAAAAAGCACTCCTCACCTGGCTTTTCTCACTTAGCAATACACCATGGACATAGTCAATACTCTGTGGTCAATACATGTAGCTCCAACTCATTCTTTTTAATACCTGCATCATCTCCATTGCATGACTGTACCATACTTCAGATTGTTCAGTTTGTTTTCAGTTTTTACCTTTTGAGCAATGTTCCAATAAATATTTTTATACACACATCCTTATACATTGATGTATTTATTTCTGTAGCATGAATCTCTAAGATGGTTTTATAAGTTAAAGTTATATATATTCCCAATTTTGTTGAGATTTCCTTTTCAAAAAGTTTTTGCAATGCGAATTTTCATCTGCATTGTTTTTAAGTGCCCATTTCTGTACCCCTCACCCTCACTAAATGTTACAATCTGTGCTGTCCAATACAATAGCCATTGGTTACATGTGGCCATTGAACACATGAAATATGACTAGTCTGAATGAAGATGTGCTGTAACCATAAAATACACCCTAGGTTTCGAAGACTTAATATGAGTAAAAAAATGTAAAATATCTCATTAACAATTCTTTATATTAGTTACGTGTGGAAATGATAATGCTTTGGCTATACTGGTTTAATCGTAATTTATTATTAAAATTAATTTCACCTGCTATTTTCCCATTTTTAAAATGTGACTACAGGTAGTTCCTGTCTTGCAACAGGATTCTGTTCTGACGACTCTGTCATAAGTTGGTTTTGATATAATTTCAATATCTCATTTTTTTTTTTTTTTTAGTTTTCATATTATTGCCTTTTATTATCAGTATCTTTATAAATCTGATCTTTATTTGTCTTTGGGGGTTGGAAACATTACGTGTAAACTTATGGATATATTCTAACATTGTATGTAGTACATATTACTAATAATAAAATGTACAAAAAAAATCAGACAGTTGTAAGTGTGGTTTATCATAACATGAATGCATTGTAAGTTGGGGACTACCTGTACTAGAAAATTTCCACAACCTGTCTATCGGTTTGTCATACTGTGGTGACTTGTGTGTTGCTGTGATGCTGGAAGCTATGCCACTAGTATTATAAACACCATCAAGGTCACCTATGGTGGAAAGGTTTCAGCAGAGCTTCCAGACCAACACAGACTAGGAAGAAAGGCCTGGTGAACTACTTCCAAAAATTAGGCAATGAAAACGCTATGGATCACAACAGAATATTGTCTGATATAGTACTAGAAGATGAGCCCCCTAGGTTGGAAGGCACTCAAAACACACAGCCGCCACAACAGTGTACTCAAGCATAACAACGATCATGAAGACGGTGCAAGACCAGGCAACATTTTGTTCTGCTGTACATGGAGACCCCATGAGTCAGAACTGACATGACAGCAACTAACAACAATGACAATTAGAAAATTTTAAATTATATATGTAGCTCACATTTATAGCTTGCATTTGATCTCTACTGAACAGTACTTTTACAGCTATTTAACATTTTTGCTAGATGATATCATTGTCCTGAATAAGTTTTTTGCTTTGTTTTGATTTAAATCTTGAATAGGTAATATATGTTCAAAGCACAAAATTCAAAAGGGAAAAACTGTGCAAGAAGTACCTATATTAATTTTTTATTGCTCCTGTAACAAATTACCACAAACTTAGTGGCTTAAAATGACACAGATTTTTTTCTTACAGTTCTGAAGGTCAAAATTCTGAAAAGGATCTCATGGAGCTAACATTAAGGTTTCGGCAGGGCTGCATGATTTCTGGAGGCTCTAGGAGAGAATTCATTTCCTCGCCTTTTCTAGCTTCTAGAGGTTACCTGAATTCCTTTGTTCGTGTCCCTCTCCCGTCTTCAAGACCATCAAAGACACATCAAATATCTCTGACCTCCATTGTCATATCTCCTTTTCTGACTATGACTCATTTTCTGCCACTCTCTTTTCCACTTTTTTGTGAAAAGCTCTATTGAGATATAATTCATATGTCATAACACTTATTCATTTAAGTACATATTTAATGGCTTATGCTTACATTCACAGAGTTGTGCACCCAACACCACAATCAACTTTAAAACATTTTTGCCACCTTAAAAAGAAACCCCAAACCCTTAACTGTCATTCCTGTAACCCTTCATTCTCCCAGCCCTAGGCAACCACTAATCGACTTTCTGCCTCTATAACCAGTTGTAGTTGAGTGAATTCCAACTCATGGCAGCCCCATGTGTGTCAGAGTAGAACTGACTCCATAGGGTTCTCAATGGGTGATTTTTTTTGAAGTAGGTCGCCAGGCCTTTCTTCTGAGGTGCCTCTTGGTGAACTGCCAAGCTTTCAGTTAGCAGCCAAGCACATTAACTGTTTGCAGCATTCAGGGCCTCCTTCTGTCTCTATAGATGTGCCTATTCTGGACTTTTAATATAAATGGGATCATATAATATGTGGTCTTTTGTGACTAGGTTCTTTAATTTAGCATGTTTTCAAGATTCATTCATGTTGTAGCATGTATCAGTACTTCATTTCTTTTCATTGTCAGATAATATCCCATTTTATCCCTCTTCCACTTGTAAAGACCCTTGTGGTTATATTGAGCCCACCTGAACAGTTCAGGACAATCTCTATATTTTAAGATCAGTTGATTAACAACCATAGTTCCATCTTTAATCTTAATTCTGCTTTGCTACATTAACCTAACATATTCACAGGTTCTGGGGGTTAGGGTGTGGACATCACTGGGGGCTCATTATTCTGCCTACCACAGGGGCACCATTCACAGCAGAACATAAGGATCTTTTCCATTCTTGTGCCCCAGCCATCCTGTTCTCCTTGGAAACAACACTGTTACTAGTGTCTTTGTATCCTTAAGAAATATTCTATGCATGTACAAACATATACATTTTTTTACAAATGCCAATAACAGCATACACATTGTGCTATACATTATATATACTCTTTTGTACCTTGTTTGTCATTGTTGTTGTTTTACTCTTAAATCTTATCTTGGAGATTGTGTTAGTTTCCTAGGACTGCCATAACAAATTACCACAAACTGGGTGACTTAATCAATAGAAATTTATTCTTTCATAGTTCTGCAGGGCAGAAGTCCAAAGTCAAGGTGTCAGCAGGGCTGTTCCTCCAGAAGCTCTCGGGGAGATTCTGTTCTTTGTCTCTTCCAGCTTCTGGTGGCCCCAGGTTTTCCTTGGCTTGTGGTGGCATAATTCCAGTCTCCGCCTCTATCTTCACATGACCTTCTCCTCTTCTCTGTGTTTGTTTTTACTTCTTCTGTCTTTTATAAGAACATTTGTCATTGGATTTAAAGTGTGCTTGTCTAGATAATCCATTATTATCTCATTTTAAGATCCTTAACTTAACTACATCTGCAAAAACCCTTTTTCCAAATAAGATCAATTCACATGTTCCAGGGTGTCATGGATTGAGTTGTGTCCCCCAAAAATAACTGTCAGCTTGGCTGGGTCATGATTCCCAGTATTGTATGATTGTGTTATCTGATGTGATTTCCTTATGTGTTGTAAACTCTATCACTATGATGAGATTATATGTGATCTCCTTATGTGTTGTAAATTCTATCACTGTGATGAGGTTATACTGATGAGGTTGACAAGGTCAGTGTCTTAATGCAATCTCTTTTGAGATATAAAAGAGAGAAGCGAGCAGAGACACATGGGAACCTCACATCACCAAGAAAGCAGTGCTGGGAGCAGGGCGCGTCCTTTGGACCTGAGGTTCCTGTGCTGGGATGCTCCCAGACCAAGGAAAGACTGAGGCATCACAAGGACCTTTCTCCAGAGCCGACAGAGAGAGAGACAGAGCCTTTTCCTGGAGCTGATGCCCTGAATTTGGACTTGTAGCCTACTGGACTGTGAAGACAATAAATTTCTCTCTGTTAAAACCATCCACTTGTACTTCTGTTAGAGTGGCACTAGATGACTGAGACCCAGGGGTTAGGACATAGACATACCTTTCGGGGAGCCACCATTCAACTCACTACAGAAATCATATCAATACATATAGCATAGCCTGATTTGTTTAAATAACTGCATAGTATTTCATGGTAAGAATATACGTTGTTGCTGTTGTCATTGTGCGCCATCAAGTCGATTTTGACTCATAGCAACCCTACAGGACAAAGTAGAACTAGCCCATAGGATTCCCAAGGCTGTAATCTTTACAAAAGTAGAATGTCACATCTTTCTCCCACAGCTGAGTGTTTAACTGCTGCTTAATATAAAATTATACATATATATTAAGCATAGGAGCCCTGGTGGCATAGGTGTTAAGCACTCGGCTACAGGGTAAAGATGTGGCAGTCTGCTTCATACTATATAAACATATATGTAGTATCCTATTGATGGACAATTACTTTCTTCTATTTATTACTTTTAAATTGGTTGTCAAAAAATTCTGAAACAGCCTTTAAAACTTCATACAGGTATAAACTTTAAGGAAAAGGAAGACTCATTTAGACCAGCATGTGGGCTTCTGCTGAAGGTAGAATTAAGCAAAGGAGCCCGAGAGAGAATATCAGGTGTTCCTATTGCTGTTGAACTGGGGATTAGCTCTTGGTGCTACATCTGGAAATATTTCAACAGGATTCTTTTCAGACTTGTGAGAGGACTCGAGGTCACACTCCGATCAGGGAATAGGACAGATCCCTTATTGGTTCTTTCTAGTCATTCTTTACCACTTCAGGGGGCAGCGAACTTGCTTAAATAATGAGGTAATGTTTGCAGACTGCTTGGGGATCCTTGGAGAAATGTAAGAGACGAACCAGGTACGCTGGCGTTCAGGGCAGCCCCCCTCTTTCTGGGAAGAACAAATGTTCTGGAAGCTGTTTACTGTCTAACCTGGTGCTTGCCAATATAACAAATGTCCTGCCCAAATACCACACAGTCTGTGACTGTGTGAAAGACGCTGTCTCATGAAAGGCAGCGCTTGGTTAACTTACCTTTCACGTCTGATTTCAAGTGCTGCAGTTTATGAAGAGATATGGTCCTGTTCCCTTACAAATTTTACAAGTGAGAATTTTACATTCAAGTTGCAGTCGGTTTATTTACCCACTTCCCTTCCCCCTCAACACACACACACCTTTAAAAGAAATCATGTCAGGTAAACGTGGTCTATTGTGTGTTTTAGGTAAGGTTGTTAGCTAAAAACCTGAGGTAAGAGTCGGTCTGCTTACAGTGGCTTCCAGCCCAAAAGCAGTTTGCACAGATTATATTACACAAAGGCATAATTCAGGTAAGGCTCCCAAACAAGGGCATATTGTATCATTGTCACTTTGCTGGGAGTCCTGTTAATGGTTTACAGACACAGTGTCCTCCAATTTAAACGTACACGTTCCATTTAGTGGTAAAATCGGAGTGTTTTTCTCTTCGACCATCTGTGCAAACGGACTGCATTTGAGGGAGACCTGAAAGTACAAAGGACTACCCTGCTCCTCCCCCCATATCTCCTCATTCTTCCCTTGTCTGTCCCCTCTCCCTGGAGCCACCACCTTTTTCTCATGTGACTCCAACTTCAGATCCCTCCCCAGGGCACAAGCGTACTGGAATCTCCTGAGACCTGAGAGGTGTGGCAATGGGCAAGAGGGTTGACGGACCCATGTCTCCCCACCTCAAGCCCACCAGTACAAAGCAGCACCCTCAACCACCCCCAAAGGAAGTGACTGCTTCAGTGACTGTTGGACGTGACTTTCTAGCTCTTGGAAGGATAGGAGGGTAAATTGATACACATTCTCTGTAGATTGCTAGTTAACACAATCAGATAATAGAATAACATGATGTCTGATTCTCCATGCTGCCCTCGGGAGAATATGAGCAACCTGCTTTCCTAAACACAAAAGGAAAAAAAAAAAATCCTCTCACCTCTTTCCCACATTATGAAACTCTGACTGGGATAAGACAAACCCTACAAGCTAACATTCACTGACTGCCAGGGCCAGGACGTTTATGCGGATTGTTCCAATTAACCCTCACAAGGACCCTATGAGGTAGGCACTGTGATTGGCGTCATTTATGCAGATGAGGAAGCTTAAAGCACAGAGAGGAAGAAACGTGTCCAAGGTCACATCCTAATAAAGGGCAGCTTCGGGGCTAGCGCAGGACTCTGCTTGTGGAGGATGTAGACAGGCAAGATGGACAAGAGCCCCTGGTATCACTGCTGCCAGCACTATTCCCACTGGTCCAATCTCGTCTTGTTTGGGATTCACTGACAAGGGCCTGTAGTTTGGGGTAATGGAGAAGGGTATAAGCTGGGGGCAACAGGCTATTTCTCTAAGTCCATAAGGTAAGAGTGAAGTCATATCTCATTACAGGTTACATTCTCATGAGGCTAGACAGCAAGTTCTGCAAAAGGTAGGAACAACTGCGGATCTTTTCCTCTTTTTAGGAACAGGCCACTAATATTGAGGATGGCCTTTACTTTATCCTAATACTCACCTTAAGCATATAAGAAATGACAATAAATGCTTCATGTCAGTTGTAAGGTAGACACAAGACCCTCTCTTTTTGGAGCCATACTGGACCTTGTTCTCTCAGAAGTCAGTGCTGTGAGAAGCATCTTCCCCAGTCCTGTGGGTGAAGAGATATGGTCCTATTGAAGGCCAGTTAGTTATTACTGGGGTTGGGCCCCTCCTGGGGGACTCCCAAGTCCCTTAATGTAATCATTTATTCCCTTGCAATTTTATCCACTATTTGTGGCAATAACTGGTATCAGTAGTTGTTAGCCAAGTGCTTATCTAATCTGTTCCTTCGGTCAGAACCAGGGCATTTATGTATGTGCAGAATGAATAGCTTACACTGTGTAAGTTAAGGAGAGGTGGGAAAGTCCACCATGCCTCAATACTTCATCACTCATTAGGAGCCATTATGCTCCTAGAATTTGACCATTAGATTCAATGCTTGGGCTAAGCATTTTCCTCTCCAGGCTTTTGTATCACTTAAGACTGAGTTTGGTTGCATGTAACAGAAATCCAACTTTAGTGACTTAACCAAGTAGTTTATTTTTCTCATGTAACAAGAAGCCTGGTGATAGCTAGTGCAGAAGGGCATAGCAGCTCAAGGAAATCACCAAGTCTCCATGCCCCTTCCAGGCTCTTACCCAAGCACCTTTATGTTTGACTTTGGTCCTCATGGTTGTAAGATAGCAGCTATCCCTTCTACCCATCACATTTGCATTCCAGGCAAGACGTGGAGAAAGGACAAAAAGAACAAAGTTCAGTACCAGTTAAATCTGTCCATTTTTATTAGAAAAGCAATCTCATTCCCTAAACCTCCACCCAGTAGACTTCCTATTCCATCTCATATCCACCTCAGTTGAGATGAAGTTTCAGGGAGTTTGTATTTGTAACTGGGCACATTGCTTTCCTGGACAAAGTTGGGGGTTCTGTTAGTAAGGAAAAGAGGGAAATTGATAATAGGGAATTAGCCCCATCCTCTTGAATAAGAATATGTTTTGGAGAGTTAGCATATTAAGTCACTAATACTGTAATATAAATTAAGGTGCAGTAGGCAGGTATTGCTTTTCCTCTAATAAAGGAACCAAGGTTAACATAGGGACACTGGACTCTTTGTTGAGTGAAGGTTGTTGAAAAGAAACAGAAACTAGGGAATGAAACTTTCCCTTCTTCACACATTTGCTTACGGGTGGCCTTCTAGGACATGGTTTACCTTCCTCTAGTTCAGGGTTTCTAATCCTCAGCACTCTTGACATTTTAGGCTGGATAACTCTTTGATGTGGGGGGGCTGTCCTGCTCACTGTAGGATGTTTAGCAGTGTCCCTGGCCTTTACACACTAGATGCCAGCAGCACCCTCCCCCTCAGTGTGGCAACCAAAAATATCTCCAAACATTGCCAAATGTCTGCTGGAGATGTGTGTGTGTGTGTGTGTGTGTGTGTGTGTGTGTGCATGTGCATATGCACAAGAAAGGCAAAATTGCCCCCTGTTGAAAATCACTGCCCTAGTCTGTTCCACTTCACAGAAGACTAACAGGACTCACATCTTTTCCTGGTTTTGTAACGAGAAACATGGAATTTACCAGCTCACCAGCAGTGGACCCTGGCCAAGCAGGGCAGAGACAGCAGTGTTTCCCGGCAAGGACTGTCCTACTGCCTCGGCCAGGATGATGCCTGCAGGGCAGCCTCCTCAGTTCTTGTATTCAAAGCCTGGCACCCCATGACCAGAGCCAGGGAAGGCTGTCTCCAAAGTAGGATTGCCAGATTTAACAAATAAAAATACAGGATGCCCAAATTAATTTGAACTTCAGATAAACAACAAATTGTTTTTTAGTATAAGTATGTCCCATGCAACCCTAAATGGGAGCAACGTATTCATTTTTTCAGTCTGGTTAATTCCTGGAACTAGCTTTTGCTGCCGGGTTTCATTGCAGTCAGTACAGCCCAGCGAATACTTCCTGTTCCTACCACTAAATATGCTGGGGGCCAAAAGCTCTGACTGCAATGAATCAGGCAGTCTGTGGCCTTGATGTGGCCTTGAGACAGATATATATCTAATAGATATAAATATATAAGGATACATAAATACATATGTATTATATATATGTATGCATTTTATTCTGAGTCATTTAATAGAAAATTGGAGACACTTTTTTTTATAAATAAATATTTTAGTGTATACTTTTAAGAACAAAGACATTTCTTTCATAATTACAGTATAATTATCAAAACCAGAAAATGTAACATTGATATAATACTACTGTTATCTAATCCACAGTCCATATTCAAGTTTCATCAATTTTTTCCAGTGATCTTTTTCCCAGTTCAAATGCAATCCAGGATTACATTTAGTTTTCACGTCTCTTTAGTCTCCTATGTGGAACAATTCCTCACTCTTCATCCTTCTTGATTTTTATATTTTAAACAATATATGCATATTTTAGTAAAATGTTTCTAATTTGAGTGTAGCTAATATTTTCTAGGAGCCTTAATGGCGAATGTTTTCTAATAATTAGGTTGTTATTATTGTCGTTAGTTGCCCATCCAGTTGATTCCCACTCATGGCAACCCCAAGTGTGCAGAGTAGAACTGCTCCATAGGGCTTTCAAGGCTGTGACCTTTCAAAAGCAGATCGCTAGACCTGTCTCCCGAGGAGCATCTGCGTGGGTTCAAATTGTCAACCTTTCTGCTAGTAGTCAAGTGCTTTAACTGTTTGCGCCACTCAGGACTCTATAATTATGTTAGGGTATGCACTTTGTCAAGGATTACACTGAAGTGAAATTGTGTCCACCTCAGTTCACCATATCAGGAGGCACATCTTGTCAGTTTATCTCAGTATCGGTGATAGATTTGTTCACTTAGAAAAGAAGGTGTCTTCCAGGTCTTTCCATAGTAGTTATTGTTTTCCTTTGTAATTAATAAGTAATTAGTGAGGAGATGCTTTGGTTGTGTAAATATCCCATTCCTCATGAAATACATCCACTAGTTTTGGCATATATCATTCCTTCTATATTATTTGGCATTCTTTTATTAGGAAGAGCTTTCTGTTCTCTCGATTCATTTTTTGTGTATTTATTTATATTAGTATGAAGTAATGAATTTTTTTTTAATTTTTAAAATTTACATTGAGTAAAATTTCCTTTTTGTGATATACAGTTCTGTGAGTTTTGACAAAGCAATATACCTACTGTTGTTGTTGTTGGTGGCCATTGAGTCGATACTGATTTATGGCAACCCCATGTGTGCAGAGTAGAACTGCTCTACAGAGTTTTCAAGGTCGTGACCTTTCAGAAGCAGATTACCAAGTCTGCCTTTTGGGATGCTTCTCAGTGGGTTCGAACTGCCAACCTGTCAGCTAGTAGTCGAGCGCTTAACCGTTTTCGCCACCCAGGGACTACCGTAATCAAGATACAGAAAGTTTCATCACCCCAAAAAATTCCCTTATGCTGACCCTTTGTAGTCAACCACTCCCGCTATTCCCTACCTCTGGCAACCACCAATTTGTTCTTTACCCGTGTAGTTCTGTCTTTTCCAGGAGTTCATATAAATGGACTTTGGGGTGTGGCTTCTTTAACCTAGCAAAATGCATTTGAAATTTATTTGCGTTGTTGTGTTTGTCAGTACGTTGTTTTGTTTGTTTGTTTTCATTACTGAATAGTATTCCATTGTATTGCTATACCACAGTCTATTTATCCGTTCATTAGTTGAAGGACGTTTGGGTTGTTTCTAGTTTTTGGTGATTATAAATAAAGCTGCTGTAAACACTAATTTACAGATTTTTGTATGAACATGAGCATTCATTCTTTTAGGTAAGTATCTAGGACTGAGATTGCTAGGTCATGTGGCATGTATATGCCATATAAGAAACTGCTAAGTTATTTTCAAAAGTGACTACACCATTTTACATTTCCATCAGCAATGTATAAATTTCTAGTTGCGCCACATTCCTGCTAGCTGGCACTTGTTATTTTTTTATTTATTTTTAATTTCACTTGGCATCTCATTCTGGATTTAATTTGCATTTTCCTAATGACTAATGATATTGAACATTTTTTTCCATGTCCTTATTTGCCATCTTTATATTTTCTTTGGTAAAGTTTCTGTTCAGATTGTTGGCTTGTTTTTTAAGGTTGGGTTGATCGTTTATTATTGTTGAGTTTTGACAATTTTTGTATATTTTGGATACAAGTCTTCTGTGAGGTATGGGAGTTACAGTTATTTTCTCCCAAGCTGTAGCTTGTCTCTTCATTCTCTTAACAATGTTTTCCGCACAACAAACATATTTAGTTTTGATGAGGTCTAATATATCAGTTTGTTCTTTAATGGATCATGTTTTTGGTATTGTATCTAGAAACTCTTATTCAAACTCATGGTCACAAAGATTTTCCCCTATGTTTTTCTCTAGCGGTTTTATAGCTTTATGCTTTATACTTAGGCTTATGACATATTTTGATTTTTTATAAGGTGAGACGTATGTTGTTGTTGTTAGTTGCCATCAAGTTGATTCTGACTCATGGTGACTCCATGTGAGGTGTACGAGGTATGAATTAAGGATACATATATTTTTTTCCGTATGGTCATCCAATTGTTCCAGCACTCCTTGTTGAAAGGACTATCATTTCTATATTGAATTGTCTTTGGACTTTTGTCAAAATACAGTTAACTATGTGTGGTACAGTGGTTAACATTCCGCTGCTAACTAAAAGGTCAGCAGTACAAATCTACCAGCCACTCCTTGGAAACCCTATGTGGCAGTTTTACTCTATCCTATAGGGTTGCTATGAGTTGGAATCGATTTGATGGCAATGGGTTTTGTTTTGTTTTGTTTTTAAATTTTTGTGTGGGCCTCTTTTTGGTTTCTCTATTCTCTGCCATTAATCTGTGTGTCTTTTCGCCAATTTCACAATGTCTTGATTACTATAGTTTTATAGTAATTCTTAAAAGTGAACAGTGTGAATCATGCTACTTTGTTCTTCTTTTTCAAAATTGGTTCGGCTATTTTAGTTCTTTTGCCTTTCCATATAAACTTTAGAATTAGCTTGACAATATCTACAAAAAAAAGCTTGCTGGGATTTTTAATGGAATTACATTGACTATATGGATACATTTGCAAAAAATTGACATTTTAACAATACATCTTCAAATTTATGAACATGTTATATATAACTCCATTTATTTAGGTCTTTGTTGATATCTTTCAACAGTGGTTTTTTGACCTACAGATCATGCAGACATTTATTAGATTCCTATCTATTTCATTTTTGTGTTGTTGTAAATGGTAAACCCATTGATGTTGAGTCAATTCCAATTCATAGTGACCCTACAGGACAGAGTAGAACTGCCCCCATAGGGTTTCCAAGGCTGTAAATCTTTACAGAAGCAGACTGCTACATCCTTCTCCCATGGAGAGGCTGGTGGGTTTGAACTGTCAACCTTTTGGTTAGCAACCAAGCACTTTAACCACTACGTCACCAGCACTCCTCATTCTAAATGGTACTTTTTTTTAATTATTGTCCTTTAGGTGAAAGTTTACAACTCAAGTTAAATTCTCATACAAAAATTTATATACATATTGATATGTGACATTAGTTGCAATCCCTATAATGTGACAGCACACTCCCCCTTTCCACTCTGGGTTTCTTGTGTCCCTTCAACCAGTTCCTATCCCTTCCTGCCTTCTCATTCTGCCTCCGGACAGGAGCCACCCATTTGGCCACTGTGTATCTACTCGAACTAAGAAGCACACCCTTCACGAGTATTATTTTATAGTCCAGTCTAATCTTTGTCTGTTACATGGAGAAAAGGCAGTCTTCAGGAATGGTTTTAGTTCTAGGTTAACAGAGCATCTGGGGCCATGGCTTCGGGGGTTCCTCCAGTCTAGTCAGAACATTAAGTCTGGTCTTTTTACGTGAATTTCAGTTCTGCTCCACACTTTTCTCCTGCTCTGTCAGAACTTTCTGTTGTGTTCCCTGTCAGGGCACCAGAGCTAGATAGGCACCATCTAGTTCTTCTGGTCTCAGGCTGATGGAGTCTCTGCTTTATGTGGACCTTTCTGCCTCTTGGACTAATATTTTCCTTGTGTATTTGGTGTTCTTCATTCTCCTTTGCTTCAAGTGGGTTGGGACAATTAATGCATCTTAGATGGCCACTCTCAAGTTTTTACAACCTCAGACACCACCCACCAAAGTGGGATGCAGAACACTTTCTTAATAATCTTTCTTATGCCAATTGACCTAGATGTCCCCCAAAACCATGGTCCCCAGACCCCAGCCCCAGCTACTCTGTCCTTCAAAGTGTTTGGTTGTGTTCAGGAAACTTCTTTGCTTTTGCTTTAGTCCAGTTGTGCTGACTTCCCAAGTATTCTGTGTTGTGCCGCCCTTCACCTAAGATGATTCTTGTCTACTATCTGGTTAGCGAATTCCTCTCTCCCTCCCTCCCCACCCTGGTAACTATCAAAAAATATTTTCTTCTGTGTTTAAACCTTTTCTTGAGTTCTTATAAAAGTGATGTCATACAACATTTGTACTTTTGCGACTGACTAATTTCACTCAGCATAACGCCTTCCAGATTCATTCATGTTGGGAGATGTTTCACAGATTCATCTTTGTTCTTTATCCTTGTGTGGTAGTCCACTGTGTGTATGTATCATATTTTGTTTATCCATTCATCCATTGAGGGGCACTTAGGTTGTTTCTATTTTTTTGCTATTGTGAACAGTGCTGCAATGAACATGGATATGCATGTATCTATTCATGTGATGGCTCTTATTTCTCTAGGATATATTCCAAGGAGTGAGATTGCTGGATCGTATGATACTTCTAACTTTTTAAGGAAGGGCAAAATTAATTTCCAAAGTGGTTGTACCATCTTACATTCCCACCAGCAGTGCATAAGTGTTCCAGTCTCTCCATCACCTCTCCAACATTAATTATTTGGTGTTTTTTGGATTAGTGCCAGCCTTGTTGGGGTAGATGGTATCTTATTGTAGTTTTGATCTGCATTTCTCTAATGGCAAATGATCTTGAGCATTTCCTCATGTATCTGTCAGCCGCCTGAATGTCCTTCTTTGGTGAAGTGCCTGTTCATATCCTTTGCTCTTTTTTTAATTGGGTTATTTGTCTTTTTGTTGTTGAGGTTTTGCAGTATCTTGTACATTTTAGAAATTAGACACTGATCAGATTTGTTGTAGCCAAAAATTTTTTCCCAGTCTGTAGGTTGTCTTTTTAATATTTTGAAGTCTTTTGAAGAGCATAAGTGTTCGATTTTTAGGAGCTCCCAGTTATCTAGTTTCTCTTCTGGTGTTTGTGCATTGTTAGTTATGGTTTCTATTCTGTTTATGCCACGTATTAATGTTCCTAGTGTTGTCCCTATTTTTTCTTTCATGATCTTTATTATTTTAGATTTTATGTTTAGGTCTTTGATCCATCTTGAGTTAGTTTTTATACATGGTGTGAGATATGGGTCTTGTTTCATTTTTTTTGCAGATGTATATCCAGTTATGCAAGCACCATTTGTTAAAGAGACTGTCTTTTCCCCATGTAACAGACTCTGGGACTTTATCAAATACCAGCTACTCATAGGTGGATGAATTTACTTCTGGATTCTAAATTCTGTTCTATTGGTCTATATATCTGTTGCTGTACCAATACCAGGCTATTTTGACTACTGTAGCGGTATAATAGTTTCTAAAATCAGGTAGTGTGAGATCTCCCACTTTGTTCTCTTTTTCAGCAATTGTTTACTTATCTGGGGCCTCTTTCCTTTCTATATGAAGTTGGTGATTTGTTTCTCTGTGTCATTAAAAAATATCATTGGAACTTGGATTGAGATTGCATTGTATCAGTAGATTGCTCTGGGTAGAACTGACATTTTTCACAATGTTGAGTCTACATATCCATAAGACCACTTATGTAGGTCTCTTTTGGTTTCTTGCAGTGGTGTCTTGTAGCTTTCTTTGTATCAGTCTTTTACATCTCTGATTAGGTTTATTCCCAAGTATTTTACCCTCTTGGGGGTTATTGTTAATGGTATTGCTTTGGTGATTCCCTCTCGAAGTTCTCTTTGTTGGTGTGGAGGAATCCAACTGATTTTTGTATGTTTATCGTGTATCCTGATACTTTGCTGAAGTCTTCTATTAGTTCCAGTAGTTTTCTTGTGGATTCTTTGGGGTTTTCTATGTGTAAGATCATATCATCTGTGAATAGGGATACTTTTATTTCTTCCTTAACAATTTGGATGCCCTTTATGTTTTTTCTTGCCTTATTGCTCTGGCTAGGACCTCCAGCACAATGTTGAATAAGAGTGGTGATAAAGGGCATTCTTCTCTGGTTCCCATTCTCAAGGGGAATGCTTTCAGTCTCTCTCCATTTAAGATGATGTTGGCTATTGGCTTTGTATAAATGCTCTTTACCATGTTGAGGAATTTCCCTTCTATTCCTATTTTGCTGAGGGATTTTATCATGAATGAGTGTAGGACTTTGTCAAATGCCTTTTCTGCATCAATTAATAAGATCTGTGGTTCTTATCTTTTGTTTTATTTGTGTGATGGATTACATTGATTTTTTTTCTAATGTTAAACCATCCCTGCATAGCTGGTAGAAATTCCACTTGGTCATGAAGAACTATTTTTTTGATATGTTGTTGAATTCTGTTGGCTAGACTTTTGTTGAGGATTTTTGCATCACTGTTCATAAGGGATACTCGTCTGTAATTTTCTTTTTTTATGGTATTTTTACCTGGCTTTGGTATCAGGGTTATATGCTGGTTTCATAGAATGAGTTTGGGAGTATTCCATCATTTTCTATGCTCTGAAATACCTTTAGTAGTAGTGGTGTTAACTCTTCTCTGAAAGTTTGGTAGAATTCTCCAGTGAAACTGTCGGTGCCAGGGCTTTTTTTTTTGGTTGGGAGGTTTGTTTTTTTTTCTTTGTTTGTTTTTTTTTTTTTTGTTATCTCTTCAATCTCTTCTTTTGTTATAGGTTTATTTAGTTTTTCTACCTTGGTTTGTGTTAGTTTAGGTAGGTAGCATGTTTCTAGAAATCTGTTCATTTCCTCTAGATTTTCAAATTTGTTGGTACAATTTTTCATAGTATTCTGCCATGATCCTTTTAGTTTCAGTTGGGTCTTTTGTGGTATAGCCCATCTCATTTCTTATTCAAATTATTTGCTTCTTCTTCTGTTTTTCTTTTGTCAGTTTGCCCAATGGCTTATTGATTTTGCTGATCTTTTCAAAGAACCAGCTTTTTGTCTCGTTGACTCTTTCAGTTGTTTTTCTATTCTCTATTTCTGCTCTAATCTTTATTATTTCCTTTCTTCTGTTGTCCAAGTGGTTCTTTTGCTGCTCTCTTTCTATTTGTTCTAGTTGTAGTGTCTACCACTCTCTGTCTCTTTGGCCCTTTCTTCTTTTTGTATGTGTGCATTTATTGCTATAAACTGACCTCTGAGCACTGCTTTTGCTGTGTCCCAAAGGTTCTGGTAGGATGTGTTTCCATTATCATTTGAGTCTACGAATTTCTTTATTCTGTCCTTGATTTCTTCTGTAACCCTGTAGTTTTGAGCAAGGTGTTGTTCAGTTTCAGTGTATTTGATTTTTTTCCTTACTTTTGCCGTTATTGATTTCTATTTTTATGGCTTTACGGTCAGAAGAAATGCTTTGTAATATTTCAGTGGTTTGGATTCTGTTAAGGCTTGCATTGTGGCCTAATATGTGGTCTATTCTGGAGAATGTTCCATGTGTGTTGAACAAGAAAGTATACTTCGGTGCTGTTGGGTAGAGTGTTCTGTATATGTCTGTGAGGTCAAGTTGGTTGATTGTAGCATTTACATCTTCTGTCTCTTTACTGAGAGTCTTTCTAGATGTTCTGTCCTTCACTGATAATGGTGTGTTGAAATCTCCTGCTATTATTGTGGAGCTGTCTATTTCTCTTTTCCATGTGGTTAGAGTTTGTTTTATGTATTTCGGAGCCCTGTCATGGTAAGTATATATTTATTATGGTTATGTCCTCCTGGTGTATTGACCCTTTAATCATTATATAGTGTTGTTCCTTATCCTTTGTGGTTGATTTTGCTTTAAAGTCTATTTTGTCAGAGATTAATATTGTCATTCCTGCTCTTTTTTGATTGTTGTTTGCTTGATAAAAATTTTTTTCCATTCTTTGAGTTTTAGTTTGTGTCTTTGAGTCTAAGGTGCGTCTCTTGGAGGCAGCATATACAGTGGATCGTGTTTTTTAATCCATTCTGCCACTCTCTGTCTTTTTATTGGTGCGTTTGTCCATTTACATTCAGTGTAATTGTTGATAGGTATGAATTTAGTGCTGTCATTTTGATAAATTTTTTTTTTGTGTGTACTGTTGACAGTTTCTTTGTTCCACTTAATTCTCTGCACTGAGTCGTTTTTCTTTATGTGTTTTCTTTTCATCTTTTTCATTATTGTTGATTTTGTATTTGCTAAGTCTTTATGTTTTTCTTCTTTTGTATTTTGATGTGTAGATTTGTTAGTTCCTTTGCGGTTACCTTAAAATTTACCTCTATGTTTCTAAGGTTAAACAAACCTTTTATTTCTTGATATCACCTTAACTTCCTTCCCATGTGAAAGTTCTATGACTACACTATTTAGTCTCTTTTTTTTTTTGTTTTTTTTTTGTTTTTGTTGTCATCTTTTACATTATTGACATCTCTGTTTCCCTATTTTCAGTGTTTTAGCTTTGATTTATTTTTGTGACTTCCCTATCTGGGTTGATATCTGGTTGTTCTGTCCTGTATTCTAGTCTTGGGTTGTTAGCTGATATTGTTGGTTCTCTAGCCAAAGGACTTCCTTTAATATTCCTTGTAGTTTTTGTTTGGTTTTTACATATTCCCTTAACTTCTGTTTATCTGGAAATGCCCTAATTTCACCTTCATATTTGAGAGACAGTTTTGCTGGATATATAATTCTTGGCTGCAATTTTTTTCCTTCAAGGCTTTATATATGTCATCCCATTGCTTTCTTGCCTACTTGGTTTTTGCTGAGTAGTCAGAGCTTAGTCTTATTGACTCTCCTTTGTAGATGACTTTTCCTTTATCCCTACCTGCTCTAAAAATTCTCTGTTTATCTGTAGTTTTAGAAAATTTGATTATAATATGTCTCTGTGACTTTCTTTAGTGATCTACTCTGTGTGGGTTCAATGAGATTCTAGTATAGCTATCTTCTCATCTTTCATGATATCAGGGAAGTTTTCTGCCAGCAAATCTTCAACAATTCTCTCTGTATTTTCTGTTATTCCCCACCCCACCCCACCCTGTTCTGGTACGCCAATCACTCATATATTAATCTTCTTGATAGAATCCTACATAATTCTTAGGGTTTCTTCATTTTTTTTAAATTCTTTTATCTGATTTTTCCTCAAATAAATTGGTGTCAAGTGCTTTATCTTCAATTTCACTAATTCTGACTTCCATTGCCTCAGTTCTGCCCCTATGACTTTCTATTGAGTTCTCTCATTCTGAAATTTTATTGTTAATCTTTTGGATTTCTATTTGCTGTCTCCCTATGGATTTGCTATGAGTTGGAATCAACTCGATGGCAATGGATTTGTTTTTTTTTTTTGGTTTTGCTATGAATTCCAGCAGCCTGTTAAATTTGTCATTCTGATCTTTTATACCTTTTCTAAATTCCTCTGTTGTGTGGGCAAAGATGGTGGAGTAGTCAGACGCTTCTGGTGGATCTTCTTACAACAAAGACCTGAAAAAACAAGTGATTTGATTATATACGGCAATCTGGTAGCCCTGAACATCAAAGGCAGAGTTGAGGAACTGGACTGAGTGGCAGGGGGAGGGAGAGACTGTTCAGAAGCAGCGAGGAGTTGCCAGACCTGACCTGGCAAGAGCCTGAGCCCTTCAGGCCTGATCAGCTTGGGGGTGAGTGGTGAGACAGGCAAGCAGCCATGCTCGGGAGGTGTGTTTTCCACACGAGGAGAGACCCAGCTGCTGAGAGTCTACATGGCCACCCAGAACCAGTGAGAAGCAGCCCTCAATCAGGCGAAAGATAAGTGATTGTGTACGGCCTACTGTGTGGATCAAAAACACCCCCCTTAGGGAAAAACCTTTCTCCCATTTACCTCCCTGCTCCCTGCTCTGCACTGAGTCCCAGACCAGCTTCAGAAATTGCCAAGTCCGCTGGACCAGAAGTAGGATCCGTCACACACGTGGTGCCATTCTGCCTGCCTTGAAGAGTGAACAAATTGACAAACGGGGGAAAAAATAAACTGCTGGCTCCCCTAAGCCAGGAACCCAGGGTAGGCACATCTCCTTTGCCTAGGCACAGGCATAAGGGATCCATGGACTTTGAGTGCCTTTCCCCCTGCATAGACTTGTGTGGGTCCATCTCAACAGCATAGGCCCTCATTACTGTTCTACAACAGGGTATATGCCAGAACTCTAACTTCAACTGTTTCAGCTGTGAAGTGGCAGTTTCTGGACATTTGATACTGCTCTGCCCATTAAGCAGGGTCTTCACCTACCCACATCAGGGGCTTGAGGACTGGTGGCTCCACCCATGCCACCTAGCCACCTGCGATAGAGGCCCATGAATAAGATGTTCCCCCTAGTCCTTACAGTCAACAGCCTTAGGTGCTCATAGTCCAGCTGCAAAACCCACCCACCTATGCCCTCTAGGGAACAGGGACATGCCTTCCTCCTACACACTTGGGGGTGGCCGTCAGCCCCCTGCCTTGCTCAGAGTGTGTCCTCCTGCTGCAGCCAGATGCCTGTGCCTACACCAATCACCCATGCATGTCTAGGGCTGTAAGTGAGAGCCTGAACCACACACTTGGTGGCTATCTACCTGGGCACCTGAGCTGAATCCATACAGGAGGAGTAGACAGACTCCTGAGCTCACATACCTAAAACAAATTTAACCACCTGGTGACAGGACATTAGAGCTTCAAAGATGCCAATAATCTAAATTCCTCTGTTGCTTTGTTTGTGTGTTCCTTGGCTTTGTCTGAGTTTTGCATGATCTCCTTCCTGATCTCTTAAAGAGCTCTGTATATTAATCTTTTGAATTCTACCTCCAGTAATTCTAAGACTGTCTCTTCTTCCAGAGGTTTCCTGGTTCTTGGTCACTTGCTGGAGCCATCATAATCTGTCTCTTTGTGTGATTTGATATTGATTGTTATCTCTGAACCATCAATAGGTTATTATATTTATTTATTGTATGTTTGCTTACTGTGTCCTAGGTTTTTGATTTTTTTTTCCCGAGCTGGCCAAATAGGCTGGTCATGTGAGCTACTTTTGTTATTGGCATTTCTGAAGCTGTCACATCCTGTCACCAGGTGGTTAGAGCTGCTACTAGGTGTGTGAGCCCAAAAGTCCATTTACTTTTCTTGTGTGGATTCAGCTCAGGTGTCCAGGTCATAGGTCACCAAGTGTGTGGTGCAGGATCTCACCTACAGTCCTAATTGGACAGGGCTATATAGGGATGACTGGAGCAGGCACAGGTATCTGGTTGCAGTAAGGGTTCATGTGCTGAGCAAGGCAGGGGGCTGATGACTGCCCTTGAGTGCCTATGTGGAAAGCATGTCCCTGTCCCCTAGAGTGTGTAGCTGGGTGAGTTTTGCAGCCAGACTTTGGGCACCCAGTGCTGCTGGCTGTAAGGACTGGGAGGCACTGCTTATTCTCTGACCCCTGTCGTGGGTGGTTAGGTGGAATGGATGAAACCACCAGTCCTCAGACCCCTGAGGTGTGTGGGTCAGGTCCTTGCTTAATGGGCAGGGAGATGTCAAATGTTACTAACCTGCCATTCCCCTTTAGCTGTTGCAGTTGAAAGTAGGCTTCAGGTATATATTTTGCTGTACTATGCTAATGAGGGCCAATGCTGTTGAATGGGCCTACACAGGTCTAGGTAGTGGTGAAAGGCATTCAAAGTCCATGGACCCCCTATGCATGTACCTAGGCAAAGGGGCAGTGACTGTCCTGAGTTCCTGGCTTAGGAGGTGTGGCAATTTTTTAAAGCAGGGAGACTGGTTTGGGTGTGATTAGTCCTGACTACCCAGCTTGGTGGAGTTGTTGGGGTTTTTTTTGTTTGTTTGTTTGTTTGTTTGTTTTTTCTCTAAAGCCAGGAAACTGATTTGGTGCGATAGGTCTTATTTCCAGCTTAGGGGACATGGCAATTATTGAATATTGCCTAACTGGTATCAGAGCAGAGAGGGAAGGGGGTGGGTAAGGGGAAAAGAGGCACTTCTCCACTATGAAAGACCCAGAGGGGGAAGGGTTATTTTGATCCCGGGTGGTAGGTAGACACTTGCACTTAACTTTCGCAGATCCAGTGCCAATTCCCCCTGGCTCCGAAGGCTTGTGCAGACTCTCCACTGCCTGGTCTCTCCTGATGTGGTAAAACACATCCCAAGCACTACTGATTGTCTCAGCCAGAACGCGCCAGCCTATCCAGACCACTAGGTGCCAGCCAGCTCAAGTCTGACATTTCTTCTCTGCTTCTGAACTGTCTCTCCCACCCCCTGCCGCTCAGTCTGACTCCTCAACTTTGTCTTTGATGTTCAGAGCTCTTAGATTGTCATATATAATAGGTTCACTTGTTTTTTTGGGTCTTTATAGTAAGAGGGACCACAGGAAGTGTCTGATTGTTCTGCCATCTTGGCCCCGTCACCGGTACTTTTTTGTTTTTAGTTTCAAATTCCAGTTTTTCATCGCTAGTACAGGTAGTCCCCAATTTACAATGTATTTCAGTTATAACGATCCACATGACTCTGTTTTTTTTTTAATCTTTAGTAATACGCAGTACATAAAATGTTGCAGCATGTAATTTACTGATGTTATCATTCTCAGATGTTCACTTGCAGATGTTCAGAGATCAGATTTATAAAGATACTAATAATAAAAGGCGATAATAATGAAAACTAAAGAAGAAAAGGGAGTATTTGACTTACGTCAGAACCATCTTAAAATGGAGTCCTTGGAACGGAAGCGTGTTGTAAGTTGGTGTCTTAGTCATCTAGTGCTGCTATAACGGAAATACCACAAGTAGATGGTTTTAACAAAGAGAAGTTTATTTCCTCACTGTTAAAGGTAGGCTAAAAGTCCGAATTCAGGGCGTCAGCTCCAGAGGAAGGCTTTTTCTCTGTCGGCCTTCTTCTCTTCAGTGTTCCCCCGGACTAGGAGCTTCTCTGCGTGGGGACTCCGCTCACAGCACTGCTTTCTTGATGGTATGAGGTCCCCCCGCCTCACTGCTCACTCCTATCTTTTATATCTCAAGAGAGATTGCCTCAGGACACAATCCAGTCTTGTAAATTGAGTCCTGCCTCACTAACACAACTGCCACCCATCCTCCCTCATTAACATCATAGAGGCAGGATTTACCACACTTGGGAAAATCACATAATGCCAGGAATCATGGCCCAGCCAAATTGATACACACATTTGGGGGGGACATAATTCAATCCACGACAGGCGGGTACTACCTGTATATAAAAATAAAGTTAATTGTTGTATATTGACTTTGTATTCTGCATTTTTGCCAAATTTATTAGTTCTAGGATCTGTTTTGTAGATTCTCTAGGATTTTCTATATAGATGGTCATGTTGTTTGCAAAGAGAAAATTTTCTTTCTTTCTTTCCAATCTGTATGCCTTTTAACTCTTTTCTTGGTTTATGTCACTGACTAGGTGACAGAGGATATCCTTGCCTTTTTCCTGATCTCAGAAGGGAAGCATTCAGTCTTTGACCGTAAAGTATGATGTTGCCTGTAGGGTTTTTGTAGATGTCCTTTATCAGGTTAAGGAAGTACCCTTCTACTCCTTATTTGCTAAGAGTTTTTATCATAAATGAATATTAAATTTTGTCAAATTCTTTTTCTGCATCTATTGACATGATCATATGGTTTTTTTTCTTTAGTCTATCAATACGATCAATCAATATAGAGTGGTTTCTGAAATACTGAACCAGGTTTGAATTCCTGATATAAATCCCACTTGATTGTATTGTAGTATCCCATTTGGGTATTGCTGGATTTGATTTGCTAGTATTTTTGTTGAGGATTTTTCATCTATGTTTATGCAGATTATTGGTCTGAATTTTCTTTTTTCATAATGTCTTTGTCTGATTTTGGTATCAGGGTAATGTTGGCTTTCTAAAATAAGTTGGGAAATGTCACTTCCTTTTTTGTTTCTGGGAAAGACTGTAGAATTTCCTCCTTCTACATTTGGTAGAAGTCAGGAATTAAACCATCTGGGCTTGAAGTTTTGTTAAACTACAGATTAAATTTCTTTAGTGTGTATAGTACTATTCAAGTTATTTACTTTTTCTTGAATGAGTTTTGATAGTTTGGAATTTTCAAGGAATTGATCCATTTCACCTAGGTTATCCAATTTATGGCCATAAAGGTGTTTGTAGTATCCCTTTATCCTTTCAATGTTTGTGGGTCTGTAGTAATATTCATTCCTGATGTTGATAGTTTGTATCTTCTCTCTTTTTATTCTCGGTCAGTCTGGCTAGAGTATTATCAGTGTTATTGATCTTTTCAAAGAAACAGCTTTTGGTTTCATTAATTTTCTTCATTTTTTATTTTAAATTTCATTGATTTCTGCTCTTTATTATTTCTCACCTTCTGCTTACTATGAGTTTAATTTGCTTTTCCTTTTCTAGTTTCTTTAGCTAGAAGCTTTGATTACTAATTTGAGAACTTTCTTCTTTTCTAACATAAGCCTTTTAGGACTATGAATTTCACTCTAAGTACTGCTTTAACTGTATCTCATAATTTTTTTTTTTTAATGTTTCAGGTAAAGAAAGTTTATTTATTTTTTATTGTACTTTAGATGAAAGTTTACAGAACAAATAGTTAGTACACATATTGTTTTATGACAATGGTTAACAACCCCATGACATGTCAACACTGTCCCTTCTCAACCTTGGGTTCCCTATTACCAGCTTTCCTGTCCCCTCTTGCCTTCTAGTCCTTGTCCCTGGACTGTTGTGCTCCATTAGTCTCATTTTGTTCTATGGGGCTGTCTAATCTTTGGCTGAATAGTGAACCTCAGGAGTAAACACTGAGCTAAATGGGTGTTCAGGGGCCATACTCTTGGGGTTTCTCCAGTCCCTGTCAGGCCAGTAAGTCTGGTCTATTTTGTGAGTTAGAAATTTGTTCTACATTTTTCTCCAGCTCCATCCAGGCCCCTCTGTTGTGATCCCAGTCAGAGCAGTCAGTGGTGGTAGCCAGGTACCATCTAGTTGTACTGGACCCAGTCCGGTGGAGGTCACGCTAGTTGTGGCCCATTAGTCCTTTGGAGTAACCGTTCCCTTGTATCTTGTTCTCTTCATTCTCCCTTGCTCCCGAAGGGATAAAACAAGTGGATGATCTTAGATGGCTTCTCACAGGCTTTTAAGACCCCAGACACTACTCACCAGGGTAGAGTGTAGAACATTTTCTTTATAAACTGTGTTATGCCAATTGAGCTAGATGTTCCCCAAGAGCATGGTCCCCACAGCCCTTCGCCCAGCAATTTGGTCCTTCAGGGAGTTTGGACGTGTCTATGTAGTTTCCATGACCTTTCCTAGTACAAGTTGTGCTGGCTTTCCCAGTATTGTGTACTGTCTTACCCTTCACCTATTATCTATTATCTATTTTGTGTCTCATAATTTTTGATATGTTGTGTTTTTACTTTCATTCTGTTAAAAATATTTTTAATTTCCTTTGAGAATTTCTTTTTGAGCAATGGTTTATTTAGAAGTATGTTGCTAAATTTCCAAATATTTATGGACTTTTTAAATTTCTGTTTCTGATTTCTAGTTTAATTCTGTTATGGTTGGAGAACATACTTTGATTTCTAGTTTTTTTTAATTTGTTATGGTTTGATTTATGGCCCAGAAGATGGTCTATCTTGGTTAATGTTCCAGGTGCAGTTGAAAAGAATGTGTATTCTATTGTTAAGTGGAGTATTCTATAGATGTCAATTAGGCCAAGTTGGTTGATAGTGTTTTTCAGGTCTTCTTCATTCTTATTGATTGTATGTTTACTTTTTTTTTTTTTATGTTATCAGTTACTAAGAAAGCAGTGTTGAAGTCTCCAGGCATAATAGTGGATTTCTCCTTTCATTTTTGTCTATTTCTGATTCAAGTATTTTGAAACTCTGGTGGTAGGTGCATTCAAATTTAGGATTGTTGTCTTTTGAGTAATTGAGTCATTGTCATTATGCAATGATCCTGTTTATCTCAAGAGTAATAGAGTTTTTCTTACACAGTTGCAATGGGCTGTGTTTTTGTTGCTACTCCCTCCCCTATAGCAGTTTAAAGCTTTTGTTCCAAAGGGGAAGTGGGGAAGAAGAATCTGGGCAAAGCTTCAAGTTTTCCCTCAGCGGCTGTTCTTCCCTTCTCCCATCCTATACCATCAGGGATGCTCTCACATGACTCTCGCCAGTCTTTTTCATGAGTGCCCTCTGAGGACCATCGGGAAGAGCCTGTAAGTAGGTCTGTATAGTCTGTGGCTCCAAGGATTCTATATTGTCTCATTAGCCCAGACTTGGCCACTACCAATTCATTAGTAATTTTAGCTGAATTCTTCTTACCAGCGTCAGCTGCATCTGCCATCTCTCCTTGCAGTCACCTGTCTTTCCCTAGCTTTCAAGTTGGTTGGTTGTCCTAATACCTTAGCTCTCTGATTGGTTTACAAAAAATTGTGAATGTGCAATTGTCTGGCTTTTTGTTGTTCTAAAGTTGGAAATGAAACTCTTTTCAGCTTTCCTCATCCCAAGTGTAAACTAGAGGTGTGGATTATTGTTTTATTGGATACCAAACAAAAAGAAAACCAGTTGTCATTGAGTTGATTCTGACTCATGGAGATCCCATGTGTGTCAGAGTAGAACTGTACTCTGTACGGTTTTCAGTGGCTGATTTTTCAGGAGTAGATTATCAGGCCTTTCTTCTGAGGCACCTCTGGGTGGACTCCAACCTCCAGCCCTTCAGTTAGCAGTCAAGCATGTTAACCATTTACACCACCTTTGAAAAACAGATACTGAAACCAGCCTAATACAAGATCTACTTCCTTGCTCTTAAGACTAGACCTAGAAGCTTTCTAAAGGGAAGAAAGAGAGAATAAAATGAATAGGAATATAATTACCTGCTTAGCCTTTTCTTTTCTCCTTGATAGAGGTTGAGTGGGACAGCATCAATATTTTTTCTCAGACTCCAAAAAAACAGCTAAGAGAGCTAGATAATATCTGAAGTCCAGAGAAAAATGGAGGAATTCTCTAGCCACTTCTAAATGAATAGAAATGATAATTCTGTCAAAATCTCTTTAAAGAATTTAAAAATTTAGGAGAATAATTACCAGTACACTTTTTGTCTTCCTTCTACCTCCTCTTCTCCAGTGCAAACTGAACCTAAATCCACTACTCCTTTGGAAGCAGGCCTTCAGTCTGATTGTGAGTGGAAGATGAAGCATGTTCACTCCTGCCGCTTGCGTCTATTAAATGGCAGCATTCACCGCTTGGACATGTTTGCATCACAACACACAACATCAGCTTGCTTTGACTCTGACACCATTTTATAGGCTTAATAATAATGAATCTATGTCCTGAAATAGTTTCGCAGATTATAGCAATCAATCAAAATTCAGGGAGCCTGAAACCATTAATGTCATCAGCAGTGATGCAGCACCCCGGGAATCCATCTAAATCAGCCATTACCACATGGCAAATACACCTTAAGAGCCTGAAAATAGAGGGAGTAGACAGAAGCATAAACTGCAATTCTATTTTTATCAGTCATCAAGGGATGCTTTTCTTGGGGAGGCTTTGTCTATTCCTGGTAAGAAATGAAACTAAAACTTGCTGTCCATTGCTGATTCCCACTCCGAATTATAAATTGTGAAGACCGTACCGGCCAGGAACTATAAGCACTGAAATGTGGTCGATAGCAGTCTGCAAGCATAAGCACTGGAGATTTTTCTCTTGACACTCCCCAGCCAGCTTAGTCAAGACTCTGTACTTTGCCTCCTTTGTAGATGGCCCCTATTGCTTATACATTCCCTTTGTCTGAACAAATCCTAAAGGAACACCCAGCTGAGAAGACGTGAGATGCTGCCACTGAGGTCACAGACCTTCCACAGGGAGAAACAAAATCAAATCAAACCCATTGCCATCGAGTCGATTCTGGCTCATAGAGACCCTATAGGACAGGGTAGAATTGCCCCATGAGGTTTCCAAGGCTGTAAATCTTTACGGAAGCAGACTGCCACATCTTTCTCCCATGGAGCAGCTGATGTGTTCAAACCGCCAAACTTTCAGTTAGCAGACAAGCACTTTAACCACTGCACCACCAAGGCTCCTATTCCATATAGATACTTGGTGTTTAATCATTAAAACCCTATGGGATGAGCAGCCAGAGGGGAATGAAAAGATTCCTTATTAGGCTGTCTTCAGTTTGAATCTTTCCATGACTTCTAAGACTAAATATTTCTCTTAAGGCAATGCAGTATAGTAAAAACAACTGAGTTAGGAATCCGGAAAACTGAGTTGTAAACTTGACTCTTTCACTAGCCAGTGGTATGACCTTGAGCAGGTCATCTCACCCCCATGGGTCTTATTTATCCATGGGTAAAATGAGCAGATTGCTCAAATCCCTATGGAGGAGTTCTATACTGTAACCCTTGGGGTCACTATGAGTCAGAATTAACTTGACAGCAAAGGGTTTGATATTTTTTTTGCTTTTGCTCTAAATCAGGCATTTTAAACCAGTGATTCATGAACCGGATCCAGATGTGGTTATTGTTTGGTTTTACTTCGGTGTGAAAAAGAACCCGATTGCCATCCAGTCGATTCCAACTCATAGCAACCCTGTAGGACAGAGTAGAACTGCCCCACAGGACTTCCAAGGAGTGGCTGGTGGATTCAAACTGCCAACCTTTTGGTTAGCAGCCATAGCTCTTAATCACTGTGCCACTAGGGCTTTGGTGTGAGGGGGAGCTAAATAATGACTTAAAAACCAGTAAATTTTACGTATGAATTACCATTTTATCTTCTGAAAAATCAAAGGCACTGGCAATGCTGAGTCATATCCCCACATGGCAGCAATTGGCCAGAGCTGGTTAACGGGCGCCCCTTTGAATGGAGCCTGCCCTCCTTTCCAGGACTTCAGAATCTCCACTCATTGTTCTGCTTGCCCCCACCTTGTGACTCATTCACATGAACTTCCTGACCTCTGTCAGTGCAGGCATTAACAACTCCTAGATCAGATGATCTAAATAACTAGCAATATTTAACTTTTGTCTAATAAAGCAGAACTTATATTAAATGATTTTTTGTTGAAACTCAAATTTATGAAGCAGAAAATGGTAGAGCTTCTGTTTAAGAAGCTTGAGTTTGAGGCCCTAAATCCACCATCTCAGGCTCCCTACTTTTTCCTCCATCCCCCACCAATTCTCAGAGTCACCCCTGGTGAATCCTAAACTCCAGAGGAGAACAGGTGAAAATCACTGGTCTTTTGTGTCCTAAAAATTACGTGATGGAAGGAAGAAAACAAAGAATAAGTTTACAGTGAAGAAACCCGGCAAACGCTGTCCCAGCCAGGTACTGGTACCTACCGGTTGCCATCAAGTCAAAAGGTTGGAAATTCAAGTCCATCCAGAGGTGCCTCGTAACAAAGGTCTGGTGATTTGCTACCAAAATATCAGTTATTGAAAACCCTATGGAGCACAGTTCTTCTCTGACACACATGGGGTCACCATGAGTTGGAGTTGAGTTGATGGTAACTGGTTTTTTACCTGAATATACACTCCTTGACAGAGGAATCATATATAATACTTTTGTATCCCCTCTGTTTCTTCTAACTCTAGTGCCAAGCAAAGTCTAGACCCATGCTAAGTGATCACTAAGCACTTACGAAAACTGATCTGCCTTAGAAGTATTGACTACTGTGAGAATGTTCTTTTCAAGCAATCAGCCAAGCCCAGGGCTCTTGGCATAAAGCCAAATTCAAGATGAAGGTGGCTCTAAGGTGCTAAATTCTGAGATTCTAGGGCCATATTTATGCAATCAAAGCCAGAAGACTGGAGACGATCTTAGTTATCTTGTTATTAACTGCTGTCTAGTTGGCCACTGAGTCATGCACAATGGAACAAAACACCACCCAGTCCTGTGCCATCCCCATGATCAGTTGCAGGCCAGACCGTTGTGATTGATAGGTTTTTTACTGGCTGGTTTTCGGAAGTAGATCACTAGGCCTTTCTTCCTAGTCCTCCTAAGTATGACAATTTTGCTGAAATCTGTTCAGCATCATAGCAACACAAAATCCTCCACTGATAGACAGGTTGTAACTGTGCATGAGGTATATTGGTTGGGAATATAACCTGGGTAGTACTGCCGTAACACAAAATACCACAGTGGGTGGCTTTAAAGAACAGGCATTTATTTTCTCATAGTGCAGGAGGGTACACATCTTTGCTTTCTAATACTTTAAAGAGGTCTTTTGCAGCAGATTTGCCCAATGCAATGCGTCTTTTGATTTCTTGATTGCTGCTTCTGTGGGTGTTGATTGTGGATCCAAGTAAAATGACATCCTTGACAACTTCAATATTTTCTCCATTTATCATGATGTTGTTCATTGGTCCGGTTGTGAGGATTTTTGTTTTCTTTATGTTGAGGTTCAATCCATACTGAAGGCTGTAGTCTTTGATCTTCATCAGTAAGTGCTTAAAGTCCACTTCACTTTCTGCAAGCAAGGTTGTCATCTGCATATTGCAGGTTGTTAATGAGTCTTCCTCCAATCCCAGGTTCTTCGTATAGTCCAGCTTCTTGGATTATTTGCTCAGCATACAAATTGAATAAGTATGGTGAAAGGATACAACCCTGATGTACACCTTTTCTGACTAAGAAACAAAGATGTCATTTTGAGGACTAAGGTGAGTCTGACCCAAGCTATGGCATTTTCAATTGCCTCATATGCATGACAAAGTTGGACAATGAGTAAGGAAGAACAAGACTTGATGCCTTTGAATCATGGTGTTGACAAAGAATATTCAGTATACCATGGACTGACAGAAGAGTTAACAAATCTGTCTTGGAAGAAGTAGAGCCTGAATGTTCCTTAGAAGCAAAGATGGTGAGACTTCCTCTCATGTACTTTGGGCATGATATCAGGAGGGACCAGTCCCTAGAGAAGGACATCATTTTTGGTAAAGTAGAGGGTCAGCAAAAAAGAGGAAGACCCTCAATTAGATGGATTGACACAGTGGCTGCAACAATGGGCAGAAGCATAAGAACGATGGTGAAGATGGTGCAGGACCAGCCAGTGTTTCATTCTGTTGTACATAGGGTTGCTATGAGTCAGAAACGACTCCAGGGCGCCTAACAACAACAGGAAGCTAGAAGTCTGAAGTCAGTGCGTGGCTCTAGGAGAATGCTCTTCTTTGTCTATTTCAGCTTCTAGTAGCTGCCAGCAATCTTTATAAATGCATCTGTCTTGTCTGTCTTCTTCTGCTCCTTGTCTGTGTCTCGGTGTCCATTCTGTTATTTTCATAACTCAGAAGTGATTAGATTTAGAACCTACCCTACTTGGGTATGACCTAATTAACATAATAAAGAAAATCCTATTTCCAAACATGATAATATTTAGAGGTATTTAAAAAAAAAAGCAGTTGCCTTCAAGTTGACTTCGACTGGTGGTGACCCCATCGGCTGATTTTTCCGAAGTACAGGCAGTCCCCAGGTTACAAACGAGATCATTCCTAACTGTGTCTTTAAGTCTCTAAGTCAAATTTGTAGGAAAGTCAGAACAGGTTCATGTGGTTCTTTTTAGCCTTACTTTGGTGCAAGAAAAGACTTGAAGCCTTGAAAATGGTTTAAAAGCTACATGTGCAGCAAGTGAAGGTGATAACAATGAAGAATTTGTTGCCAGTAGAGGTTAGTTCAATTGTTTCAAAGTGATGACATGTTTACCTAACTTCAAAGGGCAAGTAGGAGTCGTCGGTAAATTGAACGTTTGTAACCCGGGAACAACCTGTAGATCCACAGCCCTTTCTTCTGAGACATCTCTGGGTAGACTCAAGCTCCAGTCTTTCAGTTAGCAGCTGAGAGCATTAACCATTTGCACCACCCAGGGACTCCTTTGCAAGTATAGGGTTCAGGATATCAATACATATTTTGGGGGGACATATTTCAATCCATAATACTAACTATGGAGTTGCTGGACTTTCTGGGTTATCTCACCACCACCCTCTGTAGACTAAGCTGTCTTTACTCAGTGAGTTCCAATTTATTTCCTTCTTCCTTCTCAAAGCCTCCCCCTCCTCCATCTGCACTGTAGATTGATAATAGTAGATGCATGGATGTTTCCGTCAAATGAATGCACATAAAGATAAATCATCTGTCCCTTTTCCCCCTTTGCCCCCTTAACCATGGTCTCAAATAGAACTTATGACCCTTTGTGCCTTTTTTTATTAAAAGAAAATTGACTCCATGGCAGGGGGTGGTGACCTCCACAATGTCAAAGAATTTAATATGCCATTAGATGCCAGGGTTGTTCACTGGGTTCATTTGCAGTCATTGCTGGCACTGTTTTCTCTGAACAATACGGCTGTTGAGTGGGACTGAGGTAGTGGTCACCCATGCAGCAAGCTGCTAAGGGAGACTTTCAATTTCATTTTTAATAGGAAAATAAAATCAATTGCTATATCAGCAAAAGCTTTTCAGAAAAATCAGATCATTCTATGGTCCACGGCTCTTTATTATGATTGGAATCCTGTCACTAGATACACACGCAATAAAATGCCGCCTCCTAGGTCTGTGGAAACAGACAAGAAAGTTGAGTTCTCAGAAGTTTCACTGAATTACTCTCTTGAGACAACAGAACTGTGGGAGCTTTAGGAAAGGAACGGTCTTAAGTTAGCCAGGAGGAAATTGAAGCTGTGGTGTCTCTTCTGTGGAATAAAAGAAAAAATTAACTTTTTCATGGAAACATGCAGTCAGTTTCCCCTGATTGAGAACACAGGTCATCGTACACTCACTGTCCCTTTACACTGGCCACTAGCCCTTCACCCGGACTTGGAATCAGGCACACTTGAGTTTGAATCTGAGTAACCTTGGGTAAGTTATTTAATACTCATTCGTTCGCTGTAAGAATTAATCAGATGTGCTTGTAAAGTGCGTCACACAGTGCCTGGCTCAGAATGAGTGGTCAATAATTCATAGCTGCTATTGCTATCATTGGAAACCCTTGTGGCATAGTGCTTAAATGCTGTGGTTGCTAACCGAAAGGTTGGCAGTTCGAATCCACCAGGCACTCCTTGGAAACCCTATGGGGCAGTTCTACTCTGTCCTATAGGGTCACTATGAGGCAGAATCGACTAGATGGCAATGGTTTTTTTTTTTGGTTTTTTGTTTTTTTTATTGCTATCATTATTATTATTGGGCTTTGTCCTTGGTACCTTAATTTGTGGGCTCCACCCCATCAGTGTTTCTGCCTGTCTGAACAGCCTTGTCTCTGTGCCCAGGTTTTACTGCTGGGCCGTTGCCAGCTCCTCCCCTGGAAAGTAGTGAGGGAACGTGTCCTCTTCCTTTCTCTGGCTTGTAGAGTGATAACCTCTAGGCACTTTCACATTCCTTGAAGCAGAGCTGCAATCTAACAAAAGGTGCTCTGACCTGAACTGAGAGCAGAGAGCGTTCAGGGCAAGCAGCAGAGCCCAAGCCATCTAGGTTCTTTGGACCACCTGGTAGGGAATTCCAGATCCTGGAGCCTTCCCGGGAGTGCCCAGCCTCTGTAAGGAAGATCATGGCGCAATAATACTTTGTTCCTGCACAGTCTTTGTTTCCTGATTAAATCAGAAAATACCAAACCAGTCCCACAAGTAGCCCCTTTCCAGCTAGAGATAATTTATCTTTTATTAGTAGTAGGCTCTTTGGAAGGAGGCAGGATCTGGTAAATCAACACCATTTGGTATTTATCAGGAGCATTACTGCTTCTCCAGTTTTTGCTTTTTTTGTTTTTTTCAGCCTCTGCTTTTCTACCTCCTTCCTTTGTATTTCCATAGCCTACAATGATAACCCTCATCCTGGCTGAGGTTAAGTGGTGCTTTGAAGTCAAATAGATCTGGGTTTGACTTCTGCCCTTGGGTAGTATAATTCATGTCTCTAAGCCTCAGTTTCCTCACCTGCCAAAAGGGGTAGTAATACCTTCTTGAAAAAGAGTTGTTATGAGAATTACATGAGATAAAAAGTGTAAAAGGCTGGGTACTTGTTGTATGCCGTCGACTCGGACTCACAGCAACCCTATGGGACAGAGTAGAACTGCCCCATAGAGTTTCCTAGGCTGAAATCTGTACGGGAGCAGATCATCAGGTATTTTCTCCCATAGAGCCGCTGGGTGGGTCCAAACTGCCAACATTTCAGTTAGCAGCCAAGCACTTAACCATTGCATGACTAGAGACGGGTCACTATTGTAGTATCCTCTCTTTCTCTATTCAAGTCCCACATCCTCCATGACTAATAATAACAACAACATACATACATACATTTATAAAGCCTTTACTATATCTAAGCTATTATTCTAAATGCTTCGTATATATCAATTCATTTAATCCCAATTACTGTGGTCTACAGCAATCATTTCCTCCCTCTTTCCCTAGCTCTTCTTGGGTTTGCCTTTTCTCCATTATTTTCTTTTAAAAAACTCCTTTCTTAACCTTCTGTGGAGATTTGTGCATTAAAAAAACAAACAAAGCTACATTCCTCAGGTCAAGAACATTTACTCAGTGCTATTTTTTTAATTCAAGTCCCTAGGTGGTACAAATGGTTTACACTCAACTACTAACCAAAAGGAGTTCTGGTGACACAGTAGTTAAGAGCTTGGCTGCTAACCAGCTGGTTGGCTGTTTCAATGAGTTGGAATTGACTGCACGTTTTGGTTTGGGTTTGGTTTTATCTTTTTATCCAGGGCATGTAGCCACATCCCAGCACTCTAGAGCAATGCTTCTCAACTTGGCTATACTTTAGAATCATCTGGAGAATCCTCAAAGTCTCTATGCCCAGGCCCCAAACTGGAATCTCCACGGGTGGGACTAGGCATTGCCTCTCAAAGTTTAATGCATGTAAGACTCCTGAAGATCTTGTTGAAATGCAGATTCTACTTTCTAATAAGCTCCCAGTTAGGCTGATGCTGCTGGTCTATAGAAGACACTTTGAGTAGCAAGGCCAGATCAGACCTGACTTGCTTACTGTCCAGTGGCTTCCTACTAACTTACACACAGTCTATCTCTTCACTAACATTTCCGGTCCTCCTTTGTCAGCCTGGAGTAGTCCCTGCTTGTGCTTGAATCTTAAGTTTCACAATAACAGTACATACGACTAATGGCAGACAAAGATAGTGGCTCACACATACAGGCAAACCAAATTTCTTTGCTTAAGAAGTTCACCTAGAACCCAAGGTTTGGGGTCAGTGATAGACCACCACCCAATACCTGGGAACGTCTTAATTTGGAAGCCCTGGCGGTGCAATGGTTAAGAGCTCAAGCTGACAACCAAAAGGTCGGCAGTTCAAATCCACCAGCTGCTCCTTGGAAACCCTATAGAGCAGTTCTACTCTGTCCTACAGGGTCACTATGAGTCAGAATCACCTTGATGGCAACAGGTTTGGTTTTTTGTTTTTTCAATTTATGTTCATTTCTAAATCATAGACCATTCTTGATGGAGCCCTCAAAAATAGCCCTTGAGGAAATGGTGAATTCTGATTCTGTGGCTTTGTCACCTTCCTGCTGCAATCTATGCCAAGATTTCCCATAGTTTGTCTTCTTACCTGAATTCAGAGGCATTGGTGGTTAAGTGGTAGAATTCTCACATTCCATGTGATTCCCAGTCAATGCACCTCATGCATAGCCATCACCCATCTGTCAGTGGAGGCTTGTATATTGCTATGATGCTGAACAGGTTTCAGCAGAGCTCCCAGACTAAGATGGACTAGGAGGAAAGGCCTGGTGATCTAATTCCAAAAATCAGTCACTGAGCAGATCACAGCGATCCAATGCCCAGCCCATTATGGGGATGTCATAGGACTGGGCAGCATTTTGTTTCATTGTACATGGAATCACCACAAGTCGGGGACAGCTAACAACAACGCACATCACCCTTTCTCTGGCTCCATGCCCAGTGCTGGTAGCCATAGTGTCTGTGGAGCTCCTATTTGGTCAAGCTGTTTTTAAGACTCCCTGAGCCATTTATGTCACATAGAGGGAAACAAACCTAAATCTCCCCTAAGAAAATGTTAGAAGAACATGGTGCCTGCACAAGGCCTCGACTTCCTCATTTATAAAGAAGAAGCTAGAATTAGTGGACTAATTATGTGTTTTCCACCTAAAGCCTCTGCAGATCTGGAGTGGAGAGCAGGGCATCACTTATCTCTCAGAGGCTTAGACAACCAAGACTTCAAGGGTAATAATGATTTCTCAAATGTTCTACAGTGCCTTGTTCTCTTCTCTCTTAAATCAATCTTATCCTTAAAGATGACAAAGAGGTCTTGCTAGATCTAAAAATGTTTCTCATATAACACAATTACCAATAGTACAGGGAAACTCTGTGAATGGTGAATTAAAGTTGGACAAAGAGACTGATTCCAGTCCCAATTCTGCTATAAAGGTGTCCAAGAAGAAATAAAAGATTTTTAATAAGTGAAATTATGTTTCTCTTTCTGTAGAACCTAGAGGCCCCAAGTAGGCAACAGTTCTAGTCAGGTAAAACTGGAAAAAAAAAAAAAAAAAAGATCACACCACATGTCAACCATACTACCTATTGTCCCCTCAGTCTCTCAGTTGGGACAGTTTGAATGGGCAAATAATAACTTATTTCTTCTACTCTCTTCTGTTTGCTGGAGGAGCAGCAGCTGCAAGGAACATTTGCTGTGGGATGAATCTAGACTGTCCTGAGGAGCTAAGAGTTAAGTCCATTCTTTCAACATTTCCATAGCACCCAATTCGATTTCAGCTGTGTGCATGTTTAATCTTGTTCAAAACTGAGCTCCTGGAATGAACCTGGAAAAGACGGGAAGTGCTGGGAAACTATAACTTATATTTATGTTGGAAGCAAAAGGCCACCACATTCCAATTTTCATAGCACGGGGGCAGACATATATAATGTTGTAACACTGTAGTTGTGAGTTTGGAGAAGGAAGAAGAGGTATTCCTGCCAATCTAGCCCCCGGATTGAAACCTGTCTCGAATTGGCCTCCAGCTGGTTCACGGATGTGAGCTTTCTGATAACAGCAGCTATATTGGTTTCTTTTTGAATAGGGCCTTAATAAGTAAATGTTGACTTGATTTTGAAGCCTTGATTATAAGTGCAGCCACTTTTTAAAACAAACTCTGGAAATTATGTTACAATAAGTACATCATTTTTCTGATCGCCCCAATTTTTAGCAGCCTTTTCACCATTTCACACCACCACCTCCATCCTACTTCTCTTCATAGTTACTAACATAATCGAAATAAACGGTACAGATTTTGCCATCCAGGTGTTGTGGTTTGGGTTGTGTGAAGAGGAAATGGTTATCTCTAAGACTGCCTTGAATATTATTCATCCTTAGTAAAAGCAAATAATTAGACGGAGAGATGGCTATAACCAAGAAAGATTCAAGGATAGCAATTCTTAAAAAATAAGTTTTATTTTAGGTTTTGTTTCACTTTTAGAGGTCAAATTTAGAGTCAGTGATAGGAAATCAAATACCTAGAAAACTCAAAAAATAGATTCTGTTTTGTGTGCATATGGGGATAAAAAGAATACTCAAGCTGTTTAGGTTCAGTTTCCCTTCTCTCAAAATGAAGATCATAAAATATTCCAGAACGTTGTGTGTATTAAAAAATTTATATAAATAAATATTTTAAAGGTTAAACTTGTTATGGAATTCATGCTTCTGGCTGGAAAGTTTGGGAGGATTATTGAGAGATCCTAACTCACTCTGTATCTAGCTTAAATTGCATTATGGCAAAACCAAAAGAAAACTGTCCATCTGAAATATATATGATGTCATTGAATTGTATATGTAAAAATGTTAAAATGGTAAATTTTTTCGTTATATACTTACCAGAATTTTAAATACACAAATACTATAAATATATGTATATATATATGAATTGTCTGGGAAATGAAATGAAACCATCTTTCCCAATCCTAGGGTCAGAAAATTCTTCAGGTCCCAGCTCCACCCTTTCTCCTCCTGCCACTGGAGTCCTTCCCTCTGGGCTCAGCAAGTGGAGGAGAGAATGAACGTGCTCTGTCATTCAGATAATACGCACTACGCACGCTCTTCTCCCTCAGGTCTGTAACTAGGCTTCTTCACAAAAGCCCTTCTCTTTTCTATATGATTTCATCCATTCCCATACTCATTCCAGGTATGGCTCATTTCCAAAACCTTTCCTAATTTTTGCTATGTATTTCCTAGGCTTATCCTAGAAGGCTCTGTCCCACCTCCTCTGTGGGTCCCAGATAAAGACATGGTATGCAAATACAGGTTCAACTGACTGGAAGTAGAGATGAGGAGTCCCTATGACTCTTCCAGTCCTCTAAATAGGCTTCTGGTGGGGGGAGGGGGAACAGAGCTAATGACCTTGAGAGGCTTTTTACATTGCTTCCCACTATTAAAAAATAAATAAATGACAAGCAAAAATCACACCATTTTCTGAAATGCTGATATTGTGTGGAAATACCAATAACATGGAAGGAACTGAAACATTTGATCCATCCATAACCAGCCTGCGGCCCTCCCCTTCTACTCTCAAACCATCACCAAACCAGACTTCTTGATTTACATCTGCCAATACACCCCAGTCAATGTGAATGCTGTGTTTATTTGAATGAGCAATCAACAATGGTTCTCTTTCTCTTTCTATTTTCTATGCCAAAGACAACAAATGCAAATGATGAGATGTAATTGGGATTAAAAACCAAAACCACTGCTGTGGAGTTGATTCCAACTCATGTCAACCCTGTAGGACAGAGTGGAACTGCCCCAAAGGGTTTCCAAGACCATAAATCTTCATGGAATCAAACTGGCACATCCTTTTCCGACAGAGCAGCTGGTGAATTTGAACTGCTGACCTTTTGGTTAGCAGCCGAGCTCTTAACCACTGTGCCACCAGTGCTCAGTAATTGGGATTAGAGGAGCCCAAATAAGGGCTAGAATAGCATTAAGGTTAACGGCCTATGTGATAATCCCCAAACAATCAGAGGGAGGCAAGTACCTTACTACAGCTGTGCAGGCCATAAATAAGACTGTTCTGCTTTTATGCATGTAAAGTCTCAACCATAAATGTTGCATTAACATTTTTTTTGCATAACCCATGGGAGACAAGTTATTCCTGTAAGGACTTTTCCCTTTTGTTGCTTATACCTAAGGCGCACGGAACCAGACTTTAACTTAAGGTTTTGAAAGTCCTTAAAATTGGGCAATTTCTGGGAATACTGGGGTAACCTGCGAAAAGGGGGAGAGGGTGGAGAGCCTGGTGGTTAGGCAAAGGGCCAAGAGAGCAGTTTCCCAGAAACTATTGCATCTATTCTCCACCCAGAAATACCATCTCTTTTCATTGGACTTGTTCTCGATATGAGCTGTTTTCCTCCCAATGTGAAGGTTTTCAAGCTTACAGACAGGGTAGTACTTTAAAGCTGAGATGCCCATGACTTGCTCTTGTAATGCACAAATTAAAATGGTAACAACCACATAGGAAAAGCAGAGTTCGCTCTTTGGCCAGAAGCTTGCTCACATAGTCATGAGGATGCAGACAGATAGATCTATCACTTTCTTTTAAAAATGAAAATCCCTCTAGAAAACTGGCAGATATTCAGTCCTGGCCAAATGGATTTGAAAGAATTGTGATTTCTCCTGCTGTTGACTGGCTCTGGGAGTCAGCCCACTGTTGGCAGGCCCACTCATGGAAGGGTTTGCAGTAGAGCCACCAAAGTACCATCAATCTTGGCTTTGAAAGAAGGCTGGGAAAGTTGGAAGGAGGATTAAAAAATAATAGTATCCATATCCTGAACACTTGCTAAGTATCAGGCAACGTATGTTACTTACATTGTCTCAGTAATCACTACAAGGCAGATATTATTACTAACCGGATTTTAGAGATAGTATATTAGTTTTCTGGTGGCACACTGGTAAGGAGCTCAGCTGCTAACCAAAAGGTTGGAAGTTCAAATCCACCAGTTGCTCCTTGGAAACCCTATAGAGCAGTTTTACTCTGTCCTATAGGGTTGCTAATGAGTCAGAATCGACTTGACGGCAACAGGTTCGGTTTTTTTTTTTTGTTTTGGATATTAGTTTTCTATTACTGCTTTTACAAATTATCACAACCTTAGTGGTCTAAAACAACAAAAATTTATTATCTTACAGTTCTGTAAAAGTTACACGTTCAACACTGGTCTCATTGGGCTAAAATTAAGGAGTTGGCAGGGCTGCATTTCTTTCTGGAGGCTGTAAGGAAGAATTTTTACCTTCTCCAACTTCTAGAGGCTGCCCACATTCCTTGGCTCATGGCCCCCTTCCTCCGTCTTCAAAGCCAGCAAAGACTAGTTGAGTCATTCTCACAAGGCATCACTCTGACCTTTTCTGCCTCACTATTCCATTTTTAAGAACCCTGGTTATTCCACTGGGCCCAGCTGGATAATCCAGGTTTATTGCCTCATCTGAAGATCAGTTGATTAGCAATCTTAATTCCATATGTAACATTAATTCCCTCTTCCTATGTAACCGCACATATTCACAGGTTCCAAGGATTAGAACCTGGACATCTTTGGGAGACCATTATTCATCCAGCTAGTTGGTACTAGGGCCAAGACTGCTTTTGTGCCAAAGCCTGATCTAGAAATAGGAACAGAAGCAAGGGGAGAGAGAGAGGAAGGAAAGTTGAGAGAAAACTCTTCTACTATGGAGGAAATTGACTTTTGCAAGAAATGCACTGTTGGTTATGAGTTGATCTAAAAATGAAAAATGTGTGAGTTGACAATTCACATTTGTTAGCCACCTCTTTCATTCCCTATTTAACCTGTAAATAGTTTCCTAAATCATAGTTCACCAAATTACATCAGCCTAACCCGTAATACTGGTTTTTCTGGTGTCATAACACACCAGAGCATTGAGACTGACCCCACAATAGACCACACATAGCTACACTCAATATGAAGGTGTTAGTGTGTGTACTTACATACATACACCACACCAAAACATACACGCCACACCAAGATGCAAACTGAGCAGGTAGACTTGTTCCATATAATCCTGTTGTTGTTGTTAGGTGAGTCGGTTCCAACTCACAGGGACCCCATGTACTACACAGAACGGAACACTGCCCAGAACTGCGCCATCCCCACAATCGTTGTAATGCTTGAGCCCATTGTTGCAGCCACTGTGTCAGTCCATCTCGTTGAGGGTCTTCTTCTTTTTCATTGGCCCTGTACTTTACCAAGCATGATGCCCTTCTCGTGGGACTGATCCCTCCTGATAACATGCGCAAAGAATTTAAGATGTAGTCTCGCCATCCTTGCTTCTGAGGAGCATTCTGGTTGTACTTCTTCCAAGACAATATAATCCTAGTGGAGAAGATATGAATTAATAGGTGAAAGATACAGGAAAGCAAGTCAAGATTAATGTCTGACAGGAAGAAAAATGAGTTGTCCAACAATGGCATTCCTTGTCTCTGGAACTATCCCGCAGATGTTGGAGAACCCTTTGATCTTGCTGTTTTAAACTATTTAGGACACATTCTCATGTGGGACTCATACCTTTTGGTTTTCTAGAAGGTGTGTACAAGGAGAGAATAAAAGCAAAGGGCAGAAGCTCTTTAGCAGTTCCTCTGCCATAGGTTTCTTCTACAATGACTTCTCCTACTTAAGTGGAACTTGAATTTTAAAGGGATATTTAAGATCACCTGGTCCAACTCTCTCCACATACAGATTAGAAAACTGAGCTTCGGGAAGACTAAGTAACACACTCAGAGTCACATGGTGAATTTCCAGAGTTGCATCTAATATTTGACATAGGTTCTAAAGTCCATTCAGAAGACAAACTCACATGAAAAGTACACTTAATATCCCTTTAGGAGGACTGCATGCCGGAGACTGATGCATGGTTTCTTGAAAAATCCAGCACAAACTATTTTTCCTCTGATATTGGAATAAATGACCCTTTCCTTGGTGCATGTTGGGGGTCATGTTAAATGAAAAATACGTGTCTTTAAATGTGAAAACCAAACTTGGTGTTGGAGGATGCTTGCTCTGTCAGACACCCTTGGGAACTGAAACTAAAGGCGAATTGGTCTATCCCTACCTCACACCCATGCCAGGGTGACGTCCTGGTAGAGAGCCACATTCTGAGAAAAGAGTTTTAGTAGTTATAAGACATAGTGTACAGAGCTCTCAGGATCAGGGAAAATCATAACAATTTACCTTTTTCAAACTTCCTGTTGGGAGCTCTAAAAGATTATGCATGTGGAATCAGCTTCTGCCCTGTTCACAGGAACTTAACTGAGGACTAGGTCCTTTGTGGACTACCAAGTCTGACTTCTCAGGAAGCTGAACCACACCAGGAAGGAGGACATCTCTGATCAGGCCAGGTACAAATTTCTCTAATGATGTAGCAGACTATCAAGGTTAACTCCTTCCTCTTGCCTTTATCAAATTACACTGGCGTATGTGTGATTTCCAAAGTCTCAAACCCTGAATAGTGCTCTAAAACCTCTTATACAGATTGAAGTTGTCAGAGTATTTACATTTAACTTTTTCCTTACTCTGTTTCATCCTAAAAAATTTTTAGTCATCCTGAGATTCTCAGCATTCAGGAAAACACATTAGATGTTATGGACTCCTCCTTTAAAAAGATGGGAGACCTAACAATGATAAAACAACCAACAAATAAACAAACCCTAGTCTTAACTTTATGAGACCCAACTTCCCCTTAGTTTTCCTGGTGGAGAAGATTTTTGGGATCTTCAGTACATAATAAGGATTCCTTGGAGTCCTTTCCTAAATGGTGATGAATCTGTTTAGTCATATTATTCTGGAAGCCAGCCAACATATAAGAATTACAATGGTTTAGCTACAAACACTCTGTTATACTTCCTTGGGAAAAAAAAATGAATGAATGAATGAATGAATAAAAGGTGATTCAAAACTCTCTGGCCTATTTCCAGGACCAAACCTGAGGAATTACGTTAAAGATCCCATCCTGAGTCGTACTCCACACCTACATGCTTCTCTGCTCATGCGTGGTGCTGCCTAGGAGGCTTGAGAAACTTGGTGTGCAAATGGATAAATGAACCAACCTTTTTATTTTGCTTTCAAAGCACAGCTCAAGCCTCATTCTCAAGGGCACTTGCCCTGAACCTCTTAGGCTGCATTGTTGTTGTTAGTTGCTGTCAGTCAACTCTGACTCATGACAACCATATGTACAACAGAACAAAACATTTCCCTGTCCTGTGCCATCTTCATGATTGTTTGTATTCAAGTTCATTGTTGGGGCCACTCTGTATTTCGAGTGCCTTCCAATGTCGGTGTTCATCTTCCAGCATCATATCAAACAATATTCTGTTGTGATCCATAGGGTCTTAACTGGTTAAGTGTCAGAAGTAGATCACCAGGCCTTTCTTTCTGGTCTTAGTCTGGAAACTCCCCTGAAACCTGTCCACCATGGGTGACCCTGCTGGTATTTGAAATATCAGTGACATAGCTTCCAGCATCATAGCATCATGCAAGCCACCACTGTAGGACAAAGTGACAGATGGTTGGTGGTAGGCTGCATTAGACCCTACTATGTGTTCCTACATCGTTCTGTCTAGGATATCTCACACTTCTCATGCTGTATTGCAATAATTTTGGTAATTCTTTCTCCCCAACAAGTCTGTGAGTTCCTTGAGATCACAGGGTTATGACCACTAGCCTAATGCTATCACATAACATCAGTGATTGTTTCTGTATTTTTGGGTTATGACGATGTCCTCTTTGGACAACTACCCATGTACATGGAGTATTATTCAGGTCATACTCGGTTCCAGTGTTGTGTTCTTGCTCAGAACCTTCAGCTTCCGTGACTTACTTTCCTCATTTCTTCAAACATTCATTCCTCCTCCCTAACAAATGTGTGTGTGTGGTTTCTGTTTATTTTGTTTTTGGTTATACATGTCCTTGTTAGTCATGTGTGGGTGTACAGGTGTACAGATGCCCCCATTATCTTCTGAACTTCTCAAGGACAAAGTATTCAATGCATTTTTTGCATCTCCCCAAAACATCATACACAAAGACACCAAATTTAAAGGCTGTTATTGTTCAAGTAATATCTAGAATTTCAAAGTGCCTGATTGACACCTCCACGTGCATGTTCTGCCAGGACCTCCAAAGGTGAATTCATCAGCTTTTCTCCAACAACTAGTTCATTTTTCTGCATTCCTTGTGGGATGGTCGTTTATTTATCTTTGTTTTTTGGAGGGAGGATTCTTTCTTAAGGGCACCAACATTCTTCTACTTCTAGGGCTTGAAATTTTACTGTGATCTTTTACTCCGTCTTTCTTCATGCCCCAACCCCATCTTATCCTCCATCAAAAATTTAGGTACTGATTCCTATTGTTTATTTTCAACAAGCTTTTTAGAGCAACCCCTTCCTTTTCATCCCAGTTGTCATCACTCTAGCTCAGGCCCACAGCAGTTTATGAACTAGGAACTTGGCTTGCCAGTTTCTATCTATTGGATGTGGCTATCAAGACAAAGCTGAGTTTTGGAAAGATTTTGATGCCTTGTCTGGAATCAACAGGAGAGAGTATTTTGATTTATTAGAGATGTCTGTCATGGTTATAGGATAGAGGAGTGGTGTCCCACATGCCAAGATTCTGTCATCTCTTCCCAAGATAAATGCCACTAGCTTCTGGTTTTTCTCCCTGACTCCAGACTCCTCATACTCTCATCCTACACACTGACCCAAAGTTGACCCTTTTAGGAGAATGAAGAACACCAAAGACACAAGGAAAGGATTAGTCCAAGAGACAGAAAGAGCCACATAAACCAGAGACTGCATCAGCCTGAGACCAGAAGAACTAGATGGTG
>NW_004443965.1:14218538-14224648 GCF_000243295.1 Trichechus manatus latirostris
AGCAATTAGGGTCACATAACAATGTATGTATAAATTTTTGTATGGGACACTAACTTGAAATGTAAACTTCATCTAAACTACAACAACAACAAAAAAAAGTTGACCCTTTTAATATAACACTGTGGTGTGTCATTTCCTAAAAAATGAGTGATACCCCATTGCCAACACGAGAGTCTGTCTAGTGACACTTTCCCAGACGCTAATAGCTAGAGTCTCCTATGCCTTCCCCCTACAGCCTCCTTCATGCCTAGGAGCCTGAATAGGTCTTGATTAAGATAGGGAGTATATCAGCTGCCTCAGCCCCTCCAGATATGACGCCTGGAGTTAATCTTTCTGCCTACAGGACTGATATCTGCTTGGCCTGGCATGATCCCTGTGTGCCAACTCAGCCTCCAAGTCACACCACCTTTTATCTTTTTCCCACTTCCCCATTCCCCACACCATCAAGCACTGGCTCATGGATGGGTCTGAGCTTCTACCCCAGGCAGTCTGTCTGCTCTTGTATTTATGCTTTGAACATAACCTGCTTATTTGGGCTTCTGGTAAATTAAGACTTTCCAGGGTCATGACTCCTAGTCCAGGCTGTGTTCTGGCTGTGAATGAGCCGATTTCCCAGAATGACTTCGGGGATTATGGGAATTTTAATCTATTGGACCATGCCCATCAAACTAATCCCCTTCCTACTGTTAGCACAGCTTGGTCCCTGCATGACACAGCCACACCCTGTAAAGATTGAATGCAGGACCACTCAGCTCAGCCTTGAGAAGCCAATCATCTCCCTACTTCCCTGGCTGTTTTCTTCCCTTTCTCAATAGATCCAGCATGTTCTGTGCTTGAGTCAAGTAATTATAAAGTTATCATTTACTGAGCACTTGCTATGCGCCAGGCCCTTGAATAAGGGCTTTGTATGCACCACCTCAGAGTCACTAGATGGAACAAATGGTTAACACACTCAGTTGCTAACTGAAAGTTCCTAAATTCCCACTTGTCTTACTCATCTAGTGCTGCCATAACAGAAATACCGCAAGTGGATGGTTTTAACAAAGAGAAATTTATTTCCTCACAGTCAAAGTAGGCTAAAAGTCCAAATTCAGGGCGTCAGCTCCAGAGGAAGGCTCTCTCTGTCAGCTTTCTTCTCTTCTGTGTCCCCCTGGACTAGGAGCTTCTCTGCGCAGGGACCCCAGTCCAAAGGACGCACTCTGCTCCTGGCACTGCTTTCTTGATGGTATGAGGTCCCCCTGTCTCACTGCTCCCTTCTGTCTTTTATATCTCAAGAGATTGCCTCAGGACACAATCCAGTCTTGTAGATCAGGTCCTGCTTTACTAACACAACTGCCACCCATCCTCCCTCATTAACATCATAGAGGCAGGTTTACAACATACAGGAAAATCACACAGTACCAGGAATCATGGCCCAGCCAAATTGATACACACATTTTTTGGGAGACATAATTCAAACCATGACACCACTACTGTAATCTCTGACACAGACCTTAAAGCCAATCTGGACTTCTTATGGTTTGACTTCTTTCAACTCTTTTAAAAACACCGTGCAGTTTTTTCATTCAATCTCACAAAGGAGTAGAGGACTTAATAAAAAAGTGTTAAAGCAGGTCTGTTGCAATAATCTTGTCCCCTTGAGATGGAAGGGACCAGCAGAAAAGAGACACCTCAGGTATTTGAAAGATAAGAGCTTCAGCTAACATAATCCCCTGATGGCTCCAATTTAAAAGCCATAAAACTCACACAGAAGAAACCAATTCATCCATTCCGTTCTTCCAGAAGCGCCGGTTTCAGAGTCTCAACAATCACTCTTCCATGGTTCCTTGGTTGTAGAAAGTCAATCTAACTTCTTCAGGGGAAATCTAAAACAGACAGTTAACCGGGAAACATGGTGTATCAATTCAAAAAGTGTTCACCATGTTTTTTCCTCTGTTTGAAATGCCCTATAACCAGAGCCATATCGGATGCCATTTGTTCAATTTGCCCTTCTTGATCAGCCAAGAGAGAAATATCCCTTTTTCTCTCTGCACTTATATTATGGCCAATTCTATCACATTCATCCCATACTTCCTTGAACTATAAAATAATTACCTTGTTCCCATACCTCCTCTCTCTTAGAGCAAAAAATAAGACCTACAGAACTTTGCAGGTGGCTTGATGTCTAGTATAGTGTTTTGCTTGCAGGGAACACATAAGCTAGACTGACTGAACGTATAGATGAATGGAGGGACTGGAAGACAGTGTCATAGAAGGGCAGAAGGAGCAAAAAAAGCAGAGCAGGTTCAGAGAGAGGCAGAACCACCTGAAGTTCTCAGTTATTGATTGACGGTTTATCATGAGTCTAGTGCCAACTGAGGCACTACTGAAAATAGAAGTAGAAGATGATAATCTCTTTCATGATAACACTTGTAAGACTAACACACATGGCAAAAATTGGGAACAATCTACAAGGTAAAGGCTAAACTGTAACGTGTATATATATATATATATATATATATATATATAAGCCAAATATTTAAAACAGGGTGGTATTCCAGTTTTCTATTGCCAAGCTTTATAATAAGTTTTGATATCTGATAGCTTAAGTCCTCCAATTTGCTATTTTTCAGTTTTACCTTTTGCTAGTCTTCACTTTATGAAGTTTTATTAAATTTTAAAATGAGTTTGTCAATTTCCACCAAGAAGCCTTCTAGAAATTTGACTGGAATTTTTTATTGTATCTAAAGATTAATCAAGGGAGAATTGACATTTTTTACAATATTCAGTCTTCCAACCCAAAAACTAGTATATCTTTCCATTTACTTAGATCTTCTTTTATTTCAATACTTGTTGGCTTTCTGCGGTTTATGTCTTGCACATATTTTATTAGATTTACTTCTAGATATTTAAAGCCACTAATCAATAGGCCTGAGGTTCCAACCTACCAACCACTCCGTGGGTGAAAAATGTGGCAGTCTGCTTCCATAAAGATTTACAGCCTTGGAAACCCTATGGGGTCGCTATGAGTTGGAATCCAGTCAAGGGCAGTGTGTTTTGGTTTCAACGCTATTTTTAATTATATGATTTTAAAATTTCGTTTTCCAATTTTATCTTGTTAGGATATAGAAATACAATTGAATTTTGTATATTGACCTTGCATCCAGGGACCTTGTTAAATTCACTTATTAATTCTAATATTTTATCTGTACTGAATTTTTACGCAAATAATGTGTGCCTTCTATGTTTGTTTGCCAACCTCACCCTCCCCCCTCCCCGCCAAGTTATTTTTGTAAGCACTGCTATGCCAACTTTTTTTTTACATGTCGCTGTAAAAAAAATTAGTATAGCTTGCTTACAAAAATACTTCACGGTGGGAGGGCGAGGTTGGCAAACAAGTAGAAGTCACATATTATTTGCATAAAAATACAGTATATTCCTTTGCAGTTTCTATATACACAACTATGTCATGAATAATGAGTTTTATTTCTTCCTTTGTAATCATTATATCTATCTTTTTTGTTTTTTGACTTATCGCACCGGCTAAAACCTCTAGTATGACATTGAATATAAGTGGTAATAATGGTCATCCTTGCCTCATTTCCAATTTCAAAAAAGTTTTTTTAAAATAATTTTTCTATTATCTATGAAACTTTCTGTAGGTTTTAAAAAGATATTTCTAAGGAGGATAAGGAAGTCCTTTTGTTCTTGGTTTACTAAAAATCTTTATATTTTATCATGAATGAGTATTAATGGGTTTTTAATTTTATCAAATGCTTTTTCTGCACCTAGCAAAATGATGATCACATGATTTTTCTCGTCTATTCTGTTAATGGGATTATTTTCATTGATCGATTTTCTAATTTTCTTAATCTTACTTATTTAGAACAAATATCACTTGAGTTATGGCTTCAATGTGCTAATATTTTATCTAGGATTTTTGTTTTTATGTTTATGAGAGAGATTGACTCACACTTTTTCTTCCTTGTAATGTTGTCTTGAATTTTTGGCTGGTCTCATAAAACCAGTTGGGAAGTGTCACCTCTTTTTCTATTCTCTGAAAGTTTTAAATAAGATTGATATTATTTTTTTCCTTAGATATTTGGAATAACTCACCAGTGAAGTCATGTGGATCTAGAGCTTTATTTGCCAAAAAGTTTTTAATTAAAAATACTATTGCTTTAATAGATATAGGATTTTTCCGAATTTCTGTTTCTTCTGGAGTCAATTTTTGATGTATTTTTCAATTTTATCTAAATTTTCAAATGTATTGGCATATAATTATTCATAAATACTCTCCTACTTTTATTTTTAAAGTTTTTTTAATTGTACTTTAGATGGTTTACAGAACAAATAGTTTCTCATTAAAAAGTCAGTACACATTGTTTTATGACATTGGTTAACAACCCCATGACATGTCAACGCTCTCCCTTCTCGACCTTGGAGGACCTTTTTTTTTTTTGTTTTTGTTTTTGGTGAAATATATATAGTCAAAGATACACCATTTCAAAAATTTCTACATGTACAATTCAGTGACATTGATTACATTCTTCCAGTTGTGCTGCTATTCTCACTTAAGACGAAGGCTTACAGAACAAAATAGTTTCTCATTAAACAGTTAGTACACATATTGCCCTATGACAATGGTTAACAACCCCACGACATGTCAACACTGTCCCTTCTCAACCTTGGGTTCCCTATCACCAGCTTTCCTGTCCCCTCCTGCCTTCTAGTCCTTGTCTCTGGACTGTTGTGCCTCATTAGTCCCGTTTTGTCTTATGGAGCTGTCTAATCCCCAGCTGAACAGTGAACCTCAGGAGTGATTCACCACTGAGCTAAAAGGGTGTCCGGGGGCCCATATTCTCTGGGTTTCTCCAGTCTCTTTCAGGCCACTAAATCTGTTTTTTTTTTTTTTTCCTTGAGTTAGAATTTCATTCTGCATCCTTCTCAGCTCTGTCCAGGACCCTCTGTTGTGATCCCGGTCAGAGCAGTCAGTGATGGTAGCAGGGCACCATCTGGCTGTAGTGGACTCAGTCTGGTGGAGGCCGTGGTAGCTGTGGTCCATTAGACCTTTGGACTAATCTTTTCCTTGTTTCCTGTTCTCTTCATTCTCTGTTGTTCTCGAAGGGGTGAGACCAGTGGAGTATCTTAGATGACTGCTCACAGGCTTTTAAAACCCCAGATGCTACTCACCAAGGTAGAATGTAGAACATTTTCTTTATAAACTGTGTTATGCCAATTGAGCAAGATGTTCCCCAAGACCATGGTCCCCACAGCCCTCCACCCAGCAATTCAGTCCCTCAGGGAGTTTGTGCGGGTCTATGGAGCTTCCAGGACCTTTCCTTGTACAAGTTGTGCTCGCTTCCCCGGTATTGTGTACTGTCTTACCCTTCACCAAAGTTACCACTTATCATTGTCTATTTAGTCCTCCCCCACCCCTCCCATCCTTCATAACCAACAAAGATTGTTTCTTCTTGTGTGTATACTTTTTCATGAGTTTTTACAGTAGCGGTCTCGTACAATATTTGTCCTTTTGTGATTGACTCATTTCACTCAGCATAATGTCTTCCAGTTTCATCCATGTTATGAGATGCTTCACAGATTCTTCATTGTTCTTTATTGTTGCATAATACTCCATTGTATGTATGTACCATAGTTTGTTTATCCATTCATCTGTTGATGGGCATCTAGGTTGTTTCCATCATTTTGCTATTGTGAACAATGCTGCCATGAATATGGGTGTGCATATGTCTATTCGTGTGATGGCTCTTAATTCTCTAGGATATATTCCTAGGAGTGGGATTGCTGGATTGTATGGTATTTCTATTTCTAGCTTTCTAAGGACGTGTCATATCATTTTCCAAAATGGTTGTTGTCATTATGCATTCCCACCAGCAGTGCATAAGAGTTTCGATCTCCCCGCAGCCTCTCCAGCATGTTATTTCCAGTGTTTTTCATTCATGCCAGTAGTGCTAAGGTGAGATGGTATCTCATTGTGGTTTTAATTTGCATTTCTCTAATGGCTAGTGATCCCGAGCATTTCCTCATGTGTCTGTTGGCCACTTGAATGTCTTCTTTGGTGAAGTGTCTCTTCATTTCCTTTGCCCATTTTTTAACTGGATTATTTGTCT
>NW_004443965.1:14225575-14231233 GCF_000243295.1 Trichechus manatus latirostris
GCCTCTCTCCATTAAGAATGATGTTGGCCATTGGTTTTGCATAAATGCCCTTTATTATGTTGAGAAATTTCCCTTCTATACCTATTTTATTGAGAATACTCTCATATTTTTAATGTCAGTCAGATCTTGGTAATGTCTCCTATTTTATCCTTCTTTACTGGTAATTTGTGTTTTCTCTTTTTTATTATTGTTGGTTGATCAGTCTTACTAATGAAAAGTTATCAGTTATATCAATAGTTTTAAAGAACAAATTTTTGGCTTTGTTCTTTAAAGATATTAAAGAATTTTTGGCTTTGTTGAATTTCTTTATTGTATGTTTACTTTCTATATCATTGATTTCTACTCTATTATTTCCTTCTTTCTAGTTACTTTGGGTTTAATTTGTTGTTTTCTAGCTCTTTGAGATAAAACTCAGATCTTTCTTGTTTTCTAATACATGTAAATTTCCCTCTGAGCACTATATTAGCTGGGTGGTAGATTGTAAAAATGGCCACAGAATTTTCCTATCCCTGTTTGCATGCCCTTTTGCTACATAACTTTCTAGATACTTGCATTATGGTCCTGAATAAGGTCAAGTGTTCATTCTGCAATTGTTAGATGCAGTGTTCTCTGTATGTCAATGAGGTTAAGTGTTTTAATGTGTTTTTAAATTTTTCTGTATCTCCATTGATTTTTTAGATTACTAGCTGTATGTTTTATTAAGAAAGCTGAGGATTTTTCTATTTCTACTTTTAGTTTTATCCATTTTCCATACACAGTGTGTCATATGTTATTAGATACATGTAAGGTTTTGTGTTTCTTTACTTCCAATAATATTTTTTGCCTAAAGTATACTTGAAGCCCTGGTGGTGCAGTGTTTAAGAGCTCAGCTGTTAACCAAAAAGTGAGAAATTCAAACCCACCAGCTGTTTCTTGGAAACCCTATGAGGAAGTTCTACTCTGTCCTGTAGGGTCACTATGAGTAGGAATTGACTTGATGGCATGGGTTTGGTTTGGTTTTGAAGTTCACTTTATTATCAGTATAGCTATCAGCTTTATTTGGTTAGTGTTAAAACAGTTCGTATTTGCCCTATCATTTACTTTCAATCTTTTTCTGTCCTTATATATAAAGCATGCCTCTTGCAAGCAGAGTTTAATAGAATTTATTTTTTCCAAACCTTTGTCAATTAATTGGAATAATTAATACCTTTAATGAAATGTAATTATTGATATAATATTGTTAAAATTGAACATCTTACTCTTTATTTTCTATTTGCCCCATCTGTGTGTTGTATCTTTTATCTACATTATTGTCACCTTGGATTAATCATTTTTAGTTCATTATTATTTCATAGTTACATATTCTTTTAACATTTTTTAGTTATTGCCATAGAGATTACAACATGTTTTCTTGACTAATTTCAGAATAATATTAATTAGTACTTTTACTGTTTCTCAGACAATGTAAGGACCTTATAGCACTTTAACTCCATTTACTCCCTTCCTGCCTTTTGTGCTATTTTTGCCACGTGTTCTAAATCTATATGTACTTCAAATCACACGAGACATCATTACTCTTGTTTTAAACAGTCAATATTCATTTAGATTTACCTATATATTACTATCTTTTACCGTGCTTTACATTGCTTCCTATATTGCTGTTCTTCCACCTGGAATTGTTGTCTTCTACCTAGAGAAATCCTTTTTGTATATTTTTTGATGTAGGTATGCTAGTGATTAATCATCTGTTTTTCTATTATGCCTTTATGTCAAGTTTTAGTTTTTCTTAGTTCTTTAAACCTCAAGCAGTAGATACTATTTATGACCATTAAATTGTCTAATAATTTACTTATTTTTATGATAATCTTTAATAATTATAATACTATAAACTTTTTTACCTAGTCATTTAAAAAAAAAAGAACTCCACTACCCAGAATGACCAGAGTACAGGAACAGAGGCACTTTGTACATTTATGAAGGTTTCTGCAAGCCATTTAACAATACATATAAAAAATTGTAGAATTTTGCTTTAAATTTTTATATAACAATTCTACTCCAATGTACTTATAAAAGGAAATGATCATACGTGTATGAAAATATATAGCTGCAAATATGTTCTTTTAGCTCTGTTTATAATAGCAAAATATTGGCAACAATATTAAACAACTTAACTTAAAAAGCATTCAACAACAGGACATTATATTGTATGCATCACATCCATGGGATTGAATAATATGCCACCTGTCTTAGTCATCTAGTGCTGCTATAACATAAATATCACAAGTGCATGGCTTTAACAAAGAGAAATTTATTTCTTCACAGTAAAGTAGGCTAAAAGTCCAAATTGAGGGCATCAGCTCCAGGGGAAGGCTTTCTCTCTCTGTTGGCCCTCATCAATCTCCCCCAGGACTAGGAGCTTCTCTGCGTAGGAACCCTGGGTCCAAAGGATGCGCTCTGCTCCCAGCACTGCTTTCTTGGTGATATGAGGTCCCCAACTCTCTACTTGCTTCCCTTTCCTTTCATCTCTTGTAAGATAAAAGGTAGTGCAGGCCACACCCTAGGGAAACTCCCTTTACATTGGATCAGGGAGGCAACTTTAGTAAGGGTGTTAGACAATCCCACCCTAATCCCCTTTAATATAAAATCACAATCACAAAATGGAAGACAACCATACAATACTGGGAATCATGGCCTAGCCAAATTGATACACACATTTTTTGGGGGACATAATTCAATCCATGACACCACCATTTTAAAACATTATTTTAGAGGAATATTTAGTGAAATAACAATTTGAAAAGTGGAAGAAAAATTATTCTAAAGAGGCACTTGTTTGAGGAGAAGGGTAAGTAAGATTCCTCTTAGAAGGAGACCTTCACTACTGGTTTAGAAAAACACCTCAAAGGGCCTCTTTGGCTTTGAAAGTTGTGGGCTTGCCCCTGGGCCCAGCCTAGATACAAGCCATTTAGACAGGGAAGAGTTCTATTCCACTGCTTTAAAAAGCAACAGGAATTTGGGAGTGGGCCTTTGGCAGCTCCCTAGTAGCAGTAGGAGGTGTGTAGAGGAACACAAGATGAGTAGAGTGGGCAGAGAAGCAAGCTACATGGGAGCAGGTGGGGCCCGAGAAAAAGTTGGCCAGTGTAAATTTTCTTCTGATGTGAATGGCCAACAAACTTTAGGATACAAATGTCTAATATTAAATTTTATGTTGTTTTCTGTGCTGGACTAACTACCACATCAGTTTGCTCTATTGTCAACCTAAGTATCCCCAACAAAATACAAATAAAATAATGTGGTTCTGACATTAACTCTCACTCCCACTTTACCATGGAATTGGTGAAAACCCCAAGCAAGCTATGGCTTCAAAAGCTGTTTCAGCCCTGGTGTGGCCTGCATCCTTTTCTTCCATCATTCTCATTCTCTGACTATCTTCCTTCCTATCCCATTCTCATTGTTTATGGCTGCATGAAATTTCTTTGTTCTAAGTCTTTAGCAGCAATTACAGAGAACTCTGTCTCTCCATCTGCAGTCATTCAAACTCTAAAAAATGAAATATTTTGTGCATATATGACATCTCTTTTACTTTTTTCTTTTCTCTTACTTGTGTTTTCTAGCTGAGAGAGGAATTACAGCCTATGTTTTGGCTTTTGGCTGAAGGAAACAGCTTCCAAGTTAAATCCAACTGGAAAAAGACTTTCAGGAGTTCTGGACTCTATACTTCAGGAGTAGCACAATCAAATATTCCCCTGGCTGCAATCCTTCATGCAGGTCTCATAAGCAAATGGAACACTTAAGTCCAAAGTAATTCTTGAATTAGCTATTGGCATGGATTGAATTCTGTCCCCCCAAAATATGTGTATCAATTTGGCTAGGCCATGATTCCTAGTATTGTGTGATTGTCCACCATTTTGTGATTTTCTTATGTGTTGTAAATCCTAATCTCTGCCTGTGGCAAAGCAAGATTAGATTATGTTAAAGAAGATTAGGGTGGGATGTAACACCCTTGCTCAGGTCACATCCCTGATCTAATGTAAAGGGAGTTTCCCTAGGACGTGGCTTGCACCACCTTTTATCTTACAAGAGATAAAAGGAAAAGGAAGCGAGCAGAGAGGGGGGACCTCAAACCTCTGCACCAGGAGCAGAGCACATCCTTCGGAACTGAGAAGCTCCTAGTCCAGGGGAAGATTGATAACAAGGACCTTCCTCCAGAGCCAGCAGAGAAAGCCTTCCCCTGGAGCTGATGCCCTGAATTTGGACTTCTAGACTCCTAGACTGTGAGAGAATAAGCTTCTGTTTTTTGAAGCCATCCACTTGTGGTATTTCTGTTATAGTAGCACTAGATAACCAAGACAGCTATGAAAATCTAGATTCATATTGCTATTGTTTCCTTTCCAATTTGGCCTTCTCATGCCTGGCTATAGTAGTTCCTGGTGGTGCAAGTGGTTAAGTGCTTGACTACTAACTGAAAGGTTGGCAGTTCAAACCCACCCAGAGGTACCTCACAATACAGGCCTGGTGATCTACTTCCAAAGGTCGCAACCTTGAAAACCCTATGGACTGCAGTTCTACTCTACATACATGGGGTTGCCATGAGTTGGAACTGACTCAATGGCAACTGACAACAACAATAATGACTGGTTGTATTTATGCTGTCGTCACTACAGATGCTGTTAATGGTAAGCCTTAGCTTTTGCTCCAAATGCCTCCAGCTGCTTCTTGGATTCAATGATAAAAGTTCATAGGTAGATGCAAGAAAAGACACTTGGAGGGAAAGTTGTTTGTTTGTTTTTTTCATTTTTTTGCTGTTGTCCTCTGTTATAACTTATTACAGTCACCACCACCTCTTGTTTTCAAACAAGGACATTTTCTTTAACATACACTGATGATGATCTCGCAAATTGAATCCTTTTGAATGAAAGATTGAGGTCAATACATTACTTTATCTCGGTATCAAATCCCACCATGTTCTCTCCTTCAGGAACCCACTGACTTCTCAGGTATTTTGTAGTATTTTTAGCTGGATTCTGTTTTATTTCTTTTAATGATTTTATCATCAACCTGCTGATTACAATTCTGCACGCTGCCCTGCATTTCAGTTCTCTTTCCTTAAATGTAGCTCAGACACATCACCAAGTCCCCAAACAACAAACTGGGAGTAAATATCCTGTAACTGGTAATTCACTTTAGAAAAATCAATTGTTATATAAAGGGCAATTCCCCCTGAGAACTTCATATGAATGAGATCTGAATACTTGCTTCTCAGGATTTAATAGCATCGCCTCAGTAACTTTAGCACATTGCCTTGGGCAGCATCTATACCCAATACTTTTGACCCGTTATTCCTTTGAGATTTCCAGTAGCAGAAGCTGTCACTATCGGAAAGATTTGTAAATTGCTCCTGTTTGCAGTTGAGGGGTGAGGATCAGATGGTAGCTGGTATTTCACGCTCATCATGTTTTTAAGTTCCAAGTAAAATTTTTAGGCTTAATATTGCCTCTGTGCAGGTTAACTAACATAGAAGAGATTAAAATGCTTTATAAACTATGGTTTCAGTATACTGCTAATGAGGAGTTATCATTATTGATCATCAGTTTTCTTCGTTTTCTTCTTATAACAGATAAGCATCTACTATTCAAGAGACTCGGAGCCCTGGTGGTGTAGTGGTTAAGAGCTTGGCTG
>NW_004443965.1:14241305-14275343 GCF_000243295.1 Trichechus manatus latirostris
AACAACATGTGTACTTCTGTTTCATGAGAAACTATTTGTTCTGTAAGCCTTCACCTGAAGTACAATAAAAAATAAAAATAAAAAATAAAAATAAAAGAGAGTGGTTGTTGGGGCCAAGATTGGCTGCAATAATTTGCAAGGCCCAGTGCAAAATGAAAATGTGGGGCCCCTTGCTCAAAACTAATTAACAATTTCAAGACATTGATAGTAGAACATTAAAGCAGAGTAGGACCCTCTGGCGTGCAGTGACTGCCCTGTGTGAGTGCACAGATCACATGTCCATGAAGCAGGCCCTGCCCTGGCCTGAAGGGGTCAAGCAAGTGATAACCAGATGAGCCCCTGGGTGGGACACAAAAAGTTCTGCAACCTAGTTTTGGAGATTACACTTTACAATTGAGGAAATTTAAATGTTGAAGGTTGTTATCTGAGTCTTGAACCTTCCTTCCTTTTTTTTGTTGTTATACAAAATCAACTAACTCAAAACTGCCAGAGCCAAGACCTTCAGCTGTCTAGCCAGTTAAATTAGCCTTTCTCAGCTTACAGGCAATTCTTTCTATACAATGAATACAGGTTGAAAATTTTACTTGAGAGCCTTAAGGATGTCAACACTTTTCCACTATTAATTACCTGGCCTTGGAAAACTAAGTTATCTCCAGGAGCTTGGGGAAGGGCAGAACTGTCTTTCTTCCTAATCAATAGACCAGATATATCTTCTAATTTAGCCCTGACTTGGTGACAAGTTGTAGAAAAAGTAGATAAAGTTGAGCATGGAGTACCACCTCTCATGGTGCAGGTTGATTTCCAGTCTCGCCTCTGCTTCTCCAGTGGACTCACCATGAGGGAAGCAAGACACGGGGTAGGTGCAAGAGACGAACTGACACTGCCTGTGAAAGTCACAGACCCTTGCCTTGTTAGAAATCAAAGCTATCGCTTACTGATTGCTTGCTCTGATCCAGGCATCGTGCCAGCCTACAGCATTGCATTTACTCACTTTAATCATACCCATTTTCCAGGGGGAGGGGGGAACTGAAGCTTGGCAAGGTAAAGTAGCCCACCTCGAGGTAAAGTCTTAATTACACAGCTAAAAGTGCCTGAAGCAGGATTCAATCTTAGGTGGTTCTGCCTCTAATATCCATGCTCCCTCTCCCCCCACAGTGCTGCCTGCCAAAACTGTGGAGAATCTGGGTGTGTGGGGGTTAAACCTCACATACTAGGTGAGGCCCCAGCTCAGTCCCCAAAGAGGCAGGAAACCGATTCCTGTGACACCACCTTGCTTCCCCGTACATAACACAGTCTAGACAAGACACGGAAGAGAGAGGTTTTGGTGGTCACCAACTCACCCTGAGGTGCGAGTTGAAGGAGTTGGGCTTTATCTGCAAAGTGAAGTTCAGTCAATGTGCAGAGAGTCAGAGCTCTTGATGTGGGGAAGGAGATAAACGGGGTCTGGTGGCAGAACCCAGGCAGGGACTCGTGGGGAGCCTTCTCTGAGGAGAGCTAGGGAGGCTAACGTACTAGATGCCACTGCAGTATGTGATTGCCCTACAGGCAGCCTGAGTGTGTGCTAGGGGCACCAAAAAGCAAGGGTGGGGGACGGGGGAGAGACTGATTGAGTGATTCAGCTTTGATGAACTTATCTAGAATTTGGAAATCAGGAAATCTAGAATAAATTTATTTCAGTTTCAGCACACATGTAGGTTTTGTGTTTATGTTTTACAATTTTGTATAATTTTTATTGTGAATTATATGGGGGGCGATGATAAGTATTAAAATCTTATCAGTTTAGGACCTTCAACAGTCTTAATCCGACCCCGAACACTCTCATCTCTTCCTACTCTATCACTCATTCAACTCATGTGAAAATCCACCCACAGACTATCCCTGCACCTAAAATCCCACACATGGAAATCCCTCTTTGAAAGGATAAGAGCTAGTTAACCCAGATTAGGGGCTGACAGTAGACACCAAAATTTTCAAGATACGAGATAGGGGCCTGACGTCAATAAGAGCTCAGGATAGGAAAGAAAGGTCCTGAAAGGGGGTCAGCAGGTGGCATACACCCCTGCACTGCTTAGACTGGGCCCTGTGAATGTATTCACTGAACTCCAGTTTAAATACCTTTCATTAATTCCGTGAAATCCACCGGAGAGCTCAACCCTCCCCTCCAGGTGACACTTGGAATACTTACTGACTGCAGGAGACTGGATCTTATACCTGGAGTTGCATTTCCTTCCCACAACCCCCACTAACTGGGCCTTCGCATATATTAAAATTCATCACTTTGTGGAGGGCATGGAAAACCCCTTGTGCATGACAAGATTATGCCGAAATGTTAACAGTGTCTTTTCTTTTTAAATTAACTTATATTCATTAAGAATTTGACGTACATAATTCACTAAATTCTCACAAAAACTCTCTGAAGTGGGCACTCTTACATTCCCACTTACAGATAGGGAAACTGAGGAAAAGGTTAAATAACTTGCCCAACATCACACAGTAAATTGTGCTGCTGGGATTTCACTACCGGTGTGAGAATTCCAATCTGAGCACTCCACCACTTCTCCATTTTGCCTCTGTATCCCCTACCACACGCTCGCTTTACAATGTATTTTTGATTTTTTAATACTTTTTTTATTGTTGTAAATATATAGGTAACTCTGCTTCTGTAGAGATTTACAGCCTTGGAAACTATGGGATCTCTATGAGTCAGAATCGACTCAACGGCAGTGGGTATATAGGTAACAAAATATTTTCCATTTCAATAATCTTCATATGTACAGTTCAAATCAAAACCAAAAACCAAACTCACTGCTTTTGAGTCGATTCCAACTCATAGAGACCCTATAGGACAGAGCAGAACTTTGCTGTAGGGTTTCCTAGGCTGTAATCCTTACAGAAGCAAACTGCCACATCTTTCTTCTGTGGAGTGGCTGGCGTGTTTGAACTGCCAACCTTTTGGTTAGCAGCAGAGGGCTTAACCACTGTGCCACCAGGGCTCCTTATGAACAGTTCAGTGACGTTAAATATGTTCATCATATTTTTCAACCATCACCATTAATTGCTCCTGAATTTTTTCATCACCTTTAACAGAAGCTTAGCGTCCCCTAAGCTTTCAATGTGTTTTTATATTAATTATGCTATCAATTCTTCATATAACCCCACTGGGACTGAATTATTAATCCCATTTTGCAGATAAAGACACTGAGTCTCAGAGGTTTAAGGCTCACTACTCTTTGTAGGGTACATTTTAATTAGTTTTGCCTTAGAACATTCTTGATGAGAAATGGAGTGGGGGTGGCTCATGATTTGAGGGAGGAAAACGAAGTGGGATGCTGAGAAATCTTAGTTCAGAGGAATAATTCCCTATCACCTCACCTCCACTCCCAACAGCAAAGGGGAAATAAAACTTAATAATCTGTTTTGAAGAGCCATTTTCAAGTGATGTGAGAAAGGCTAGTCCCCTGAGAGCAGAGACCTCTCGAGTGGATTTCACCGAATTAATGAAAAGGTATTTAAATGGGAGGATAAGGGAGATAATGAGAAAGAAAACTCCATCAGTGAGACCTAAAGTACTGTACCTTGCCAAATGGAAAACCTATGTACATATTTTTTAAATTAATCTAATCAATTCTTTGGTACGCATTTTCCTCTTGAACAATCCAATTCCAATTCAAAAATAAAAGAAATAGCCTTCTTTCTAAAAGATTCAGGCTTTTGCAAGACTTAAGGTCCTTCAGACCCCTGTAATTACCCTCACATTATTGCTACACACCAATTTAGTGTCCAGATTGAAAAATGGAATAAATGTTTACCAGAATCCCATTTACTTGTCAACTTCAACAATGAGTCTGGAATGAGAAACAATATTCTTTGGGCCAAGGAGTATAATTTCACCACTCCATACTGTTGTCAATGTTTCATCGACTGAAAATCAATAAACTTCAATCAGTTCCCTAGATCCTATTACCTTAATCTTTGGACAACAGAGGGGCCTTTTCTGCTCCTGAGAGCTCCAGGTCTAGTGTGGTTTTACCTTTTTCATATATTCAGCAAAGCTCAAACTGCTTCCTGATTGAGGAAAATTGCTCAGCAACCCTGGCAAATGATTATAAAGTGTTTTTCAGTTTTCAACAATGACCTCGTGAATGCAAACGGAGAAGACCAGGCTCTCAGCATTTCTGGAGGCCCTTGTCATTCTTTTCTTCTTTCCCCCATTTTATTATTTTTGTTTTTCCTGTGTTTGTAGCTGGACTACTAACCCCTTCTCTAAGGAGAGGGGCCGACCCCAGTGGGAGCCTTATTTGGCAAAGACCTTGCATTGCAGGCACCAAAAGCTTCACTACCCAGCTGTACCCCAGGCCCTGCTGCTCCAGCAGAGTTCGAGTTCTGCTAGAGACTCCTGCTCCTCAAGTTCAGCGGGCTTTTCCTTGCACTGATTGAATCTTGGGCTAGTTTGTTCTTCCATCTCTCTCCTCCTATCTACGTTATCTTGACAAATTATTCCTAGTTACTGGCCTGTTGATAGTATCCTTCACTGTTTTCCTGAAGAGGCGAAGATTTTTTTAAACTATATTTTAAGCTATGTTCCATAAGAGCTTGAGAAGGAAAGGGAGTAGTTAAATGTGCAGGCTCAAATTGCCGTTTTAAACGGAAGTCTTGGCATCCTTTTCCAAAACAATTACTAATACAATTTATAGTCCTGTTTATGACATAATACTAAAAAGCCCATGGAAGTACTCAGCACTGTAGGAAATGAATGGTTTATTAAACTGTTGACTGTGCTCTAATCCTGGCTTCAGAATGATTAACTAACAAATCCATCATCTGGAGGAAAGCTGATTTGGCAGAGATTAATTTTTAAACTATTCTTATTCGGGAGCATTGTTGCTTTGGGTTTTATATGGGATAACTTCCAGAATTGTTAAAGAATATTGTATGTGTTTGCTTTTTTTTTTTTTAACTAAAGCAGAAAGAACATGGGTTTTATGCATGCCTATAGAGACACTCCATACACTTTAACTGATTTTTTTTAACAGTGAAAAGGACAAAAATTCCAACAAGAGGCTCATGAAATATTTTGTCAGAACCAAAAGGAAGGCAGCTATATCAGTTAGGATTCCATTGATAGCAAGTATTAGAAACCAACATAGGTTAACTGAAGATCAAAAGAGAAATTTATTACAAGGCTATTTCAGAAAATCAGCCAATGAAAACCCTACAGATTACAGCGGTCCTATCTGCAGCCAATCATGGGGATGGCTCAGGGCCAGACAGTGTTTTGTTCCCTTGTGCATGGGGGCACCATGAGTTAGGGGTGGCTAACAACAAAAACAACGATATAGTGGGGGAAGAGGGCTCCCAGAATTTACAAATGCTTGTGGAACTAGGAAAAGATACCAGTTACAATGTGTTGCGGTGCCAATAACAGAAAATCAGATAGAAGGAGCTTCTTTCTGGCTCAATAACTGAGAGTCCAGAGGTAGGAAGGTCTCCCAGATGGGTTTGATTTAGCAGTCAGTGATGTTATCACGTTTATTTCATTTCTCTACTTGACTCTTACAATATCAACTTCATCCTTACTCTGGCTCCATGGTCAGAGAGCTGCCAACAATTGCTGACATTACATCCTCCTTTTCTGTCTTAGCCTAGGTTCCCAGAAAACAGAGTCTGAAGCAAAAGCTGATGTGTTAACACTTTATTAGGGACTGGAGTGCAATTTTAGGAAGCAGGAGAAGGAAAAAGGAGAATGAGGTAGGCAAGGGAAAAGAGCAAATACAATGGAGAGCCTTCAGAGAGGTTGCATGAGCTACTGTATCTCAGAACTGTCTGTGTGGGTGCAGGAATGGAGGAGAATTTATCCGCCAACAACTTCCTGTCCCTGTCTTGCACTGATCAAAGTCATTCCCATGGGACCTAACACCCCCTCGCTTCCACGTCGTGTCCCCAGCCTTCTCCAGGCAGCTGTTTGGAAAGCCAGAGCCCCCATAGGACCAGCTGGACCAGTGCATAGGTTCAGCAATCATTCTTTGCCAGTTGGCACCATATATGCATCTTCTCCATCTCTAGCAATAGTAGGGGCAGCAACAGCAATCTGAATCCATAATCTTGGGAATAGCAAAACTGTTTTTTTTTTTTTTTTTTTTTTTTTGCTGGTGTATAAGGAAGGCAAGTACACAAATCTGGGATGGCATATGAACTGAGTCCGATACATTGCCCTTATCTGGGGTGGGGGTCCCTACCAGAAGCTGCCCCGGAGGAGTAAGGAAGCCTCTGTCTTTGATTCCCTCAACAAGCATCTTCCCTGTCTCATTGACTTCACATGATGCGCCCATCCATTTCTGAACCAACACCTGTGCCCAGGGAATAGGATTATGACAAGCTAGGTTGTTGTTGTTGTTGTTGTTAGCTGCCTCTTAGGTGGCCCCTGACCCATGGCAACCTCATGTACAATGGAACAAAATGCTGCCCATTCCTGCGCCATCCCCATGATTGGTTGCTGGTTGAACTGTTGTAATTCATAGTTTTCATTGGCTGATTTTCAGAAGTGAATTGCCAGGCCTTTCTTTCTAGTCCATCTTCGTCTGGAAGCGCTGTTGAAGCCTGTTAAACTTCATAGCAACATGCAAGCCTCCAGGGACAGATGAGGTGGTGGTCCCATATGAGGTACATTGACCAGGAATTGAACTGGGTCTCCTGCATGGAGGACAAAAATTCTACCACTGAACCACTGATGCCCCATGTAAGCTTAGGCCATAGTTATCTGCCTCTTTCCAAGGGTTACTCAGGGGAGCTGCGGAAACAGAGTTACCAAAAGAAGGAAGAATAAATGTGGAGGAGACAATATAATGTCCACTTTAAGAAAATTCTTGGAACCAGGGGCTGGAGAAGCTAAGAAGACTCTGTCTGTGTTTCTCTTCTATACCTATAAATTTAATTTTTTTCATTCTAATGACAGACACTCTTTGGTGTCCAGGGCATAAAATATGCCCTCCAAGAGCATGAAAATTTACTTGTTTCAAATCTAGCCATACTCAAAGAGACTGAACCTCACCTTTGAATCTAATGGACCCAAGTTGAGTCATGTGCCTTTGCCTGGACCAATCCAACTGCAGTCAGGGGCAGGGTTTACATAAAGAATGTGACTGTCAGAATCCCACTCCCACAGCCATGTGGATGGGGGAAGGGTCATTATAGAATAAAATAATATTCATAATATTCCTGGAGGGGACCGTCTGTATAAGTTTTAGAGATAAATAAGTAAAATGGTGTATTTGCCTCCAACATTGCCTAACCATGACATCTCTGACCCTATTCAGTCTTTCTTAGTGCTAAACAAATGTGGCCGATATCATTGGCTTATTCCTGGGCAAAATTCTCTTTAGTTGCCATTATTTCTGTTTCTATTTCATGGATGGATCCAAAGCTTCCCCCCATTCCTGAAGATCCATAACTTCAAATTCTGATTATTGAAGTCTCATTACTTGGAATATCCAGGAAATCACTCTCAGCCTAAGTAAGCAATTCATTGTGTATATGCAATCATGCTATCTTCAAATTATATTCCACTAGCTTTACGTACATATATATTCAAGTACCACTTGCCAGGTAAATAGGTGAATGGATTATATATACCACCAGTACAGAAGCTGCATACCAAACAAACTCTAAGCCCTGTTGTATTTATACTGGAATAATAGTTACATATGTTAATATGAAGGGGCAAGGATACCATGGTCACTCATTAAAGATACCAAGTAGAAGGAAAAAATAGTGCCAAGGGCTAATTTAAAAACAGAGAAATAAAAAAGAAATGGGGTGGGGGCAGGGAAAGTGAAGTTCCATTGGATGAGTATCAAAGAAAAGGATCAAGCATATCTAGCCCTCAACAACACTGACAGCATTTCACTTGGATGTCCAGATGTAGTAGTTAGGTTGTGTTCCTACTTCCCTCATCTTGGGAACTGCACCCTTTCCTCTTCCACATGGCTGTTTGTGGGAGTGGGTTCTATCGGTTACTTTCTTTTTTTTTTTTTTAACAGAATGAAAAAAACATAATTTTTTTTTATTGTGCTTTAAGTGAAAGTTTACAGCTCAAGTTAGTTTCTCATACAAAAATTTATACACACATTGTTATCTGACCCTAGTTGCTATCCTTATAATGTGACAGCACACTCTTCCTTTCCACCTCGAATTTCCCGGGTCCATACAATAAGCTCCCGTCCCTTTCTGCCTTCTCCTCTCACCTCCAGACAGGAGCTGTCCATTTAGTCTCATGTATCTACTTGAACTAAGAAGCACACTCTTCATGAGTATCATTTTATGTCCCATGGTCCAGTCTAATCTTTGTCTGAAGAGTGGGCTTTGGGAATGGTTTTAGTTTTGGTTAACAGAGAGTCCGGGGGCCATGTCTTCTGGGGTCCCTCCAGTCTCAGTCATACCATTAAGTCTGGTCTTTTTACTAGAATTTGAGTTCTGTCCCCCACTTTTCTCCTGTTCTGTCAGGGACTCTCTGTTGTGTTCTCTGTCAGGGTGGCCATTGGTAGTAGCCAGGCACCATCTAGTTCTTCTGGTCTCAGGCTGATAGAGTCTCTGGTTTATGTGGCCATTTTTGTCTCTTGGGCTAATATTTTCCTTGTGTCTTGGGTGTTCTTTCTCCTTTGCTCCAGGTGGGTTGGGACCAACTGATGCATCTTAGATGGCCCCTCAATAGCTTTTAAGACTCCAGATGCCACTCACCAAAATGGGATGCAGAACGTTTTCTGAATAAATTTTGTTATGCCGATTGACCTAGATGTCCCCAGAAACCATAGTCCCCAGGCCCCCACCCCTGCTACTCTGTTTCTCAAAGTGTTTGGTTGTATTTAGGAAACCTCTTAGCTTTTGGTTTAGTCCAGTTATGCTGACTTCCCCTGAATTGTGTGTTGTCCTTGCCTTCACCAAAGATAATTCTTGTCTACTATCTAATTAGTGAATACCCTTCTCCCTCCCTCCCCACCCTCATAACCATCAAAGAATGTTGTCTTCTGTGTTTAAACCTTTTCTTGAGTTCTTATAATAGTGGTCTCATACAATATTTGTCCTTTTGCGACTGACTAATTTCACTCAGCATGATGCCTTTGAGATTCAGCCATGTTGTGAGATGTTTCGAGGATTCATCACTGTTCTTTATCATTGCATAGTATTCCATTGTGTGGATATACTGTAATTTGTTTATCCACTCATCCATTGATGGGCACCTAAGTTGTTTCCATCTTTTTACTATTGTGAACAGTGCTGCAATGAACATGGGTGTGCATATATCTGTTCGTGTGATGGCTCTTATTTCTCTAGGATATATTCCTAGGAGTGGGATTGCTGGATCGTATGGTACTTCTATTTCTAGCTTTTTAAGGAAGTGCCAAATTGATTTCCTAAGTGGTTGTACCATTTTACGTTCCCACCAACAGTGTGTAAGTGTTCCAGTCTCTCCACAACCTCTCCAACATTTATTATTCTGAATTAATGCTAGCCTTGTTGGGGTGAGATGGTATCTCATTGTAGTTTTGATTTGCATTTCTCTAATGGCTAATGATCATGAGCATTTCCATATGTGTCTGTTAGCCACCTCAATGTCTTCTTTGGTGAAGTGCCTGTTCATAACCTTCGCCCATTTTATTTTAATAGTACTTTAGATGAAAGTTTACAGAACAAACTAGTTTCTCATTAAACTGTTAGTACACATATTGTTTTATGACATTGGTTAACAACCCTACAACATGTCAACACTCTCCCTTCTCGACCTTGGATTCCCTATTATCAACTTTCTTGTTCCCTCCTACCTTCTAGTCCTTGCCCCTGGGCTGTTGGGCCCCTTTAGTCTCATTTTGTTTTATGGGCCTTTGCCCATTTTTTAATTGGGTTATTTGTCTTTTTGTTGTTGAGGTTTTGCAGTATCTTGTAGATTTTAGAGTTCAGATGCTGATCAGACTTGTCATAGCCAAAATTTTTTTTCCCAGTCTATAGGTTGTCTTTTTACTCTTTTGGTGAAGTCTTTTGATGAGCATAAGTGTTTGATTTTTAGGAGTTCCCAGTTATTTAGTTTCTCTTCTGGTGTTTGTGCATTGTTAGTAATGTTTTGTATTCTGTTTATGCCATGTATTAGGGTTTCTAGTATTGTCCCTATTTTTTCTTCCATGATCTGTATCGTTTTTGATTTTATATTTAGGCCTTTGATCCATTTTGAGTTAGTTTTTGTGCATAGTGTGAGGTATGGGTCTTGTTTCAGTTTTTTTGCACATGGATATCCAATTATGCCAGCACCGTTTGTTAAAGAGACTGTCTTTTGCCCATTTAATGGACTATAGGCCTTAGTCAAATAATCAGCTGCTCATAGGTGGATGATTTTACATCTGGATTCTCAATTCTGTTCCACTGGTCTATGTATCTGTTGTTGTACCAGTACCAGGCCGTTTTGACTACCATGATGGTATAAAAGGTTCTAAAATCAGGTAGTGTGAGGCCTCCCACTTTGTTCTTCTTCAGTAATACTTTACTTATCCGAGGCCTCTTCCCTTTCCATATAAAGTTGGTGATTTGTTTCTCCATCTCATTAAAAAATGTCATTGGAATTTGGATTGAGATTGCATTGTCTCTGTAGATCGCTTTGAGTAGAACTGACATTTGCACAATGTTGAATCTTCCTATCCATGAACAAGGTATGTTTTTCCACTTATGTAGTTATCTTTTGGTTTCTTGCAGTAGTGTCTTTGTAGTTTTCTTTCTATATGTCTTTTACATCTCCAGTTAGATTTATTCCTAAGTATTTTATCTTCTTGGAGGCTATTGTAAATGGTATTGATTTGGTGATTTCCTCTTCGAGGTTGTCTTTGTTGGTGTAGAGGAATCCAATTGAGTTTTTGTATGTTGACCTTGTATCCTGATACTTTGCTGAAATCTTCTGTTAGTTCCAGTAGTTTTCTTGTGGATTCTTTGAGGTTTTCTGTGTATAAGATCATATCATCTGAGAATAGGGATACTTTTACTTCTTCCTTACCAATTTGGACACTCTATTTCTTTTTCTAGCATAATTGCACTATCTAGGACCTCCAGTACAATGTTAAATAGCAGTGGTGATGAAGGGCATCCTTGTCTGGTTCCTGTTCTCAAGGGGAATGCTTTCAGACACTCTCCATTTAGGATGATGTGGGCTGTTGGCTTTGTATAAATACCCTTAATTATGCTGAGGAATTTCCCTTCTATTCCTATTTTGCTAAGAGTTTTTATCATGAATGAGTGTTGGACTTTGTCAGATGCCTTTTCTGCATCAACTGATAAGATCATGTGGTTCTTGTCTTTTGTTTTATTTATGTAATGGATTACACTGATTGTTTTTCTCATGTTGAACCATCCCTGCCTACCTGGTATGAATCCCACTTGGTCATGGTCAATTTTTTTTTAATATGTTGTTGAATTTTATTGGCTAGAATTTTGTTGAGGATTTTTTTTGTCTATGTTCATGAGGGATGTTATTCTTATTGTTAGGTGCCATTGAGTCGGTTCTGACTCATAGTGACCCTATGTACCACAGAACAAAACACTACTTGGTCCTGCACCATGCTCACAATCGTTGTTATGCTTGAGCCCATTGCTGCAGGTAAAGTAGAGGGGCAGCAAAAACTAGGGAAGCCTTCAATAAGATGGATTGACAAAATAGTTTCAACAATGGACTCGAACATACCAATGATCATGAAGATGGTGCAGGACCAGATGGTGCAGGACTGTGTCAATCCATCTCTTTGAGCTCTGTATATTAATCTTTTGAATTCTAACTCCAGTAATTCCAAGAAGTTCTCTTCCTCCAGAAAGTTTCTTGATTCTTTGTTTTCAGTGCTTGCTGAAGCCATCATGGTCTGCCTCTTTATGTGACTTGATATTGACTGTTGTCTCTGAGCTATAAATAAGTTATTATCTTTGTTTATTTTATGTTTGCTTACTGTGTCCTAGCTTCTTGGTTTTTTTTCGATATGCCCAAATAGGCTGGTCATGTGAGCTAGTTTGATTATTGGTATCTTTGAAGCTGTCATGTCCTTTCAGCAGTGGTTAGAGCTGTTACTATGTATGTGAGCCCAGTAGTCTGTTTACTTTTCTTGTATGGATTTAGCTCAGGTATCCAAGTAGTCAGTCACCAAGTGTGTGGTGCAGGCTCTCACCTACAGTCCTAGATGGGCAGGGTGATTGGAGCAGGCATAGGTATCTGGCTGCAGTAGGGGGTCATGTTCTGAGCAAGGCAGGGAGCTGACAGCTGCCCCTGAGTGTTTGGGAGGAAAGCATGTCCCTGTTCCCTAGAGTGCATTGGTGGGTGGGTTTTGCAGCCAGACTATGGGCACCCAATGCTGTTGGCTGTAAGGACTAGGAGGCATCACTTATTCTTGGACCCTGGTTGCACGTGGCTAGGTGGTGTGGGTGGAGCCACCAGTCCTCAGGACCCTGATGTGGGTAGGTGAGGACCCTGCTTAATGGGCAGGGCGGTGTCAAATGTCATGAATCTACCACTTCCCCTTATAGCTGATATAGTTGAAAATAGGCTTCAGGTATATACCCTGATGTACCGTGCTAATGAGGGCCTATGCTGTTGAAATGGGCCCACACAGGTCTATGCAGGAGTGAAAGGCATTTGAAGTCTGTGGACCCCTTATGCCTGTGCCTAGGCAAAGGGGCTGTGCCTGCCCTGAGTTCTCAGCTTAGGGGCGCTGGCAGATTATTTTTTCTTAACTGTTCATTTGTTCCCTCTCCAAACCAGCAGAATGGCTCAGGGCACAGAAAGCGTCTTACTTTAGGCCAAGGGGGGCAGCAATCACTAAAGCCAGACTGGGACGAGAGCAGAGCAGGGAGGGGGCAGGTAAATGGGAGAGAGGTCTTTCCCAAAAGGGGGGCTTTTTTGATCCACACAGTAGGTTAGACACATGTACTTGTTTTTTACCAATTGAGCACCGCCTCTCGCTGGTTCCAGAGGTTTGAGCAGACTCTCTGCCACTTGGTGTCTCCTGACGTGGAGAATGCATCCCAAGAATCACTGCCTGACTTACTGCACACGCTGGCCAATCCAGCCTGCAGGATACGGGTGCAGGTCAGGTCAGGTCTGGCAACTCCTTGCTTCCTCTGAACCATATCTCCCTTCCCCTGATGCTCAGTCCAATTCCTCAACTTTGTCTTTGATATCCAGGTCTAGATTGTCATATAAAATCAATTAACTTGTTTTTCTGAGTCTTCATTGTAAGAGGGACCATAGGAAGCATCTGACTACTCCGCCATCTTGGCGTAGTGACATTGTTTATGACTGTCTATCCCTCTGGTTGCGGTTGGATTGATCCAGTAGAGAACACTTGGCCCAAACTGAACCAGTTAGACTCAAAGGAGAGATTTGGTCTCTGTGAATGTGGCTAGTCTGAATTTTATAACCAACAATAACAACAATGGGGCAGCCAAGAGCTGTGTTATCAGAGAATAGCTTTTGCTAAACTTGAATGACCATAATTTGTTTCCTTGTAGGATTTTGCTCAAATTCTCAAAACCTAGAACAAATCAGTCTTAGAGGAAATGCAACCAGAATGTTCTTTAGAAGTGAGGATGGCAAGATTTTGACTCACTTACTTTGGAAAGACCGATCACTTGAAAAGGACACCACATTTGGTAAAGTAGAGGGGCAGCAAAAACTAGGGAAGCCTTCAATAAGATGGATTGACAAAATAGTTTCAACAATGGACTCAAACATACCAATGATCATGAAGATGGTGCAGGACCAGGAAATGTTTTGTTCTGTTACACAGAAGGTTGCCATGAGTCAGAGCCGACTAACAACAGCAACAAAGCCTAGTAACAAAGGAGATTTCCATTTAGGTTCCCAGAATATAAACTTCTTGGGGATAAAAATTCTACCTGTACAGTCAGCTGTCAAAATCATGTGTTGTCCATGATAGCAATGATGATCATGATGCTAATAATGATAGAAGAGATTACCCAGCAAATCTTACACAGGTCCAAAATCAAAAACCAAACCTGTTGCCATCAAGTCGATTCTGACTCATTGTGACCCCATGTGTTACAGAGTAGAACTGCTCCGTATGGTCTCTTGGCTGTAACCTTTACGCAAGCAGATTACTAGGCCTTTCTTTTGTGGCACCACTGGGTGGGTTCAAACTGCCAACTTTTAGATTAGTAGTTGAGTGCAAACAATTTGCACCACCTAACGACCTCTACACCAGGCCAAAAAAAACCCAAAAAAAACCTTTGCCATCAAGTCAGTTCTGACTCATAACGGCCCTATAGGACAGAGTGAAACATCCCCATAGGGTTTCCAAGGAGCAGCTGATGGATTCGATCTGCTGACCTCTTGGTTTGCAGCCAAGCTTTTAACCACTGTTCCACCAGGGCTGCCTATAACAGGCCAGTCACCTGTAAAATCATATTTTCCCCTTTAGCCTTTTCATAGATGTCATGCGATTGGGTCAGGGACTGTCTGTCCATTTACCTGAAAGATGTTGCTCTGTGTGAACTGTAGTTAATTCGCTCTGTGAAGCCAGAGGCTCACCTGTTGCTGACCTCCACAGTTCCTCTGCTTTTAGATCCCTGCTGGTGGCAATAGGCAGGTTACGAGGAGGGATAATACACAAGTTGTTCTTATGATGATGACATTGTTACACTTATTATTTTGTCCTCTCTTTCGAGGGCTGAGAGTGCTTCACAATACACAATCTCTAATCTTAGTCTTCCTGTGAGGCGGGCAGTTAGAAGAAATTGGAAATCTTGGCACATCCGAACAATAGCAAGTCCTTATCCATACTGTGGCATGAAAAGAGTTTGATGAGATCAGCAGCAGGATCTGTCCCCTTCACCGCGGAATGCAAGCTGAGTTTCTGTGCATGGGTGAGGGAACATTTTATGAGGAGTTGAATGGCAATTATGAAAACCATTGAGAAATGGGAGAAACAGCCTGCAAATTAAAGACAGTCAAAATGTAAAAAGAAATTAAATCTTCACTTCTCACAAAAGAGAGGCAATCTAGATTATCAACACGTTGATCCTTTTTTCTTTACTTCTCCCCAGTCCACGTTTTCCCTTTACCTTTTCCTGGGCCCTCATTCAGATTTTTTGCACTGAGTTGATGCTGCTTCAAACAGCTGTGCGGTTTCTGTAGGTGTGTCGTTAAAACAAGGGCTTGGCTTCTAGGAACCTGATGACGACTGAGTTTAGGCTCTATCTGCTGTGTCAGTGCAATGAACCCGCCTTCTCTTGCTGCCCAGAGCCTGCCAGATATATATAGCTGGATGCCAGGTCAGGGCTCTGGTTGTGCAGACATTATTTTATTCAATCAGACGTGCAAAAGATGGTCCATCAAATGTATGGCGATCAAACTACTTATCTGAGGGCCCGAATGTATGAGGGAGGGTTGCCTTAGGAGACTCTTCTTTCCTGCTCTGTGGGACACTGGTGGGAAAGTGCTTACCACCTTACTAAGTGTAACTCAACTCATCAGAGCCTGGGTTGCTCCTTTTGCAGCTGTGTCGTTAGCCTCCTCCCAAAGTTCTGTGCAGTAGCTTAGCTTAGTGCTTCTCTTAACATTCATACACATCACCTAAGACCTTGTTAAAGTGCAGATTCATCTTCAGAAGGTCTGAGGTGGGGCTCAAGACCCTGCATTTCTAACAGATGCTGCTGTTTCTTGGACCACATCTTAGATAGCACTAGCTTCGTTGATCGTAGCTGAGGACACCATTTTACAATAGCCCACCATCATTTGTTGTTGTTGTTAGGTGCTGTCGGTTGATTTTTGAAACATTAACAGATAAGAAAACAGACCTTTAAGTGTCTCTGGACTTTTCCAACCTTGTGACCTCCATAAAGGGAAAGTGAATTGGAACTACCACCAATGAAGCCTACATTACACCCCAGGCATGAAGACTTGCTGCCAGCGTTTTAACTGTAATATCTCAGCTGATGAGAATCTGAGCAACTTGAATAAAAAAGTGATTAAGTAAAACTTGGTTTGTGAGTCCCTCCCTTTTCTGACATAACAAGTAACTAGTGTTGCCTAGGCAACCTGACAGCCCCAAGACGAAAAGTCTGAGAGAAGGGGGACGTCAAGGGAGACAGGAGTTTAACATACACTACAGGAAAACCCAACCCCAAGAAAGACCTGCCAAAAATAGAGGTGTGCTGATGTAAATCACAAATCACTGCTGTTCTCAGGGTATAAGAATAGGTTGAAAACCTTGCTGGTGACTCATCATCAGCCTCTACAGTTGCCAGGAATTATCTCTAGCTCTAGTTAGACAGCCAGTCACTGTATGGCAGAAGGAAACTTCCCTGCAAGCTTTTTCTCCAGGACCTCCTGGATCCGACAATCAGGTATCAAAATGGACTATGCTATACCCTCTAGGATGGTCTTTCTGTGGAGCAAGAACCAGACCAGGTTGTCACAGGCCCCTACTCTTTCTGGGCCAAGTCCAATGCATTGAGGAGTATGAGTGTTGGGAATGCGACTCCCCAAAGCCAGGTAGAAATCCATTTCTCAGAGATGCTTGGCTGTTGGGCCCCCACCCATTGTCAGAAGAGTTTCACACTCCAAACACCTTAGGGTTCCATGCTTCAGAATCCTAGGCTGGGGTCTCTGTTGGGATTTCTCAGTTGCAAATGTTCCTAGCAGTAGTGTGGGAAAATGCCTCTGCCCACTTCACACTTTTTGGTCCTTCTCTGCCCATTCCAACTCACAAAACTACCTCTTTCAAAGGAGGGCTCCTCTGACTGAAGAAAAGAAGAGCAGATGAGTAAGAATGATTTATAATGATGTCGGGCCTTCTGAAATGTTTACTCCTCTAAAAAGTATTCCAAGATCCTAGCCTAGAATTCATCTCACGTACTTTGGACATGTTATCAGAAGGGATCAGCCCCTGGAGAAGGACATTATACTAGGTAAAGTAGAGGGTCAGCAAAAAGGAGATGGATTGACACAGTGGCTGCAGCAATAGACTCAAACATAGCAATGATTGTGAAGATGGTGCAGGACTGGGAAATGTTTCGTTCTGTTGCACATAGCGTCACTGTGAGTCAGAACCAACTGGACAGTGCCTAACAACAACAACAAACAGCCTAGAACTATTAACAGAGCTGAAATGTTTCTTTGGACTGTTAAAAGGAATAACATATAAGAGAACGATCAATGTTGGCTGGTAAACATGTTCTGAACATCTGCTAAGGATCCACATCTTTGTTAAGAGCTGTGAGAAATAACAAAAGTTATACCTGAAATTCTTTATTATCTGATATGGAATAGGAGTTGTATATTCTGACTTATTAAATTATAGACTTTACAATAATAAAAACAATTGTGTATGGCACTTTCGGGTTTATTGAGCACTTTCATATAAATTATGCTTTTTGTTACTCACAACCAACCTATAAGGTAAAAGCTATCTGAATTTTACAGACGAAAACAATAAGCCTCAGAGAGGTTAAGATCATTTTTCAAAATTAAATAAGAAGTGGATTTGGGATTAAGCTTAGGCATCGGGGTCTTTTCTCTTCATCATAGCATCCAAGGCCACTTTAGCCCCTCTGGAGTTAGGGAGGAAAGGGAGACGGCCTCTTCTCAGGGCCCTCACACCTTGTCCTAGAAGAGTCCCAAGTGCCAGCATCTGGCCCACTGAGAGCCAACCCACACCCTTTCCTATTCCTTCCATAGCCCCTTATTCATCCAAAGGGCATAGCCCTCTAGTGCAAACCCCATGACCTTCCTCAACCCACCTCTCCCCCCAGTACATACCCCGTACCCCAAGGACTTTATTTGCCTTATCCATCCTTACTTCCCTTGCTTAAAGGGTAAAGAAAAGGAGTTCTTGGTATGCATGGGGTGAACCACGAAAGAGGGAGGGTCAATATTATAGCTTGCATTGGAACCATTTTTACCAGTCCTAATTTTGCTACAGTCTATGCTCTCCTAAATCACTTTAAGCAGGGGCTACCTTGTCTTGCCAAGATAATCGTCTGTTCATGAAATATTCTAGATATGGGACTGTGTTTTAGTCTCCTTTATAGCTCCAGTTCTGACCAGAGCTTCCTATACAGTAAGTGATCATGATTGTTAGCATAACCCAAGGCATAGAAGAAAATGCCTAAAAAACTCCTCTTTATCAAAAAGTATCCTCCAAGATTATCTTCTGTTGGGGAAAAAACTTGCAGAGCAGAGACAACATACTTTGTCCTTGGGAATTCAGTGTAAGGGTTCACATGCTGGGAGGTGGAGGCAGCCCTCAGAGGAATGTCTGTCTCCACCACTTTCCTGGAGTCTCATTCCCTCACCCATCTCCCCTAGACTCAGCTTGGTTAATCCTTCAGGTGCTGGATTAAGAGAGGAAAGGTTGCAAATTCCCATTGCACCCCACCCCAAGAGTTTCTGGGTCTATAGATGTGGGTGGAGCCCAGCCATGTGCATTGTTTAAAGGCTCCCCAGATGATTGTGACTCAGGTGGTCCCCAGACCGCAGTTTGAGAAAACACTGCGTTAAACAGAGATTGCACACATGACAGTTGGGTATCACTCCTGAAGGAAACTTCAAAACTAAGTTATGCCCATTCTGGTCACACTTTAGCAGGCAATGAGGAAAGACATTTCTGAGTCACACCAGGATCAATCTATGGAAATATCATGCTTCTGGTCCATCCCAGAGTCACAGTGTGTGGCCTGAGACATTCAAAGTCACACAGCTTGAGATAGTCAAGTTGGGATATACACCCAGAGACCATACTCTTACCAATGTGCCACACTCCCTCCCATCTAAATCCAGTTAGGTGAGAATATACTCTCCTTCTCCCCTATCTAACCCATTCCATCTACTAGCTAATAGCAGCATTTATTATGTGCTTCCTATGTGTAAGTCACTGTGTTAGGTCCTTCACATGGGTCAGTTAATCCTCACAATAATCTATGAGGTTATTCTCCCTCTCTAGATGATAAAACTGAGGTCCAGAGAGGTTAAAACTTTTTCAAAATTCACATAGCTTAAAGTAGCCAAGTTGGGATATATGTAAAGCAGCCCAGCTCCATACTGGTAAGCCCATCCTCTTACCAATATGCCATGCTCCCTCCCACCTAAATCGACCAGTTCTGGGATTGGGGAGCAAGGTAGCTGGATAGGACTTCTTTTTACTTGAAGACAATTTTTCCCCTATTGACAATGCATTTCCATCCTGTAATGTAGCTGTAGTCTTTCGCCCTCCTCGGACATTTGTTCAAAAGAGTAAAATCAAGGTTAAATAGAAAGTCTCATGGGGAGGAAGGGAGCTGGAGTACTTGTGTACAGAGCCAGGTGAGCCTGCCTGGCTGCCATGAAATTTGCCCTTTGCCCTTGCCCTGCACCCCAACCTGACCTCGGTGGAGCACAGGCAGCCCCTCACAGGGCTGACCAGGGCAAGGGTCAGTGGGAGCAAACCTCAGACCACCTCATGGATATGTTGGTTTTGGCAGTATCTGACTCATTTCTTTCCAAGTTGTCTCAATATCAATTTAAAAAAAAGGGAGGTGGGGGAGCAGAAATGAAGAGTCAGCATTAAATATAACAGGAATTAGGAATTTATGCAAAGCCCTTGGGACAGACCCACAGGCTATATATTTGTTCTAAATGAATATTTACTGTAATCATTAATAACATCTTGATATTTTTTCCTACAAAATTCAAGACACAGAAGATAGAGTTTGAATTAGACATACCTGAATTCCCATCCTGCTTCTGCCACTTACTTGAGCAAAGTGCTTAACCTCTGGGCCTCAGCTTCTCAAGTTTCAATTGTGGACAATAATATATACTTAAGAGGGTGAGCTATAAGGATTACAAAGAGTGTATGTAAGGCATCAGGCACAGGGGAGGCCCTCACATTCAATTATTAGAAAATTGTAACCTTGATAGGGAAAGGAAGTTGATTCAGATCATAAAGAAAATCAGTAAAAGGGGTGGAATTTCTTTAAAAGGACAATTTGTTGTTGTTAGCTGTTCTTGAGTCAGCCCCAAACACAACGAATGAAACACTGCCTAGCCCTGAGCCATCCCCATGATTAGCTGCATTTTGGACAGTTGTGATCCAAAGGGTTTTCACTGAATGATTTTTGGAAGTAGATCACCAGGCCTTTCTTCCTAGTCCATCTTAGATTAGAAGCTCTGCTGAAATCTGTTCATCATCATAGCAAAATGCAATCCACCACTGACAGACAGGTGGTGGCTGCACATAAGATGCTCTGACCTGGAATCGAACACATAGAAGGCAAGAATTCTACCACTGAACCACAACCTCACAAAGGACACCTTAGTACCTAACAAATTAGGATGCCCCAAGGAGATCCTGAAAAAGTGTGGGCTCTGCTACTTGCTAACTGTGCCATGTGGGCAAGTTACTTACATCTCCCAAGTTCTGGATTGAGAACAACATACCAACTTCATACTGTTGATGTGGTGATTAAGTTAGACAAATACGCGCACTTGGCAAAGAGATGCTAAAGAGATGTGGGTTTCCTCTACCTCATGCCTTAGCTTGGCAAATGAGTACTTGGCCAAAGTTGGAAATGAAAGCCCTGGAGTCACAACACCATCTCATGCCCATAAATCAGGTACAGAGGGTAGTTGGCAGGGGTGGTCAAGCATACTGGCAGTTCTCAGCTTCAGTTCTCGTGAAGTGAAGCCATTTCTGGAAGGGGCATGGTCAATACGTTGACCTCTGTGAGTTAGCTGATTACCTCTCTTTGCTGTGGTTACCAGTAAGGGTGCTAATAAGATCTAAGTGTTAGAGTGGTTTGTCTGCTCTGGATGACTTAGATGCTGATAACTAATAGATACGTGAGCACTACAGTTCTTCCAGCTTAATGTGAACGCGTGCTCGCCTAAGAACAAGATAGGGACCATTAGCTCACAGCATGAAGTCTACTGAGTTTCTCTGAAATGATCACGGCACTCACTTGCTCTGCTCCTTGGATGAATGATGAGTTCTGAGCCCCATTACCAATTGTTGAATCCTCATTCCTATGGCCCTATTTGTATTCTACCTGAGCATAGAGACAATTCCCAAAGGTAGGAGAAGAGGAATTCATTTGTTTCTAAGGAGGTAAGCCTTTCCTGCTAGTGTCCAGAAAAAGTAATTGAAGAGACTAAAAAGTTTTAGCTATCTCAGTCCATGAGTGTATACGTGTGCGTGAATATGTGTGTAAGCTGACCAGTTAACTATAAAGGAATATTAATTTCACAATTGTCTCCTTCTGTATGAACATGATATAGAGCATACTGTGTCACCTTATGTCAGGATTATTAGCAAAATCACCTTCCTAAATTCCAGACTGTATTCAGGCCTCTCAACTTGGGCTTATTAACTAGGTTTATGCATTTGGCCTTGAATTCTTCACTTTCTGATGAGAACATATTCAGTTGTTTGGGTTTGGTTTAGTTTTAATACATTCTAATTTGATATCTGTATTTCAGATGAGAATGGCAACCAAATGATGGCCCAACTCTGGAAAGTCTTGATCCCTGGAAGGACACAATAAGCCCAGAAGCATCTTGTTTTCTGGTACTTTCTTTGGGTTTGGCCTAATTTTGCAGCACAGAAAGCACGGTATCTGCTCTCCTTGTCAGGCCTGTGACTCATTTGCTCCCCTGAAGTCAACCCAGGAGGCTCCACAGCTCAATCCTGACCTTGAGGGGTTCAATCATGTCTAAACCCTCTATCCTACATGCAAAAAGCCTGAGGCACAGTGTATTAGTTATTCCGGCTTAAAACAATACAAATGTATTATCTTATAGCTCTGGAGGTCAGAAGTCCAAAATGAGTATCAATGGACTAAAAGCAAGGTGTTGGCAGGAATTTGGTCTTCATAGAGGGCTCTAGGGAGAATCTGTTTCGTTGTCTTTTCTGGCTTCCCTTTTCCGGCTTCCAGAGGCCATCTGCATGCCTGGCCCCCTTTCTCTGTCTTCAGAGCCAGTAAGGTCAAGCCTAATCCTTTTCACACTGCCATGTCTCTGACTTTCTCCTTTACCTCCCGCTTCCACTTTTAAAAGGAGCCTTGGTGGTGCAGTAGTTAAGCGCTCAGTTGCTAATCGAAAGGTCAGCAGTTAGAAACCACCAGCTGCTTTTCGGGAGAAAGATGTGGCAGTCGGCTTCCATAAAGATTACGGCTTTAGAAACCCTATGGGGCAGTTCTACCCTGTCCTATGGGATCACTAAGAGTTGGAATGCACTTGACGGCAATGGGTTTTGGATCCATTCTTAAGTACCCTTGTAATTGCATTGGTCCCACCCAAACCGTCCTGGATAATCTCCGAAGCTCAAGGTCAGCTGATTAGCAACCTTAATTCTACCTGCAACCTTAATTCCCCTTTGTTCTGTAACCTAACATACTCACAGTTACCAGAGATTAGGTTGTGGACATCGTTGGGGGACATTGTTCTACCTCCCACACATGGTCACCCTTTATCTACAAGGCAGAGGTTGCATAGGTCCATTGCATAAAAGCAGCCCTGGTTGTGTGCTGAACTCATAGCAGCCTCATCCATTGATAAATGTTCGTGATCAGCATCTTTGACAGCCTTCCCAGGCATGTGGTCTGAATCAGCTTCCTGGGATCTCAAAGTCCTTTCCCTTTTGCCTGATACATACCTTGTGTCCTCAGTAATCACCCTGTGACCAGTTCACCAAGCTCCACTCTGTATGGAAATTTCACTTTGGAGGAAACATGGCTGAGCAGCTCTTTTTGAGGCTTCAAACATCTGATGGCTTAGATTTGCTCCAGGCAGATCGTCAGCGCTAGGCCTATGCCTGGGGCTGCTGATACTTCTGAAGTCATTTGAGTGGCTGGAGGTTCTACCACCAGTCCCAGAGGGTTCTGAGCCTTAAAGAATACCTCCCAGAATCATCTACCTAGAGGGTAGGCTTCAACACTGACTAAGACCCAGCCTACGGCCTAAGTTTAGCCAATCAAAGCATTTAATCATCTGGCCACAGTCCTTATCTAAAGACAAACACATAACCGAAGTCAGGGGTGGCAGGGATAGTTATATTCATCAAACATTCTAGATCCTCCCTCACATCTCCTAGTCACCTTACAGTTAAGTGGGGCAATGCGACTAGTTCTAGCCAATAAAATGTTAAGAAGATTTGTTGTTATTTCTGGGCTGAAACTCATTCATCCTATAAAACCCATGCACAATTCTACAATCTTTTCCTTCCTCTGCTTCAGGAATAAGGGAAATCTTAAGTTCCAGATGGTGCAACTACAAAATGGTGGCATGTCCATCATCTTGGGTCCCTGAATGACCATTGACATACATTGGACATGTAATGTGAGCAAGAAATAAATTTGTGTGTTAAGCCTCAGAGAACTGGAGTAGAGTGTAACCACAGCACAGGTAGCATATCCTGACTAATATACCAGCCCAATAATGGCACTTTCTGAGACTTCCCAGAGCTATCATGAAAGACTTTGCCTCTCTTTTTCTGTCACTGCAAGAAGTAAAGAAATTTTGAGCTTGGGACTTCCAGCATCCATCTTGCTACCACAGGGAGAGAGCCTATGTGAAAATGAAACCATTCAGAAGAAAATGGAGCCAATAGATGAAGAAAAAGAATCCTGTTGACCTCATTTGAATATTTGAAAACATTTGGGCACAAAGCTGCTTGACACTTAGAATCTCAGTGATGTGAGAAAGACATTCCCATTTTTCCCTAAGTTAATTTGAGTTATCTTTCTGTTCTTGGCAATGGTTAGAGTCTCCACAATCAGAGTCCCTTCTGCTGACTGACTCATTTGGCAATCTAGAATTATCTCTTTTTTCTTCACAGGACTCCTCATAGAAAGCAAGACTCCTATATATCAGAGGGGGTCACAACACAATTTGCTGCCCTTAGAGAATATAATTCTTCTATACAGGTAGTCCCCAACTTACAACATGGTTCCGTTCTGATGACTCCGTCATAAGTTGGTTCTGATGTAAGTCAAATACCTCATTTTTTTCCTTCTGTTTTCATTATTATTGTCTTTTATTATCAGTATCTTTATAAATCCAGCAGTGTTTTGAACAGTAAATCATAAAATTGAACATCTGTGAGTGAACATCTGTGAATGATATCTTCAGTAAATTACACACAGCCACATATTACTAATGATAAGATGTGTTAAAAAAAAAATCATTTGTAAGTGTGGTTCATCCCAACTTGAATACGTCATAAGTCGAGGACTACCTGTATTCTATATGAATGTCCCCTGTTGAAGTTATTTACATTCCCCTTTTCCAGTTATTGAGAAGGAAGGATGTGTTAACAAGCAATCCTGAGCAGGGAAATAGTTATAATCACCAGATCACTAAAGGCGAAAATTCACCAGTGATTAAAAATAAAACAAAGGGAAAGAGAATGTTGATGATTTCGACTTGCAGAAAAAACAATACAGAGAAAATGACGTGGCCCTTATTCCACTATAATTCTCTCTCGAGGCATTGATTTGCCTTCATGCATTTCCTGACCATTTGTTTGGGCCTTTGGAAAAATGACTTTTTGGAAAAAGTCCAGGTTGGAAAGGACGATCAAGGTACATCTATGCTCACACTTTGGGCTTTCAAGTAGAAGTGTTGGTCATCTCCAAGTACACCAGTGTCTCTATAAAACCTAAGCTCCCATTCTCCATATACAAAGATACTTACACTGACCTGAGAGTAGGGCTTGGGTTTTGAGGTTTTTCCTCCAGTAGAGATGATGAATAGGAATAAACTCATCCACACTCTCTCTTTTGTTCCCTTCATAAGCCTGGAAGTAGGCATGTAAAAGACTACTACCTGGAATGAGGTTACAGTCTGTGACCATAGAATTGTACCAAGATGACAGGTCCACTGAGGGGTCAAGCCAACAAAGTTGACCTCAACTCAACTTTAACCATCTTTGCCAAATTCTGGCCAGCTGCCTAGGCTGGGATGAACCACCTTTTGATGAGACATGAGCTGACCCCACTCCCTACAATCCTAACATCTGGTTCCACAGAGCTCCCTGAATTGACCAAGTGGAACCTCTCAACTTAGAAATACCAGTAACTTGGAGGCTGCAGACTCAGAATTTCTTCACAACTATGAGTCAGTGGATAAAGCTGAGTGTTCACCAATTGTCCTTCCGGTACTAAATCAAGAATTTAGCAAGATATATAGGAGGGGTGGCATTTCATTGAGGATAGGAAATCAGGTTCAGGTTTTCAAAAAACTCATTACTAATGGATAGCTTTTACCAAGGGAACATATATACATATTCCAGTGTGAACATGTATTATTTCATTGGAAATTATCACTAGGACATTGGGTTAAGAAACTTGCTCAGGATCACGTAGCTAGTGTCAGCAGTGTATTTCCAAAGTCTACTTTCTTTCTAAAGTCCGCCACAATGAAATAGACTTTATTTTAGTTTGGGTTCCCTCAAACTTGGAGCCTGAGACAAGGGCTTCAATGGAAGTCATTATCTGGGAGATGATTTGGGAGAGGAAGTGAGACAGCAAAGGTAGATGAGCCAGTATAAGTGGGTGTTACCTGGAGACCTCTGAGAACCTTACAGAATGCCTCACAGAATCATTCATCCAAAGAAGGGCGGCCTGTAACACTGACCCAGGCCTAGCTCCCATTATTTAGGGTTGTCCTTAAGGCTGTAGCCCCATCCTACTCTGGGCTGCACTAACACAGTAAGCAGCTAGGAAAGAAGGTTCTGGGCAGAACGTAGAAATACATGGAGCACCCAGTAGAGGTGAGACACCATCAGCTCAGAGTAAGTCTGGGATGAAGCTGAAATCAGAAGTGGACTGAGGTGCTGTGGCATCAGCAACATTTACTACTGACTGCCTCTAGAATCAGTGACAATCAAGGGCAAAATGACTAACAGAAAGACTTGAGCATTTAGGCTAGACAATCCCTTCACATATAATTCAATAATTCTCCAAGTACATAGGAGCCATCACACTTTGGCTACTAATAAATTGGATCTATTGTTAAAACAGAGACCCTGGTGGCATAGTGGTTAAGAGCTAAGGCTGCTAACCAAAAGGTTGGCGGTTCAAATCCACCAGGTGCTCCTTGGAAACCCTGTGGGGCAGCTATACTCTGCCCTATATGGTCGCTATGAGTCGGAATCGACTCAGTGGCAATGGGCTTTTCGTTATTTTTATTGTTAAAACAGTGTCTGTCAGTTTGTCGTACCGTGGTGGCTTGCGTGTTGCTGTGATACTCGAAGCTTTTCCACAGGTATTTCAAATACCATCAGGGTCATTTTGGTGGACAGGTTTCAGCTAAGCCTCCAGACTAAGGCAGACTAGGCAGAAGGACCTGGCAGTCTACTTCAGAAAAAATTGGCTGGTGAAAACCTTATGAATAGCAGTGGAACTTTGTTTGATATAGTGCCAGAAGATGAGCCCCTCAGGTTGGAAGGCACCCGAAATACAACTGGGGAAGAGCTGTCTCCTCTAAGTACAGTTGACCTTAATGATGTGGATGAAATCAAGCTTTCAGGACCTTCATTTGCTGAGGTAGCATGACTGAAAATGAGAAGAAACAGCTGCAAACGTCTGTTTATAATCAGAACGTGGAATGCACGAAGTATGAATCTAGGAAAATTGGAAATCATCAAAAAATGAAATGGAATGCATAAACATTGGTATCCTAGGCATTAGTTGAGCTGAAATGGACTGGTATTGGCCATTTTTAATCAGACCATCATATGGTCTACTATGCTGGGAATGACAAATTGAAGAGGAATGGCATCACGTTCATGTCAAAAAGAACATTTCAAGATCTAGCCTGAAGTACAATGCTGCCAGTGATAGGATAATACCCATAAGCCTGCAAGGAAGACCAGTTAATATGACTATTACTCAAATTTATGCACCAACCACTAAGGCCAAAGATGAAGACATTGAAGACTTCTACCAAATTTCTGCAGTCTGAAATTGATCAAACATGCAATCAAGATGCATTGATAATTACTGGTGATCAGAATGCAAAAGTTGGAAACAAGGACGAAGGATTGGTAATTGGAAAATATGGCTTTCGTGATAGAAACAAGGCCGGAGGTTGTGTGATAGAATTTTGCAAGACCAACGACTTATTCATTGTAAATACCTTTTATTAACAACATAAACGGTAACCACACATGGACCTCAACAGACGGAATACACAGGAATTAAATCTACTACATCTGTGGAAAAGGACAATGGAAAAGCTCAATATCATCAGTCAGAACCAGGCCAGGGGCCAACTGTGGAACAGAACATCAATTGCTTCCATGCAAGTTCAAGTTGAAGTTGAAGAAAATTAGAAGAAGTCCATGAGAGCGAAAGTGTGACCTTCGGTGTATCCCACCTGGATTTAGAGAGCATCTCAAGAATAGATTTGATGCATTGAACACTAACAACTGAAGACCAGACAAGTTGTGGAATGACATCAAGGTCATCATACACGAAGAAAGCAAAGGGTTATTAAAAAGACAGCAAAGAAAGAAAAGACCAAAATGGATGCCAGAAGAGACTCTGAAACTTGCTCTTGAACACCGAGTAGCTGAAGTGAAAGGAAGAAATTATGAAGCAAAAGAGCTAAACAGAAGATTTTAAAGGGCAGCTTGAGAAGACAAAGTAAAGTATTATAATGACATGTGCAAAGACCTGGAGATAGAAAACCAAAAGGGAAGAACATGCTCGGCATTTCTCAAGGTGAAAGAACTAAAGAAAAAATTCAAACCTCAAGTTGCAATATTGAAGGATTCTCTGGGGAAAATATTAAACAACATAGGAAGCATCAAAAGCAGATGGAAAGAATACACTGAGTCACTCTAACAAAAAGAATTGGACGATGTTCAACCAGTTCAGGTGATAGCATATGATCAAGAACCAATGATCCTAAAGGAAAAAGTCCAAGCTGCACTGAAGGCTCTGGTAAAAAACAAGGCTCCAGGAACTGATGGAATACCAACTGAGATGTTTCAACAAATGGATTCAGCACTGGAAGTGCTCACTCATCTATGCCAAGCAATTTGGACGCCAACTAACTGGCCAACTGACTGGAAAAGATCCATATTTGTACCCATTCCAAAGAAAGGTGATCCAGCAGAATGTGGAAATTATCGAACAATATCATTAATATCAGACACAAGTAAAATTTTGTTGAAGGTCATTCAAAAGTGGTTGCAGCAGTACATCCACAGGGAACTGCCAGAAATTCAAGTCAGATTTGGAAGAGGATGTGGAATGAGGTATATCATTGCTAATGTCAGGTGGATCCTGGCTGAAAGCAGAGAATTCCAGAAAGACGTTTACCTATGTTTTACTGACTATGCAGAGGCATTTGACTGTGTGGATAATAACAAATTACGATAACACTGCAAAGAATGGGAATTCCGGAACACTTAATTGTGTTCATGAGGAACCTGTCCTTAGATCAAGAGGCAGTCATTCAAAGAGAACAAGGGGATATACTGCATGGTTTAAAATCAGGAAAGGTGTATGTAAAGGTAGTATCCTTTCACCATACTTATTCAATCTGTATGCTGGGAAAATAATCTCAGAAGCTGGACTATATGAAGAAGAATGCAGCAGAAGGATTGGAGGAAGACTGATGAACAACCTGTAATATGCAGGTGATGCAACTTCGCTTGCTGAAGGTGAAGAGGACTTGAAGTACTTACTGATGAAGATCAAAGACTACAGCCTTCAGTATGGACTACACCTCAACATAAAGAAAACAAAAATCCTCACAATTGGACCAATAAGCAACATCATGATAAACAAAGAAAAGACTGAAGTTGTCAAGGATTTCATTTTACTTGGATCCACAATCAACACCCAGGGAAGCAGCAGTCAAGAAATCAAAAGACACATTGTATTGGGCAAATCTGCTGCAAAAGATTTCTTTAAAGCGTTGAAAAGCAAAGATGTCACTTTGAGGACTGAGGTGTACCTGACCCAAGCCATGGTGTTTTCATTCGCCTCATATACATGTGAAAACTGAACAATGAATAAGGAAGACCAAAGAAGAATTGATATCTTTGAATTATGGTGTTGGTGAAGAATATTGAATATACTATGGACTGCCAGAAAAACAAATAAATCTGTCTTAGAAGAAGTACGGCCAGAATGCTCCTTAGAAGCAAGGATGGCAAGACTTTCTCTCAGGTACTTTGGACATGTTATCAGGAGAGACCAGCCCCTGGAGAAGGACATCATACTTGGTAAATTATAGGGTAAGCAAAAATGAGGAAGACTCTCAATGAGATGAACTGATACAGTGGCTGCAACAACGGGCTCAAGCATAACAACGATTGTGTGGATGGTGCGGGAGTGGGCAGTGTTTCATTCCGTTGTATATAGGGTTGCTATGAGTTGGAACTGACTCAACAGCACCTAACAACAACAACATTGCTATAATTAAAATGATCAAGAGAAAAGAGAAGTATAATTTAAGGAAATATTGTTGATAACATCCTACTTCTTTCCATCCAAGTCAGGTACTGTTTAGACATGACCCCAAGACAGCAATGGTTAAAATGGAGAAATGAATCTTCTTAATAACATCTGCCTTCCTTTGTTACAGAGTCTAGCACTATGTCTAGGTTTAATTTGCAAGTATAGAAAGTAAATTGCAAGAAAGTGATAGAAATCAGAGATTTTCAGGCTACAATGGGTATTTGCTTGTGGTCACTGAGTGGCAGATAGTGTGTGTGACAAGGAATACTGGAGAAAAAATGTTAAATTATAATTTCAGGCTCTGTCTACTCCCTTCCACTTCCACCTCTTCACACACATATCCTAACACTCACTTTCTAATGCCTCGTGCTCAAAGTGTGCCCCATGAACCAGAAGCATCAGCGACACCAGGGAACTTAGTAGACTGGCAGAATCTCAGGATCCACCAATACCTACTGAATCAGACTCTGAATTTCAGCACAATTCCCAAATGAGTGTATCTGCCTTCAAGTTTGAGAAGCACTGTCTAAGGAAGAATTATTTGCCTGCCCAGCCAACTAACCAAACCAGTTGCCCTCAAGTCCACTCTGACTCATAGTGACCCCATGTGTGTCACAGTAGAACTGTGCTCCATAGGGTTATCAAAGGCTGATTTTTTGGAAGTAGATTGGCAGGCCTTTCTTCCAAGGCACCTCTTGGTAGACTCAAACTATCATTTTTGGTTAGCAGCTGAGGGCGTTAACCATTTGCACCACCTGGAGACTGCCTACCTAGCCAGCTATCAGGTCCTAATCTGTTATGTTTGGGATGAGCGACCACATCTTCCCACCTTTTGCCCCAAAATGGCTTAAGGTAGAAATTGAGAATAGATCAGACTGTTTTTCCATGGGGGGAGTAAGGAAACGGAGAGAATTGGCACCATAAGTGGCAGCAGGACAGAGAGGAAGGGAGAGAAAAGGAAAGGAGATGAGCAGCTGCCATGACAAGCAGAACTTTTGGGTGAGAGGTGTGTATGGAGAATTTTTAGGAAGCTGTGGCTGCAATTTGTGTTTCATTTCTTCTTTTTTGCTTCCTCAAGAGACCTTCATTAAAGCCTCTATTTTTTTATTTATTATTTTGAAAAAATAACAGAAAGCTACAAAGGATAATATTACCAACATTTATGTACTCACTACCTACAATTAGTAAATGTTAATAGTCTTTGTTTTTAAAAATTAAAACATTACTGTTAACGTTGAAGTCCTTATATTCTCTACTCTGCTCCCGTTCTCTATCCCCCTTTCTTTAGATGCAACCACTATTATGAATTTGGTGTCAATCCAGTCTATTTATACATTTTTACTATATGCATATTTCTAAATCATATAAAGGATTATTATATGTTTTTAAATTTACAGAATTACATTGTATAAACCATTGATATCATTTTAAAACTTGTAATTTTGAAATGTATTCATACTGAGGCATATAGATCTAGTTCATTCATCTTTAACTGCCACATAGCACTCCTTCAATATATATTACACATATTTTTTATTCCTTTATTGGTGGACTTTTGGGCTAAGCTACTAAAAAAAATAATACTGCAATTGACATCCATATACATATACAGATATATACCATATTTTTATACAAATAACCCACTCCTACATTTTTTTGCCAGCTGCACCCTCACCTGTGAGGTATTTTCATAAGTGTGCTCTGCTAATTTTTTTTTTTTTACAGCAACATGTGGAAGACGATTGGCATGGTGGAGCCTGTGATTATCCCAAGGCAGCCCAGTTATATTCAGGCAACATATAAATGAAAGAGTTGAACTCCACTTTCCAGACCTGGTCCCTGTATTTACTTTCTCACAAGTTCCAACTTTTGAGGCTTGAAAATCTATATAATCACTAAGAAAGAGGCTAAAAAGTGCCACAAAAATTTAGGGAGTGGTTCGAAGCAGAGATATCTAGGAGATGTGCCAAACTGAAAGCTGTCGCTGGGTTAAGGGAAATTGAAACCATCACTTCAGGGAGGAAATATGGCTAGGTACAAGAGGTAGTTCCAACAGTTGGCCCTAAATAAGACTGGGGGCACTCAAACATGCAATGTGAGTATCATGTGCTTCCAGGTGCTTTCCCCTTGGAGTCTACATATTACAGTAAAACCTGCAAAACCTGGAGCCCGTGTAAGGCAAAAACCTGTCAGAGAAGGAAAATTCAAGTATTTTCCAGTAAAGTAAGTGATGGAAAAGTGGTAAGACTGCACACTGTGAAACGCAGAAATTTTGTGAGACCCAGAAAAACAAGGCAGTCTGGTGGAGTTCTGACTCTCACAGTTTTCACTATACAAAGATGCTGTGGTTGATCAAAATACTTTCGGAATTACATTAAAACCAAAAGCACATTATTTTGACTATCATCATAGAAGGGAAGTCTTCATCTTTTGAGAATAGGCTTACATTTAAAAATAACCAAAGAACATTGCAATTCAAGTAAAAAATGAAATTATCAGCCAAGTAAGACTATTTTTGGTCAAAAAATAACTAAAGACTGATTTTCTTATGCGGCTCTGGATGGAGCAAACTGATCATCCATCTCAGATGTCCAAGAGTGTTTTTGTTTTTTTGCTAGTTATACCAATGTAATTATTAACAGTACCCACTGTCACTTTGAAAGTGTTCCAGTTTGTATGATAAATTATGATTACCCTATCCTGAAGGTGCATGCTTCAAGGTGAATATCCCACTTGAATTTAGAGACCACCTCAAGAATAGATTTGACACACTGAACACTAATAACCAAATACCAGAGGAGTTGTGGAATGACATCAAGGGCATCATACATGAACAAAGCAAAAGATCATTAAAAAGGCAAGAAAGAAAGAAAAGACCAAAATGGATGTCAGAAGGGATCTGAAACTCGCTCTTGAATGTCGAGTAGCTAAAACAAACTAAAGAAATGATGAAGTATAAAAGCTGAACAGAAGATCAAAGGGCAGCTTGAGAAGACAAAGTAGTATCATAACGACTGTCATGGATTGAATTGTGTTCCCAAAAAGTATCTGTCGACTTGACTGGGTCATGATTCCCAGTATTGTATAATTGTTAACCATTTTGTAATCTGATGTGATTTCCTTATGTGCTGTAAATTGAATCATTATGATCTAATAAGATGGATTAGCGCCAGTTATACTGATGAGGTATACAAGATTGGATAGTGTCTTAAGCCAATCTCTTTTGAGATATAAAAGAGAGAAGCGAGCAGAGACACATGGGAATGTCATACCACCACGAAAGCAGTGCTGGGAGCACAGCAGGTCCTTTGGACCTGAGATTTCTGCGCTGAGATGCTCCCAGACCAAGGTAAGACTGATGCATCACAAGGACATTCCCCAGAGCCAACAGAGAGAGAAAGCCTTCTCCTGGAGCTGATGCCCTAAATTTGGACTTGTAGCCTACTGGACTGTGAGAGAATAAACTTCTCTTTGTTAAAGCCATCCACTTGTGGTATTTCGGTTAAAGCAGCACTAGATGACTAAGACAATGACATATGCAAAGTCCTGGAGTTAGAAAACCAAAAGGGAAGAACACCCTTGGCACTTTTCAAGCTGAAAGAATTGAAGAAAAAATTTAATCCTCAAGCTGCAATACTGAAGGATTCTACGGGGAAAATGCTGAATGACACAGGAAGCATCAAAAGAAGATGGAAGGAATACGCAGAGTCATTGTACCAAAAAGAATTGGTTGACATTCAATCATTTAAGGAGATAGCATATAATCAAGAACAAATGTTACTGAAGGAAGAAGGTCAAGACGCACTGAAGGCATGGGTGAAAAGCAAGGTTCCAGGAACAGATGGGATACTAATTGAGATGTTTCAACAAACAGATGCAGCACTGGAAGTACTGACTTATCTATGTCAAGAAATTTGGAAGACAGCTACCTGGCCAACTGACTAGAAGAGATCCGTATCTGTGCACATTCCAAAGAAAGGTGATCCAACAGAATGCAGAAATCATCAAACAATATCATTAATATCACACACAAGTAAAATTTTGTTGAAGTCATTCAAAAATGTTTGTGGTAGTACATCAACATGGAACTGCCAGAAGTTCAAGCTAGATTCAGAAGAGGACCTGGAACAAGAAATATCTTGCTGATGTCAGATGGAACTTGGCTGAAAGCAGAGAATACCAGAAAATTGTTTGCCTGTAATTTACTGACTATGCAAAGGCGTTTGACTGTGTGGATCATAACAACTTATGGATAACACTGAAGAATGGGAATTCCAGAACACTTAATTGTGTTCATGAGGAACCTGTACTTAGATTAAGAGGCAATCGTTTGCACAGAACAAGGGGATACTGCGTGGTTTAAAATCAGGAAGGATGTGCATCAAGGTTGTATCCTTTCACCATACTTATTCAACCTGTATGCTGGGAAAATAACCTGAGAAGCTGGACTATATGAAGAAGAATGCAACAGAAGTATTTGAGGAAGACTGATTAACAACCTGTGATATGCAGACGACACAACCTTGCTTGCTGAAAGTGAAGAGGACTTGAAGC
>NW_004443965.1:14275443-14298946 GCF_000243295.1 Trichechus manatus latirostris
ATTTTACTTGGATCCACAATCAAGGCCCATGGAAACAGAAGTCAGGAAATCAAAAGACATATTGCATGGGGCAAATCTGTTGCAAAAGACTTCTTTAAAGTCGAAAAGCAAAGATGTCACTTTGAGGACTAAGATGTGCCTGACGCCATGGTATTTTCAATCGTCTCATATGCATGTGAAAGCTGGAGAATGAATAAGGAAGACCAAAGAAGAATTATACCTTTTAATTACGGTGTTGGTGAAGAATATTGACTATATCATGGACTGCCAGAAGAAGGAACAAATCTGCCTTGGAAGAAGTACAACCAGAATGCTCCTTAGAAGCGAGAATGGCAAGACTTGGTCTCATGTACTTTGGACATGTTATCGGGAGAGACAAGTCCCTGGAGAAGGACATCATGCTTGGTAAAACAGACATTCAGCGAAAAAGAGGAAGACCCTCAGTGAGATGGATTGACAACACAGTGACTACAACAATGAACTCAAGCATAACAACAATTGTGAGGATGACGCAGGACTGGGCAGTGTTTCATTCTGTTTCACATGGGGTCACTATGAGTTGGAATTGACTCAAGGGCACCTAACAATAACAACATCCTGAAGTTAAGGAGCCCTTATGGCACAGGGGTTAAGCAGTTGGCAGCTAACCAGAAGGCTGGTGGCTTGAATCCACCAGTGGCTCCATAGGAGAAAGACCTAGTGATCTGCTCCTGTAAAGATTACAGCCTAGAAAACCCTATGGGTCAGCTGTACTGTATCACGTGGGGTAGCTATGAGTTGAAATAGACTTGATTGCACCTAACAACATCCTGAAGGCAGCTCCAAAAAGGAGGTAACAAATGTATAAGCAGTCACAACAGTTTTAGATTGAATGCCCAGCTTGTGACTACTTTTAAGAAGACATTAACATGAGTGTGTATGTTCTGATATGCCTGCTTTAAAAATGAACAAACAAACAAACAAATCACCCTCTACAATTTTCCCAGCTTCACTGTAAAATCGTGAACATACAGAGAGAAGGCAAGTAGAGCTGCGGTCTGACAATGGCGACAAACTATTCTCCTTCCTCTTTCACATATCCTCGAGCTGAATTTTTGTGACATTGTCTCTTCCAGATAGACCTTGATATTATTTATTCTAACTAGGATTTATCTCAATAACAACGTTAGGAGAAAATGAAGGCACTTGTGTAGTGTAACGTGTCATGTGTTGTCCCACAGGAATGACTGAGGCATGACCTTCTGTTGAGGGGCCAAGACTGAAAGAGAGAGGGTTGGGGTGAATCTTAACACAGTGATGAGGGCAGGTGGGGGAAGAAAAGTGTGAGAACGGTTGCTGTAATGAGGGCAGATTATTCCTGTGTGTTGCCAGCAATTTAATTTCGCATACTCTTTATCTTCCTTCTCATATTGGGGAAAGATATACTGGCATCACTTCATAAATATGACCTTAGTCATTATTATAATACACTCTCCCGAAAGCTGGAGAGGGCAAAAATACCTCATGGGGACCTGTGACTATTGATGTAACATCATAAAATTCTACTGGAAACATGAAGACATAATACTGACACTTCAGACTATTTTGGGCTCAGGAATGTAAATAGACAATGTTTCAAATAGAAACATCGCCAACATTCTGATATCAAAAATAACAACTTTGCGACAGGCAGTATATCTGGGGGTTCTGGCAACAAAGAATTTCAGAGTGGAGTCACAAACCATAGTGATGAAACACAAAATCAAAATAACACAGTCTCAACTATTTTTAAAACTCTTTTCTCCCAAGGAGCTCTACATAATGAAATCATTTGCTCATTTTCTCCAACCTAGCTTTCTTCGAGAAGGTACTGTAGGCAGCACTGGGTCAGAGGAGGGGTGGGAAAATCTGCAATTATTGATGAACAAATATTTATTGACTATTGTGAGTAAAGCATAGCACAGTGGTTAAGCACATAGGCATTAGAGCTACCTGCTCCACCACTTACTAACCTCAGGTGACTTAATTTACTTCTTTGTGCCCCAGTTACTTAATCTAATGTGAGACCAGCTTTATAGGTTTGTTGTGAGGATTAATCCATATAAACCACTTAGAAAGTAAGTGGCACATAGCAAGTACTCAAACACTATAGTTAGGGGAAACAATATATCTATAGATAAAAATGTTGTGGTTAGCTGCTGTTGAGTCAGCCCCCAACCCGTGGTGACCCCATGCACAATTGAATGAAATGCTGCCCAGTCCCTTTATGTTATGGATCAGACCATGTAATCTATAGGCTTTTCATTGGCTTTCTTCCTCATCCATCTTAATCTGAAAGTACCACTGAAACCTGTTCAGCGTCACAGCAACACACAAGCCTCCACTGACAGGTGAGTGGTGGCTGGGAATCAAACCTGGGTCTCCGGCACAAAAGGCAAGAATTCTACCACTGAACCACCAATGCCCCCCAGTGCAGATAAAATATGGCTGCTAAAGTAGCATTGTAAATAATAAATATGAAATGGCAATTACAGCAAATGAAGGGAAAAAAGATCACTGTGAATTAGGGTGGAAGAGTTCCTCATGGAAGAAGTGGGGTTTTACCAGAGTCTTGACAAACAGGAGATAGGGAGCATCTCAGCAAAGGCCAGAATGCAAGTGTATCGTGTTCAGGTGAGAAGGAGATGTAATAAATAGGCAGTTCTGGCTGTGATAGAGGGTTTATGGAGGGGAGAAAGGAAAGGAAAGATGGTAGAGGTAGCTTAGGGTTGGTTTTGTGAACAAGCTCATGCCATGGTGGCAGTGGAGCTATAGGAAGCACCATCTGGCAGGGGCTGGCTGGATTGTTGGACTGCAGGGAAGGTGACCTGTGATATGGGCGTTAACTGTACTGAGGCTGTTGCGGTACAACAGAGGTCAAGAGTGAGGGTCTGGGCTAGGACAAGGCAGTTGAAAAAATAACTCTTCTGTGAATTTATCCAGTCAGAGGCCTCCACTTAACTTCTCATACTTGACTCCATGGGCCTTTTGGTGCTCAGGGCAGGACAAAGGCCAAGGTCCAGTTCTGTGTTGCTATAAAGAAGTCTTAATAAAATGACTGGTACTTGCTTGGAGATCATCCTCCAACCCCACTGTTTATGCTTTTTTCTTTATGTTGGATGAGATATCCTCAGAGGAGCAATTCTTATTCATCATCAAACAATGTTGGGCACCTACTTGTGCTAGAGATATTTTGGAGAAATATTAAAATGAGTTCTCTAAGATTCCTAAGGGTCTCAGGATCAGCATGGGGAAAAGGGTAGCGAGATGTTTGGAGAGAGGCATTTGCTCAGAAAAAAGCCAAATAAGTGGCCTCTGGTTGTTAGGTAAGTATCAAGTGAGTAGTGTGGATAAAGCGTGCTATTGAAGGTCAAAAGAGATTCCTTCAGCCTGGAGTGGTTATAGAAGCTGATATATTTATTTTATTGTAAATCAAGATATTTCTATTTTTAGAGAGAGAAAAAACAATCTTGTAGTTGGTTAAAGTGGAGACCAAATTAGAAAAATAAAATAAAATCTGACGATATTATTCATAGTTTTGCTCTTATGCAAAATTCCATCTGAGTCATAGACTTGAATGAGCAGAAATTTACTGATTTTTATGCAAGTAGCACACACCTTCTGCATTTATTTGCCAACCATGCCCTTCCCTCATGAGGTATTTTTGTAAGTGCTGCTATGCCAATTTTTTTTAAATGTTGTCAGAGAGGGCACGGTTGGCAAACAAGCGTAGAAGGTATGCATTCTTTATGTAAAAATAAGGTAATACTAATAGCTGAAGTTTATTGAACACTTACTTTGTTATCAGGCACTATGCTAAACTATTTACATATTAGTTCATTTGTTCCTCACAAACTCTATAAGCATACTATTATTATCTTCATTTTACAGATGGGAAAATGGAGGTTTGGGAAGGATCCTTTTCACTCCCCAAAAGTTTTTCACTGCTATAATCATTATCACTGCCCCATGACTAGACTCAGAACTGTCGTTTATTTTATTTTTGTCACCATTTCCACCACTCTTTTGAGACTGATAGTCTTATGTTAAGGAGCCCTAGTGGTGAAATGGTTAAGCGCTCAGCTCTCAACCAAAAGAATGGCGGTTCAAACCCACCCAGCGGCTCCACTAGACAAACACGTGGTCATCTGCTTCCACAAAGATTACAGCCTAGGAAACACTATGGGGAAGTAGTGCTCTGTCACATGGGGTTGTTATGAGTGGAAATGAACTCGATGGCACCTAACAACAACAAGTCTTAATGTTTGCTGTTAGCTGCCTTCCAGTTGAACCCGACTCATGGTGATCCTATGTGCAATGATCTAGGACCACTGTGATCCATAAGGCTTTCACTGGTTCATTTTCAGAAGTAGATCTCCAGGTCTTTCTTCCTAGTTAGTTTTAGTCTGGGAGCTCTGCTAAAAACTGTTCAGCATCACAGCAACATGCAGGCCTCCACCGACAGATGGGTGCTGGCTGCACTTGAGCTGCATTGGCCAGGAATCAAATACAGGTGTCCCACATGGAAGGCAAGAATTCTACCACTGAACCACTACCGCCCTCAGCCTTACGTTTAAGTAGCTTCAGTTGCCAGAATCCCTAAGCTCCCCCTTAGGTGGCCGTTGACCATGCTCGCATTTGCAGTTTCAGCATTGGGGTGGCTTTGCCATAACAACTGGCCCAGATTCACATCTACATGTTGTTTAAGCTCCTTCTAACAGACACCGGTGGCAAAGTGGTTAAGTGTTTGCCTACTAACCAAAAGGTTGGCAGTTCAAATCCACCAACCCCTCCTTGGAAACTCTATGGGGCAGTTTTACTCTGTCCTGTAGGGTTGCTGTGAGTTGAAATAAACTTGACGGCAATGGATTTGGTTTTTTGTTTTTAACAGCCACTGCTGCTAGCAGCTCTCTGCGTCACTTCCAGTCCTGGCTATCTGCCCACCAGGGAACACGTGGGTGGTGATCAGGATGCTGAGGGGTGGAAGTTGATGAGGCATTTTGGGTCTACTTGGGTCTTGTGCCTTCCTTCACCCCTTAAAAATCGTTGGAAGATCTGGCAGCTCTTGACAGTTCAGTGATTTTCCAACTCTATAACTTTCTAGCTTTGTGATCTGGCTAAGCTGTTTAACTCTCTAACCATCAGTTTTCCTACTTACAAAATTGAGATAATAATAGTACTTACCTCTTACTTAACCTAGGGATGTCAGGTTAAATAAGTAACTGCAAAGCACTTAGAATAGTGCCTGGCCCATAGTAAGTGCTCAATAAACGTTCATTATTTTTCTTACAACTTCTCAAATTGGGGATATTGGGTAGGTTTGGGCACTAGAGTCAAACTCAGTTTAGGAATTGTATATAATTATAAATAAGAACAAGTTGTAACATGACTACAGAACAAGACAGAAGTAATTATATTACAAGTAAAGCACTGCAATATCATTGAGCTTTAAGTTTCTTTATCAGTTAGGAAGTAGAGCAAAAGGGAGGACTGACAGGGTACTTGATTGATGTGAGGGTAAAGTGGCAGACAACACTGGCTGATGTATCAGAAGTGCTGATCATAGTGAGGTCTGGGGACCACTTGCCTCAGAATCACTTGGGTGTTTTTAAAAATGTAATTTCCTGGGTCCTACTGATTCAGAAGTCCTGGGAATCTACTTCTTCTTCTTCTTTTTATTTTTAAACAAGTACCTAGGTGCTTTTTAGGCACTTGAAAGTTTGGTTACCATTGATCCAAGGACTGAGAAAGAGCATCCCACCAGGATCAAAGTGAACCTGTAGCTGAACAAAAGCAAGCCTGAGTCCTGAGATTTGACAAAATGAGCTCAATTCCTAGGCCTTCAGGACATCAGCTGACCAGAGAGAAAATAACAACTGATCTTGTGGAATATTTATTGAGTAAAGAACATTGATCATCTGTGATCCAACTTGCCAGATATCAACTCCGTAGGACACCAAGTGATCAAGAAGGCATAGGGTTTAACAATGGCAAAGTAACAGCAGCAAAGCCCATTTTTCTCTCAAAACTCATCCCCTAAATAACAAGAATTACACAAAACAGAAACACTGTGTTCAATGATACTAGAAGCCACATGAAACCCTGAAACACAAGATATGGAGACAAAAGTAGATGGAAGATTGACAAATGAATTAATAAAACAGTACAAGGTCAAAACTAAGGGTCTACAAAGCAAGAACTAAATTAAGGCATTTCACCTGCAGGACTCTGGAATAGCATCAGAACTGGTGACGCTAAGTATCGTAAAATACGGGAAGAGATGTGGAGGAGGCAAAAATATATGTGAGGAGTTGAAAGCTATTTTAGACCCCCTGGGTTCCACCCCATCCTCCACATTCACTACCTTTCACCCACTAAAATATACTTTCAGAAGAAACAAACGATCCCCTATACATCACTTTTCAGGAAAATTTTGGTAGGTGTGCTGAACAAAATAGGGAGTAAACTAACAGAGACGAAGACAGGGATTTTAGGAAACAGGAGATCCACACAGGAAGGATTGAAGGGAAATCCCGGGATGATGGCAAAAGGAAGTCCCTGAACAACAGCTGTACAGCAAGAAGAAAGAACCAGGCCAAAGCAGAGCAGGAACAGAAGACTCTGGGAGGAATATCTTCAGGAAAAGATATTGGAACTTACAGTTCTCTGATGGGTTTGAATACATGAAATATTATATTGGAAGCCATTGTGCATAGCTATAGGAGGATAGGAAAGGAGTTTGCCATAGATTAAAAAACCCTAAGCCAATAAAAAAAAAAAAAAAAGAAGGTAATTATTAACTCCAAGACAACAAATGTTATACAATTTAGGGACTGTAACAGAGTATATCACTTGGCTTAAAAGTGAATAGTAGTCAAAAATAGTGAAAACACTGAATATGGATCTAACCAAAAATTGTGCTTATTATTATACTGAAAGAATATGAGAGCTAAAATACTTATCTATCATAATAAGAATTAAATAGATTATGTCAATTATAAACCAAGAGATATAAGTATAAGGATATTTGTTAGAACTATAGAGAGATAAATACCCAAAGGAATCAATAAAAGAGTTGAAAGTAGATACTTCTGAGGGATGGGAGAGTTAGGGAGGTGCTGGGAAAGGTATGTGTTGGTGTTAGGAATCTGTTGCTTTTTTTTGTTTGTTTGTTTTATAAGACTCTAAACACTATAGCTTTATTATAAACTTGCTAGAAACAGAATACCGTAATGTTAAGTGTGTTAATTCTGGAGAACAACTGTCAGAGTCAAATTCTAGTTATTCTAGCTTTGTGACCTGAAGTTACTAATCCTCAGTTTTATCATCTGTACAATGGGGATGATGTGAATAGTAATTAACTCATAGAGTGTGTTAAGATTTCAGTGAGTTAATCTTCATAAAACATTTAGTATGGTGTCTGGCACATAGAGAGCATTCCATAAATCTTATCCATTGTTATTTCACTTTAAAAATTATGTTCATGTATTACTGTGATAGGATCTCTTGTGGCACAGTGGTTAAGAGCATGGCTGGTAACCAAAGACTGACAGTTCAAATCTACGAGTCATTTTTTGGAAACCCTATGGGGCGATTCTACTCTGTCCTATAAGGTCGGTATGAGTCAGAACCAACTCAGGGGCACACAACAACAACAACAACAGTTACTTTGATAAGAAAAAAAAAAAATTTTTAAGTAGGTAGGGCAGATGGAGAAACCTGACAAGAGAGTTTTAAGAGGCTTTCCATCCACACCAGCTCTGAAGCTCCATCCTCATTCACCAGACTCCAAAAAGGATACTAAATGAGTTATGACTCCTGTTAACTGAGAGGGAGGGGAGAAGGGAATGTGTGTGTGTGTAAGAGAAGAAATGAAGCTTGTTGATTAATGTATCTTTTAGAAAATAGATTTGTTCCACTAATATTTTGTCATTAGCCTCCTTCCTAAGTTTCCACATGTGTAGATTATACTCCTTTTTTAGCCCTGTTTATTTTAGGGTAGGAGTCCCTGGGAGGCACAAATGTTAAATGCTTGACTACTAACTGAAAGTTTGGCTTGGTGATCTGCTTCCAAGAGGTCACAGCCTTGAAAACGCTATAGAGCAGTTCTATCCTGCACACATGGGGTCGCCTTGAGTCAGAATCCACTTGACTACAACTAACTAATCTGAGGATAGGAGGGAGAACTATCTGGAGGTTTCTCCTGATAAATCAATTCATGCCTCGACATAGTCCTGTTATTTTCTTTGTGCTGGGGGTGCATGCATTTACAGGCCTGAGGAGGAGGTTCCATGCAGCCCTGTCTCCCCACATGTCTAGATGAGGAAAATGACAAGATTGGAGAGAAGCTGAACTTGGGTTGCTTTCCTGACAGATGCTTGATAAAAACAGCTAATTGGTACCTTTTCCAGCTCACTAGGTGAAATTGGCTGAAAATCAGCCATAATAGCTGATAGAGCTGGAACTTGATTTTGTTTCTCCTAGAGAAGCCTGTCTGCAGGGGTCTTTTAGGAACAAATAGCACCTGCTGATTCACTCTGATAAGCTTTTCAGATCAGTGCCCACTTAAAAGGCTGTCCTCCAGGAGCCACTGAACTCAGGTTGTCTAGAGCGCAGCTTCTCTTACTCTCCCCTGCAAACAGGTTCATTAAAATCCCTGAAGTGCCACCCCTACATAAACCTGCACCCAGCACCAACCATTGGAGCACACGACTTCTTCCCTCTTCCTGCTTGAACTTGAAACTTTTGGATTGTCCTTCCTCCTTCCCCACCCCAGCTATTCACTTATCCCAGCTCCCACCCTTTGTGCACTTGCCCCTTACTTATATGGGTAAATTCTTTCCTGTCTATTGACCATTTAATGATTAAGTTCAGTGACCTATCTTGTCCATGTCTTAAATTATGAATCCCCAAGGGTCAAGGACTGTATGTTTTTCTTTTCTTTTTTTTTTTTTTAATTAAATATATTTTTATTTTATTTACGAAGAATTTTCATTGTTTCGTTAGGTAGATGTCTTTGATAATTCATCCAAGGAAGATCATTAGTTCAGTTTGATAAAACCTATATCCTTTGCGTATTGATGGAAACACTCATGACAAATATTGAGGCTGTACTTCTGGATCACATTGTGCTGGTTTCAGGAAACCTGGCAAGTCTAGGAACTCTGGCTGAATTTTCCTGAGTGGCTTCAGTAGAGCTGCTGGTGACCCGTCTTGCTTTTAGGGACACAAGAAGGCAAAAGACAAGGACTGTGTTTCTTTGCAATTCTCAAGATGCCAGGATTGATGCGGCAGATAGGTACTTCAGTAGCCGCTTTTGTAAAAGAGGAAGAAGAGAAGAATTTTAAAACTCCAACAGTATCTGGAAGAGTAAGAGAAATATTGTTGGATTTGGACAGGAGAACAAGAAGGTCAAGTTCAGGAACCCAGAAGCGTTTTGCAGATGATCCCATTATACTGTGAAGTCCGCCGTGTGAGAGGGTCTCATTAGATAAGGAGTTTTTAGAACTGCTGAGATCCTCAGAAGGACCCCTGGTGGCGCAGTGGTTAAAGCAATAGACTGCTAACCAAAAGGTCAGCAGTTTGAACCCACCAGCCTCTCTGTGACAGAATGATGTGGCAGTCTGTTTCCATAAAGATTACAGCCTTGGAAACCCTATAGGGCAGTTCTGCTGTCCTGTGGGGTCACTATGAATCAGGATCAACTCGATGGCAACCGGTTTGGGTTTTTTATCAACTCCTTGAAAGGATGAGTAAGACTTGGCCACTTGCTTGCTAACCTTTGGCAAGTCACTTGTGCCATTGTTTTCTCTTTTATAAAAATGGCAAGAATAATAGTACCTCAGAGGAGGGTATAGATGGGTGAGATAAGCCAGAAGAGATCTGAGATCATCCAAGAAATGAAGATTTAAACCTCAGTAGTATAATTTTGGTGAGTATGAGTGAGTGAGATGGAAAGGAAGACTTGGGATCATTAGAGGTGAGGTTACATTTATAGGATCTGCTGGACAGCTGGAACACGAAGCCAGAGGGAAGATGAAAGGGAGTATGATACAACATCAGAGGCGGGAGCATGGCATGAGTCATCATTCATGTGAAAGACAACAGCAAACACACACATACAAACTCACCAGTTTCAGAGGACACAGGAAGCAGCCTTCTGATCACTACTGTATTAGTTTCCTATTGCTGCTCCAATACTTTTTAACAACATAAATTATTATCATATAGCTCTAGAGGTTAGAAGTCTGAAATGACTCTTAAGGATTAAAATTTAAGTGCCAGCAGGGCTGCTTGTTTTCCAGGAAGTTCTAGCTTTTTCCAGCTTCTAGAGAGGCCTCCTGTATTCTTTGGTTTGTGGGTGCTTCCTCTTACGACTCCATCCTCTGCTTCCATCCCAATACCTCCTCTCTAACTGTGACCCTCCTGTCTCTTTCTTATAAGGATTCTTGTGATTACATTGTCCCCTCCCCAATAATTCAGGATCATCTTCCCATCTCAAGACCTTAATTTTAATCACATCTGCAAAGTCCTTTTTGCCATGTAAAGCAACATACTCAGGAGTTCCGGGGATTAGGACGTGGACATCTTTGTTGTTTTTGTTAGTTGCTGTCAAGGCAGCTCCAACTCAAGGTGACCCTGTGTATAACAGAATAAAACATTGCCCAGTGTTGTGCTATCTTTAAGATCATTGGTATGTTTGAGTACATTGTTGCGGCCACGGTGTCAATCCATCTCATTGAGAGTTTCCCTTACCTTTGCTGGCTGATCACTTTATCAAACATGATGTCCTTCTCCAGTGATCAGCCCATCCTGATGCCATGTCCAAAGTAAGCAAGTTGAAGTCTCAGAATATATTGTGTGATTCCTCATAAGGTTTTCACTGACTAATTTTTGAAAGTAGATCACCAGACCTTTCTTTCTAGTCTGTCTTAGTCTGGAAGTTCCACTAAAACCAGTCCACCACGGGCAGGGGCATATTAACTGGTAAGCAAGTTACATACCACCTTACGTTAAGCAAGGTACACACAAGTTTACTTGTGTTTACTTACTAATCTGAACAATTTCATATGGGTTTCACCAAGTCTTTGATGTGGTAAAAAACAGGTGAAATTGTTCACTACAGATTATTAAGTACGCAAAAGTAAGCCCTTTTGTATCTTGCTTATTGGGTAATCTAGCCCTAACCACGACATGACCTTGTTGTATTTGAAATACTGGGGCATAGCTTCCAGTATTGCAGCAACAGGCAAACTACCACAGTATGAAAAATTGACAGAAATCTTTGGGGTGCATTATTCGGCTTACCACAACTACCCAATGAAACTCATGTCCTTTGTTAAAGACTTTTTTTTTTTTTAATGGAAAACTCATGATCCTCATATAAATATACAATAAACACATCAACGATGTGTTTATGTCCTTCTCCAGGGACTGGTCCCTCCTGATAACATGTCTAAAGCATGTGAGACGAAGTGTTGCCATCCTTGCTTCTAAGGAGTATTCTGGTTGTACTTTTTCCAAGACAGATTTGTTGAAGTCCGTGATATATTCAGTATTTTTCACCAACGTCATAATTCAAAGGCATCAATCCTTCTTCAGTCTTCCTTATTCATTGTCCAACTTTTGCATACATATGAGGCAATTGAAAATACCATAGCTTGAATCAGGTACACCTTACTCCCCAAAGTGACATCTTTACTTTTTAACACTTTAAAAAGGTCTTTTGCAGTAGATTTGCCCGATGCAATGTGTCTTTTGATTTCTTGACTGCTGCTTCCACTGGTGTTGATTGTGGATCCAAGTAAAATGAAATCCTTGACAACTTCAATCTTTTCTCCATTTATCACAATGTTACTTATTGGTCCAGTTGTGAGAATTTTGGTTTTCTTTATGTTAAGGCGTAATCCATACTGAATGCAGTAGTGTTTGATCTTCATCAGTTTCATGGATTGAATTTTGTGCCCCAAAAATATCTGTCAACTTGCCTAGGTCATGATTCCCGGTATACTGTGATTGTCTACCTTTTATCATCTGATGTGATTTCCTATTTATTTTATATTCTATCACTATGATGTAATAAAAGGATTAGTGGCAGTTATATTGATGAGATCTACAAGATAAGATAGTGTCTGAAGCCAATCTCTTTTGAGATATAAAAGAGAGAAATGAGCAGAGAGACATGTGGAAACTCATACCACCAAGAAAGCAGCACAGGGAGCAGAGCGTGTCCTTTGGACCCGGGGTTCCTGCACAGAGAAGCTCCTAGCCCAGGGGAAGACTGACGACAAGGATCTTCCTCCAGAGCTGACAGAGAAAGCCTTCCCCTGGAGATGATGCCCTGAATTTGGACTTGTAGCCTACTAGACTGTGAGAGAATAAATTTGTCTTTGTTAAAGCCATCCACCTGTGGTATTTCTGTTATAGCAGCACTAGATGACTAAGACAACCAGTAAATGCTTCAAGTCTTCTTCCTTTTCAGCAAGCAAGGTTGTGTCATCTGCATATCACAGGTTGTTAATGAGTCTTCCTCCAATCCTCACACCACATTCTTCTTCCTATATTCCAGCTGCCAGATTATTTGCTCAGCATACAGATTGATATTAAAAAGAATTGGTCGATGTTCAACCATTTCAGCAGGTAGCATATGATCAAGAATCAATGGAACTGTAGGAAGAAGTCCAAGCTGCACTGAAGGCATTGTTAAAAAACAAGGCTCAAGGAATTGATGGAATACCAATTGAGATGTTTCAACAAACAGACGCAGTGCTGAAACTGCTCATTTGTCTATGCCAAGAAATTTGGAAGACAGCTACCTGGCCAACTGACTGGAAGGGATACATATTTATGCCTGTTCCCAAGAAAGGTGAACCAACCAAGTGCAGAAATTATCAAACAATGTCATTAACATCACATGCAAATAAAACTTTGCTGAAGACCATTCAAAAGCAGCTTCAGCAGTATATCAACAGGGAACTGCCAGAAATTCAAGCCAGATTCAGAAGAGGATGTGGAACAGGGGATATCATTGCTAATGTCAGATGGATCCTGGCTGAAAACAGAGATACCAGAAAGAGGTTTACTTGTGTTTTATTGACTATGCAAAGTCACTTGACTGTGTGGATCATAACAAAATATGGATAACATTGTGAAGAATGAGAATTCCAAAACACTTAATTGTGCTCATGAGGAAACTGTACATGGATCAAGAGGCAGTGGTTCAAACACAATAAAGGGATACTGTGTGGTTTAAAGTCAAGAAAGGTGTGTGTCAGGGTTGTATCCTTTCACAATACTTATTCAATCTGTCTGTATGCTGAGCAAATAATCCAAGAAGATGGACTATATGAAGAAGAATGCAGCATCAGGATTGGAGGAAGACTCAGTAACAACCTGTAGTATGCAGATGATGCAACCTTGCTTACTGAAAGTAAAGAGGACTTGAACAACTTACTGATGAAGATCAAAGACCACAGCCTTCAGTATGAATTACACCTCAACATAAAGAAAACACAAATCCTCACAACTGGACCAATAAGCAACACCATGATAAAATGGAGAAAACATTGACGTTGTCAAGGATTTCATTTTACTTGGATCCACAATCAACACCCATGAAAACAACACTCAAGAAATCAAAAGATGCATTGCATTGGGCAAATCTGCTGCAAAAGTTCTCTTTAAAGTGTTAAAAAGCAAAGATGTCACCTTGAAGACTAAGGTGCACCTGACCCAAGCCATGATGTTTTCAGTCACCCCATATGCATGCGAAAGCTGGACTATGAATAAGGAAGACCAAAGAAGAATTGATGCCTTTGAAATGTGGTGTCGGCGAAGAATATTGAATATACCATGGACTGTCAAAAGAACAAACAAATCTATCTTGGAGAAGTACAACCAGAATCCTTCTTAGAAGCAAAGATAGCGAGATTATGTCTCATATACTTTGGGTATGTTATCAGGAAGGATCAGTCCCTGGAGAAGAACATCATGCTTGGTAGAGTAGAGGGTCATCGAAAAAGAGGAAGGCCCTCAATGAGATGGATTGACACAGTGGCTGCAATGGTAGGCTCAAGCATAACAATGATTGTGAGGATGGTGCAGAACCAGGCAGTGTTTCATTCTGTTGTACATAGGATCACTATGAGTTTGAACCAATTCGATGGCACTTAACAACAACAACAATACAGATTGAATAAGTATGATGAGAAGATACATCCCTAACACACGCCTTTCCTGGTTTTAAACCATGCCATACCCCCTTGTTCTGCTTGAACGACTACCTCTTGGTCTATGTACAGATTCAGCATGAGCACTGTTAAGTGTTCTGGAATTCCCATTCTTTGCAATGTTATCCATAATTTGTTATGATCCACACAGTCAAATGCCTTTGCATAGTCAATAAAACACAGGTAAACATCTTTCCGGTATTCTCCATTTTCAGTCAAGATCCATCTAACATCAGCAATGATTTCCCTCTTTCCATGTCATCTTCTGAAGCAGGCTTGAATTTCTGGCAGTTCTGGGTCAATGTACTGTGCAACCATTTTTGAATGATTGTCAGCAGAATTTTACTTGCATGTGATATTAATAATATCATCCGGCAATTTCTGCATTCTGTTGGATTGCCTTTCTTTGGAATTGGTACAAATATGGATCTCTTCCAGTTGGTTGGCCAGGTACCTGTCCTCCAAATTTCTTGGCATAGACAAGTGAGCTCTTCTATCATTGCATCTATTTGTCGAAACATCTCAGTTGGAATTTCATCAATTCCTGGAGCCTTGTTTTTCACCAATGCCTTCAGTGCAGCTTGGACTTCTTCTTTCAATACCATTGGTTCTTGATCGTATGCTACCCCTGAAGTGGTTGAATGTTGACTAATTCTTTTGATACAGTGACTCTGTGTATTCCTTCCATTTGATACTTCCTGCATTGTTCAACATTTTGCCCACAGAAACCTTCAATATTGCAACTCGAGGCTTGAATTTTTTCTTCATTTCTTTCACAGCTTGAGAAATGCCGAGCATGTTCCTCCCTTTTGGATTTCTAACTCCAGGTCTTTGTCTATTTCATTATAACACTTCTTTGTCTTCTTGAATCACCCTTTGAAATCTTCTGTTCAGGTCTTTTACTTCATCATTTCTTCCATTCACTTTAGCTGCTCTACATTTAAGAGCAAGTTTCAGAGTCTCTGACATCCATTTTGATCTTTTATTTCTTTCCTATCTTTTTAATAACCGTTTTCTTTCTTCCTGTATGATGTCCTTGATGTCACTCCACAACTCACCTGGGCTTCGGTCATTAGTGTTCAATGCATCAAATCTTTTCTTGAGATGGTCTCTAAATTCAGGTGGGATATACTCAATGTAGTACTCTGGCTCACATGGACTTATTTTAATCTGCTTCAGCTTCAACTTAAACTTGCCTATGAGCAATTGATGGTCTGTTCTGCGCTTGGCCCCTGGCCTTGTTCTGACTGATGATATCGAGCTTCTCCATTGTCTCTTTCCACAGATGTAGTCAGTTTGATTCCTGTGTGTTCCATCTGGTGAGGTCCACGTGTAGTTAGTGTTTATGTTGTTGAAAAAAGGTATTTCCAATGAATATGTCGTTGGTCTTACAAAATTCTGTCATGCAATCTCCTATGTCTTTTCTATTATCAAGGCTCTATTTTGCAACTACTGATCCTTCTTCGTTTCCAACTTTCGCATTCCAATCACTCAGTAATTATCAATGCATCTTGATTGAATGTTTGATCAATTTCAGACTGCAGAAGTTGGTAAAAAAATCTTCAATGTCTTCATCGTTGGCATTAGTGGTTGGTGTGTAAATTTTAATGATTATCCTATTAACTGGTCTTCCTTGTAGGCATGAATATTATCCTGTCACTGACAGCATTGTACTTCAGGGTATATCTTGAAATGTTCTTTTTGACAGTGAATGTGACACTGTTTCTCTTCAATTTATCATTCTTGGCGCAGTCATCCATATGACTGTCTAATTCAAAATGGCCAATACCAGTCCATTTCAGCTCGCTAATGCCTAGGATATCAATCTTCAAGCGTTCCTTTTCATTGTTGACAAATTCCAATTTTCCTTGATTCGTACTTTGCACATTCCATATTCTAATTATTAATGGGTGTTTAAAAATCCATACACATATATAAGCCATCAGGAATGCTGAGATGAATTTGAACATTAATATGAAACTGGTCAATATCTACAGAACAGTAATTAAGTACATCTCCACCAGACACAATTTGTATTTCTATGAACAAAATGATTTACGTTACTATCAGTATTCCACAATTTACAGAATGGTAGTTTCATTGAAAGACAAGATAATCCAATGTGATAGGACACCCAATAATCATTTTTGCCTATTTCAAAGTCTTTTACAATGTTTCCTGACACCTCCTACAACTGAAGTATTCCCTTTGATTCTCAAAGACATACAAGGTGATCCTTATGTGAGGCTGTGAAATAAACCAGGTCTGGCCTACCGATTCAGTTGCCTCCCACCCTCAGGACAGTCTCTCCACCCCTCTTAGATCCCACAAGTCCTCTCCACTCTGTATTACTCAGCTGTAGACTTCATTCACATGCATTTACAATTAACAGGTGACAGCCTAAATTGCATATACTGCTGGGTAGGTGTAAAGCAAACAGAAGCCAAAGCATTTTAACCTGAATGTAATAAAGTTGAGAATGTTGGCAACAGTTTTCACCCTGGCTGCACCTTAGAATCACCTGGAGAGCTTTTCAAAACCTACTAAAACTGGGTTGCAAACCCAGAGCAATTGAAGCAGCATTTTTGGGGGTTGGGCTCAAGCATTGTTATTGTTCTTAAAATCTCCTTGGATGATTCTTATGTGAATCCATGGTTGTATATCACTGTTGTAGAGCCTTGCTCCTCAAAGTGTGGTCCACAGACCATAGCATAAGCAACACCTGGAGCTTGATAAACATGTTGGATCTCAGGCCCCACCCTACACTTTCTGAATCAAAGCCTGGAACTTAGCAAGCTATTAGGTGCTTTGTAGGCACATTAAAGTTTGAGCAGCACTGGTGTGGAACAGTGGTTCTCAAATGTTGGCCAAACATCAGAATCATATGTATTGCTTGTTATACCATAGATTGTTGGGTCCCACCCCCTGAGTTTCTGATTCAGTAGGTCTGGGAGTAGTTGTTAACTGCCATCAAGTTGGCTCCTGACTCATAGTGACCCACGCACAACAGAACAAAATGCTGCCTAGTTCTGCATCATCCCCATGATCGTTGCAGATGGGACTGTTGTGATCCACAGGATTTTTATTGGCTGATTTTTTTGAAGTAGATTATCAGAGCTTGCTTTCTGATCCATTTTAGCCTGGAAGCTTTACTAAAATCCATTCAGCATCATCACAACATGCAAGCCTCCAATAACAGACAGGAGGTGGCTAACCATGAGGTGCATTGGCCAGGAATTGAACCCGGGTCTCCCACATGGAGGGCAAGAATTCTACCATGAAACCACCAATGCCCCACAGGTCTGAGTTAGGGTTCAAATATTTTACTTTTCTTACAAGTTCCAAGGGGCCCACATTTTGAGAACCACTAGTGTAGAACATTGAGGAGGCTTGGTGACACAGAAGATAAGTGCTAGGCTGCTAAGCATAAGGTTGGTGGTTTGAACCCACCAGACACTCAGCGGGAGAATCATCGTGAAAAAGATGTGGCAGTCTGTCCCATAAAGATTACAGCCTTGGAAACTCTATGGGAGCAATTCTATCCTGTCCTATAGGGTTGCTATGATTTGGAATTGACTCAACCACAATGGGTTTTTGTAGTGTAGAACATTAGAGAGCAGATGAGAATCTTTTTGGCACATCAGTTCTTTCAGGGAAGCCACACCATACTGCTTGCCTATCCATTCCACTGAGGCAAACAACGGCATTCACATACCCAAAACTCTTCAGCTGACCCTAAAATAGTAGCTTTTATCTAGGCAGGGAGATTATCTTGAGAATATGGCCCTTACCCTCTGCAGAAAGTATCTTGGGCAAAACCAACTCAGCTCTCCCCTCCCCCCAAAGTCCCTCAGGATCCCTCAGTCTTTGAAAGGCTTTCTTGGAAAGAGAAAACCAGTGACTTGTCTTCCCTGAGTCTGGAAATAGTAGAATTGAAGCTCCTTAAATGTGAAATTACTTTTTTCCTTTTAAGGTTTTTTTTTTCCTTCCTCCTTCCCTCGCTCCCTTTTTTTTTCTGTCTCTCGCTTTTCTTTTAATCAGAAAGTCCTGGGTGAATCATAATGGCTTGCATTTAATTGACACCTGTTGTCCCTTAAGCAATTTCTTTTAACAATTCACTGATCCATACTCCCTCCCTGGGATAATAGCAGGGACCGGTTTTACTAACTTCATTTTTTAGCTGAGGCTATTACCTGCCCAAGTTGGTGCTAAGACCTGGGCATTACCCACACATGCTCCTTGGGCTTTTCAACAACTAAACCATCCATTCAAGCTTGCCTGCTCCAGATGCCTTCCTGGGAGAAAATGGTAGTGAGAGATGTGAAAGTGGACAGGCTTCTCTGTACTTCCAGGCCAGGGGCCGCAGCTGGGGCTCTGAGCCCTGTGGAAGTGGGTGTGGTTAAAGCTAAGGCTGGGAAAAAAGGGCGGGGAAACCCCAGGGTCCAAGCTTGTGGGCTGTCTCACTTGCAAAGGAAACAGGTGTCCCAGCCAGGGGCGGGGCTTTGGCACCCAGGCCTCTGGAGCTTAGAGGCCTGAGACAGGCCTGAGGGTGCGCCCCAGCCCTGTGCCTGTTTTAAAGGGAGCACTGGTAATAACTGGGGAGGCCCCAAGATTGCGCTGGTCATGTAATCTTGTATGTCTCCTTCATCTCTTGCTTGTTCCTCAAAGAGCCGACCTGCGGTCGCCTTCTCAGAGTGGTTTCAAAGATAAAGGCTTTTATCAACTGCACAGGAGATTAAAATGTAGTGTGTTAGCCTGGTTCTCTTTCTCTTTTTTCCCTCTTGCTCTTTTTTGTCCACCTCCCTTCCCCCACGTGTTGGTTGCTTCCTTATACCCTCCTCTTCCAATCGCCTTTATTCTTCTCCCCTAGGCTGGGCCATCTCATAACATCATGTGACCAGCACATTTTTGATAAGTCCTCTACTTTGAGTTATGGAACCTCATCATGATTCTTCCTCCGTGTTGAACCTTTACTACTTCCAGAGATGTTTTCTCTATGCCATTGTTTCTTATCAATGGTTAACATTTACTGAGGTCTCAGGCAAGATGTCAGTCAGGGCGCAGTCATCTGAAGGTTTTCTGTATGCCTGGAACTGTGTTAAGCTCTTTACATAGGTTTTTTTTTTTTTTTTCCCTTCATTTAATCCTCCCAAGACCGTACAAACAGAAATTATTATTATTGTACCCATTTTATAGATGAGAAAACTGAGTCACAGAAAGGCTAAGTGAGAGTTTATGGCAAATGAGCACATTCTTGAATGCTATAGCTTATTCTCATTAAAGGAGACCCCAAGGGTAGATTATTCCCAACCACTGAGGTTGTCAGTCCCCAAACTATGAGCTTCAGGTAGAGTAGTAGCAGAAGAGAAACTGTCTCAAATTATCTATTAGTAAGGTGTGTACATCATGATAGAAGGTTATGTGATATGTGGAGAATGAGCACAAAATGCAGAGCTGCAGTCCTAACTTTGTCATGAACCTTGGATGCTTCTCTTTATTCCTTTAGTCATTGATTTCTTTATCTGTAAAATGCAATGGTTGGACTCTATTACTTACAAGATTTTTTCCAATGGTATAATTGTACAAAAGCAATGTGTTTTAGAAAAACAGAAGCCTCGTTTGACCCTGGACATCTGCTCACCTTCTGTGTTTGTAAGCATGGAACCAAACCTGCATGTTGAACAAGTGCACTAGTGGGGGATACAACCAAGTGTACCCAGGAGGCTTTGTTGGCACATCCCTTGATAAGATGGTAGATCTCAAGAGCAAGAAGGAAATATTTGGCTGAAAAGGTTTGCTAACACTCATATGTCCAAGTAAAATCCCTATTTTATTGTCCTGCTGACAGGGGTCGCTTAAAACTCTTATCTATATGTTCCTTCTAGTTTTGCTGTGGCCTATACTGGATAAACACGTTCTGCATCCAAAGCCTTGAGAGCTGCCCTGTAGCCAAGGATTTGTAATATGTGAGCCTGATCCAGTGCCCACATGGTATTATCTACTTCTTGGAACCAGGGATCTTCTGGAAGTGGAGGTGATGTCGAAACGAAGCTATGATAGGGAAGAGATAGAGGGAGAAATCATGGAAAACGTGGAGTTTTCTTCACTACCCAAAACTGTACTCCAAATAGCTGGGAAGTTCTTGAACCACTTTTCGATGACATTCCACAAATATAATTGTGAGCTAAGACCAAGCATCTAGAGTTATGATCTCCCCATGATTACTTCAAAACCCTCTCTGGAGAGAAATAAATATGGCCAGAGGAAGACTGAGGTTTATAGGGGAAGGGGGATTTCAGTTTGGAGAGATATGTGCTTGTCCCTCACACAAGTCAAGTAGCATGGCTCTGAGCACAGCTCTGGTATGCCTGAAGCAACAAGGTGACTATCTTTGACTTTAATGATAGCCTAGATACCAAAGCTGATGTTAACTTGAATACAACTTAGTCTAGTTGTTATTCCAGCAATGTATTAATCTGGGGCAGGGAATGAAACTAAGACTCTGTTGTCATTTTCTTTATTCCCCATTGGTATAGCAGAGGACTATAGTAAAAAGTATCCCAAACTAGGAATCAGATGACTACAGTCCTTGGCCAAGTCCCAACATGTACTATCAATGGGATCATGGCCATGTTGCTTCATTTCTCAGAGCCTGTGTACTCTAATGTAAAGTGTAGATTGTTGTACCTGTTCTTCCTACTTAATATAGGATGGTTCTAAGCATTAACTGAGATAATGAATGTGAAAACAGTTTGTAAACTGTAAAGAGCCACAACAATGGAAGAATATCAGAGGTTGTATTAGTTATCTATTGCTGCATAATGAATTACCCCAAAACTTTAACAATAAACATTTATTATCTCACTCAGATTCAGTGGTTCAGGAATTTGGAGACAGCTTAGCTGAGTGGTTCTTGTTCATGAGGTCTCAGACAAGATGTTGGCCAGGCCACAGTCATCTGAAGGTTTGATTGGGGCTGGCAGATCTGTTTTTAGGCTTACTCACATGGCTGGTAAGTTGATGCTAGCTTTTGACCTGAGGTTTTAGTTCTTCACCACATGGAGCTTTCCATAGGGCTGCCTGAGTGTCCTTATGACATGGCAGCTGGCTTTCCCCAGGGTGAATAATCCAAGAGAGAGCAAGGCAAAGTTGCAATGTCTTTTATGACCTAGCCTTGAAAGTCACAGTATCCCACTGGTCCACAATATCCTATTGGTTACACAGGTCAGCCCTTTTCAGTGTGGAGGGGACTGCATAGGAGCATGAGTACCAGGAGGCAAGAATCACTGGGGTCATTTTAGAGGCCATCTTGTAAGCTAGTAACCACAGAAGTCATTAGATTTATTGTTCTATCTGCAAATGTTGTTGTAAGTTGGAACTACTTTTAGCTTTGGTGATGACTTTGGCTAAAATTCAGGCTTTCTCTTAGCCCAGCAGTGCTTTCTGTTCTCTGAACTCATGACTCCAAAATGTATTTTTCCAAAGGTCATTGGGAGAACAGGGGTAGGTGGGGTAGGTAGTGCAGATGATAGGAGTGAGAAGGCAAGGTATGTTATGGATACTAAAGAGAGCAGTGAGTAAGGCTGGTGAAGAAGCTCAGAAAAGCTTCAGAAGCACTAAGCTGGTGGTGTCACTGTTAGCCCTCAGCATGCCTATTATAAGACAGAAGCAAGAACAGGGTCAACTTTAGCCAATAGTTTCAAATTTCCACCCCAGCAAACTTTTAATCAGTCTTAACAACAAGAAGCAAATGTAAGCTTCACTTCCTGTGCCTTTTCCTGCTCAGCCTCTGTAAGTGGGGGGGGGGGGTAAACCATCATGGAAATGGTCTGGAAAGGTGGCCAAAACAGAAAGTGTTGGGCTCAGCAACCTCCCTTCTGCTCAGAGCATTGCATTTTTTTTTTATAGTAGTGAAATACAATGGACTTTCTCAAAGATTTTCTCCCTTTATTTATGTCTCATCAAGACTTTGGGAAATAAAGTAACAAAGAAGAACAATCCTTATATTTCAAAGGTATGTATTTGATACTTAATAAATTCAATCTTCCCAGTATTTAAACAATACCAACAATGTGGCCCAGAACTATGTGTGACAATGGTGGGAGAAGGGAGGGAACACAGTAAGGAGAGAATTAAAAAAAGTCTGCCTTCTTGAGGCTGGTGGAACAAGGGTTAAGTGCTTGGCTGCTAACCGAAAGTTTGGTGGTTCAAATCCACCCAGCGGCTCCTTGGGAGAAAGACCTGGGGATCCACTTCTGTAAAGATTACAGCGTAGGAAACCCAATGAGGCAGTTCTACTCTGTCACATGGGGTTGCTATGAGTTGAAAATCGACTCAATGGGAGGCGAGGCCAAGATGGTGGAGTAGTCAGATGCTTCTGGAGGACCCTCTTACAACAAAGACCTGAAAAAACAAGTGATTCAATTAGATATGGCAATATGGGAGCACTGAACATCAAAGGCAGAGTTGAGGAACCGGACTGAGTGACAGGGGGAGGGAGAGATGGTTTGGAAGCAGCGAGGAGTTGCCAGACCTGACCCAGTGAGAGCCTGAGCCCTTCAGGCCTAAGCAGCTCGTGGGTGAGTGGTGAAGCAGGCAAGCGGCAGTGCTCGGGAAGCATGTTTTCCGCACTGGGAGAGACCCAGCACCAGAGAGTCTACATGGCCACCCAGAACCAGTGAGAAACAGCCCTCATTTGTACTTGAGTACAGCTTACCACATGGATCAAAAACACGCCTCTTAGGCAAAAACCTCTCTCCCATTTACCTCCATGCTTTCTGCTCTGCACTGGGTCTCAGACCAGCTTCAGCAACTACCGAGTCCCCTGGGCTGGAGGTAGGATTTGTCAAATGCCCGGAGCCATTCTCCCTGCCTTTGACAGTGAACAAATTAACAAACAGGGGAAAAGAATAAACTGCCAGCTCCTCTATGCCAGGAACCCAGGGTAGGCACAGCTCCTTTGCCTAGGCACAGGCATAAGGGATCCACAGACTTTGAGTGCCTTTCACCCTGAATAGACTTGGGTGGGCCCATCTCAACAGCGTAGGCCCTCATTACTGCAGTACAACATGGTATATACTGGAACTCTAACTTCAATTGTTTCAGTTGTGAAGTGGCAGGTTCTTGACATTTGACACTGCTCTGCCCATTAAGCAGGGCCTTCACCTACCCACATCAGGGGCCTGAGGACTGGTGGCTCCACCCATGCCATCTAGCCAACTGTGATACGGGCCTATGAATAAGAGTGCCCCCCAGTC